>NC_052635.1:47304577-47625202 GCF_016161935.1 Mauremys reevesii
CGGGCGAAGAGGTTGGTTGCTATGGGGACGAGACGCGCAAGATGGCGGCGGCTCTGGGGTGACCCCAGCCGCGGGGTGGCGGCGCCATGGCGAAGAATAAGGTGAGGGCCGCTCCTCCCCTCCCCTCGGGGTCCCGCGGACAGAGCAGCTCGGGGTCCCCCCTTCCCCTCGGGGTCCCGCGGGCAGAGCGGCCCGGGGGTCCCGGCCCCCCTTCCCCTCGGGGTCCTGCTGACCGAGCAGCTCGGGGTCCCGGCCCCCCTTCCCCTCGGGGTCCCGCGGACGGAGCAGCTCGGGGTCCCGGCCCCCCTTCCCCTCGGGGTCCCGCGGACGGAGCAGCTCGGGGTCCTGGCCCCCCTTCCTCTCGGGGTCCCGCGGACAGAGCGGCCTGGGGGTCCCGGTCCCCCCTCCCCTCGGGGTCCCGCGGACAGAGCGGCCCGGGGGTCTCGGCCCCCCTTCCCCTCGGGGTCCTGCGGACGGAGCAGCTCGGGGTCCCGGCCCCCCTTCCCCCTGGGATCCTGCTGACAGAGCGGCCCGGGGGTCTCGGCCCCCCTTCCCCTCGGGGTCCTGCGGACGGAGCAGCTCGGGGTCCCGGCCCCCCTTCCCCTTGGGGTCCTGCTGACCGAGCAGCTCGGGGTCCCCCCCTTCCCCTCGGGGTCCCGCGGGCAGAGCGGCCCGGGGGTCCCGGCCCCCCTTCCCCTTGGGGTCCTGCTGACCGAGCAGCTCGGGGTTCCCCCCTTCCCCTCGGGGTCCCGCGGACGGAGCAGTCGGTGATTTTGTGATCAATGTTATTTAAATGCTAACAGAGAGCTTGAAAACAGGCCCTGCTCTAAAAAATGTGGGTCAGGTTCAGCCCTGATTGGCGAGTGCTGTATCTGCCCGCATCCTAGTGAAAACTAAAGATACTGGTGAAATTGCCCAGGACAAAGGGCCCTCTAATGAGCTGTCCACAACTTATTCTGCACCTGCCTTATTCTCCCCCATTTAATTGTTAGAAATTATTTTTCTCCTTGTCTTGTTGCAGAATGCAGGCCATAAAGGGTCCTATGGCTACCAGAAGCTGAAAGAAAGGTGAGTGATTCTTTTTCTGAAGGGTAGATTGAATTACATGTTTGCATGTGGACATGAAGAGGGTGCGTATGTTCTGCGTATTACTTCACAGTTGTTTCTCATGACGAGAACTGGTCAGTGGCCTTTGTGCAATCACTGTTCCCGCCGCAACTATTCAGGTAAACAGGGTTTTGCCTGCCTTTGATAGTCATGCTTTTTTTCAAATAGGAATTGGTATTGTCACTTTGGTCCTAGATCCTTGGGCTTGTATATTCCTTACTAATATATCTTTGTGGTAATGATTTGAGTTGGTTGGAAAAATTCTGATGAAACAATTTTGTCAGAATTTAAATATTTTGTGGAGTCAGTGCAATTTTGACAAAGTTCCTCTGGCAACTAGACAGGTCTCAAAATGTTTCCATCAGAAACTTGCCTGTTTTTTTTTTTTTTTTTGCCAGCTTGCCTGCCCAGCTCCTTGGCAGGCTGCTGGAGATGATGGGTTTTCAGAGTCTATGGCTCTGGGGTAGCCCTCTAAGAGGATTATCTCTGAGTCTAGGACTTCAGGGCTCTAGGGTCTGCAGTTCCAAGCAGACTGCCCCAAAGCCAGGGCTCCAGAATTTCAAAATTTTGGGGTTTTGTTCCAAATTGGGATGAAACTAAATTTAAAAATCCCCCTGAAATGAGATATGTTTCTCTGCCCAGAACTAATCATGATCTTGCATCATCCCAAAGAATCCCAAATGTAATAAACTGATGTTCAGACTCTGTGTAGGGAATCATTTCATGCACCACTAAAATGCAGCAACATCTGGGGTGAAGTACAACAAATAGTTAACAGTGCTTGGTAACAGTGCATAACAATTTAGTACAAAAAATAGTATCAGTAGAATCAGCAGGGGGAATTCTAGATAGGCAAAATAATTACTTGAGATGGAACTTGACCAGGAGACTGAAGTTAACCCAAACAGTTTAATGGTGTTTTAAATGACCACAGGTGGTCAGTACCTTGTTTTTATATCTTATCTGAAAAATAGTACCTCCAGCACCATAGCACTCCATAACACAATTAGGGGCATTGATTATTTACAGACTTAGAGGAAAGAGTCAGTAGGACCATTCCTTGCAGCACACAGGTGTTCCTTGGTAGCTCACATCCAGTAGGGCATGCACTGACCAACCTTTTACTTAATCTGCAGGGCTGGATGGGATCATAATACAAGGTTGTATGGCTGAAATGTAATTTTATCTAATATATAGGCTATCTTGTTGATTAGAGGAGCAGTTCTCAACCAGGGGTCTGTGGCCTCCTGGGGGTCCATGAGTCATCTCGGGGTCCCCAAGCCCTGGCGGGCAGAAGTTCCCAGCCTCAGCGCCCTGTGGGGATAAAGCCGGGAGCCCCAAGTCCTGGAGCCCCATGGGGATAAAGCCCCGAGTCCCCCTTTCCACTCTGCAGGGTAAAGCTGGGAACCCCGCAGGGCAGAAGCCCTGAGCCCCCCAGACCCATAGGGCTAAAGCCCAGCATCCCATGGGGCAGCAGCCCTGAGCCCCCCACCTTCTCCTTCCTCCCCACCCCGGTCATCCCAGCAGCTGAAGCCCTGCCCGGAGTCTGCTGGGCCCTGGAAATTTTATAGCATGTTGGGGGAGCCTCAGAAAGAAAAAGATTGAGAACCCCTGGATTAGAGGATAACTAGAAAGTCTGAACTATCAGAGTAAAAAGGGGAGTGAGATGCTCTGCACTTCAGGAGATTACACTATATTACATATACTAGTTAAGGCGTACATGGGTTGTCTCAACGTAGTTCATTTTAAAATTTATTTTCTTTATAGGCTTCTCTATGATGCTCATCACTATAGTATATAAACACCTTGTCTATATTAATGAATGTATCTTCACAACACTTCTGTGAGATAGGGAAGTATTATCATCATTATTGTACAGATGGGGAGCCTGAGGCACAAGAGACTAAGTGAGTTTCGTAAAGTCATACAAGGAGTCTGTGGCAGAACAAGGCACAGAATCCAGATCTGCATTTGTGGCAGGCTTGCTCTTGGACTTCACAGAGTGTATGGTGTCTTTTTTTTTTCTTCCACCCCCACAGAGAACCAAGAGCTTGCATCCGATTCAAATGTGCGCTCACAAACACCATCTTAGATATCCTGCGTCGGAGACCAGGATGGGTTGAAGTAAAAGAGTAAGCTCCAGATTCTTTCCCTTTGCAACTGGTTAGCCTTCCCTATTCTATTGTCATATTCAACTGTGTTGCCACTAGACTTATCAGCCGTGTTTAACATGTGTCTCTAACATAACTCCTTGTCAGTTCATACTGAACTTTGTTGTATTGCTGCTGTGGACCAGGTCATACGAGTTCAACATCCTTTCAACAAAGTGTGGTCAACCCTTTTTATAATGAAGGTTTGTTGACTGGCTTGTTGAAGCTGAGTGACACTGTCCACATCAGCAGAACAATTGATCTCAGTTCTGCTTCAATGAGGGAAGAAGAAGCTGTGTTTGACCGCTATGGTTAAATGTGGCTGAAAATTAGTGTTCAGACCCAGTCTCTTTCTTCAGCCAGTCTCTTTCGTTCCTGCTCCGGTTCAGTATTGGGGTCATTTATCCCGTCTCTAGCTTTTTTTTTTCTTTCCCTGATTTGTTGTGTTTGAAGACTAGGAACTGCTGACTATAGTTTTCCAGTTTTAGTTCTGTTGCTGTTGATCTGTCATCCCTTAAATAGGATCTTATAAATACAATTAAATAATGTCGTACTGACTCAGGGGGAAGACGGCCACACATTGAATTTGAGGGGACTGACTTCAGTGGAATTGCCTGGTTGTAGATGACTCCATTCTAAGTCCTGCTTCTGCTTTTCTAACTAATTGGATGATTTCAGTTGAACTCCTGGTAGACAAGAATCAGTATGATAACTGTTTTGTTTATACCTAATACATTGGTATATTCAGACCAAAACAGGCTTGGTTGTAATGGGAACCATTAAAATTCAGAGCCTAAACTTTTAAAGAACAAAATAAACAAAAAAAAATGGATTAATCATGTGTACCAAGCCTTTTTATTAGCCTGTAAAAACTACAAGGAGAGAAGGAAGCAGTGGTGGTGATGACAGCTGGTCGCTGTCAAGAAGGGTGGGTGTGGTGATGACCTAGAACTTAGTGCTTGCCTTTCCGGCTGTCTCTCTGCCTCTTTCTATAGGGAAGGTGAGTGGGATTTTTACTGGTGTGATGTCAGCTGGCTTCGGGAGAATTTTGACCATACCTACATGGATGAACATGTTCGCATATGCCACTTCCGGAACCACTACGAGGTAAGAAACCACTATGAGTGAAACATACGGGTCAGGATGGCTTGGGGAAATAGTCAGTAAACTTCCATGTGAAAAGCTTGTTGATGGAAAATACCTTGTAATATTCCCTGCTGTGAAACCTAATCCCCTCCTGACTGCTGTGCTAACCCCTCCTCAGAATTTATCAACCTCTGTCACTCCAGGAAACAGAAGAGTGGCTTTGCCCAGGGACATGACACTAGATTTATTGTATTCCACATGTGATAAATCTCATGAAGGCTGAGCTGGACTGTCACAGGAATCCAGGATCAACTGTACACTACAAGGACAACTGTGTTGTAGCACAGTTCTTCCTTGGGACAGTTCTAGCATAGTTCCAAAATGTATCATGTTCAAGGCTTTAGCAGAAGCAGAAAGCATGTAAAGTCCCATGTGCACGACAAAATGGAACTGTTTTAAATATATCTGAGGACAATTGCATTGCAACCAGGTCATCTGAGATGGTTGTATTTTCAGTATAGACAGGCCCTAAAACTTGGTGTTTGCCTTGGAAATCAGCATAGCAGCTACACCTAAAGGCTTTAGACCAGAAATAATGCACTGTGGATTGCTACAGATTCCCCTTGCTCCTCCTGAGAGCTAAAAAACAAAAACCCACGCACACACCAACCATGCAGATTCCTCCACAAAGAAGGAAAGAATCCCTAACTTTACCCATTGTTTTTCTCAGTTAGTTTAACTTCCTGTGGCATCACTGCTGAGATTACCAAATATCACCAGAAACATCTCATCTCCTGGGCAATTCAAGTGAAAGAAGAGTGATGATTAATTTGTGTTAACATTTGCAGAGTCTGCTTTTGTATTTCTCTTTCCACTCAGCTGACTCGTAAGAATTACATAGTGAAGAACCTGAAGAGGTTTCGGAAGCAGATAGAGAGAGAGGCAGGAAAGCTGGAGGCAACAAAATGTGACTTTTTCCCCAAGACCTTTGAGATGCCATCAGAGTACCACTTGTTTGTGGAAGAATTTCGCAAGAATCCTGGCATCACCTGGATTATGAAACCAGTAAGTATGGTCCAGTCCAAGGGGACAATTCAGAGGAGACATTGCTCACTTGGGTGTTCTGTGGGAAGAGAAGAGTATGCACTCAAATCCATAGCAGGCATTGCTCTTGGCCAGGTGGTCTCATAGAATCAAGGCCAGAAGGGACCATTATGGTCATCTAGTCTGACCACCTGCACAATGCAGGCCACAGAATCTCACCCACCCGCTCCTGTAACAAACCCCTAACCTATGTCTGAGTTACTGAAGTCTTCAAATCGTGGTTTAAAGACCTCAAGGTGCAGCGAATCCTCCAGCAAGTGACCTGTTCCCCACGCTGCAGAGGAAGGCGAAAAACCTCCAGGGCCTCTGCCAGCCTTCCCAGGTCATAGGCATAGGTGCTGACTTTTATTTTTCCTGGTGGGTGTTCCACCCCCACTCTGCCCCAAGCAGTGGTGAGCTGGAGCCAGTTCCCACAGGTTCCCAAGAACCGGTTGCTAAAATTAGACCTCCGTGGAGAACCGGTTGTTAAAGGGCCAGGAGGTGGGCAAAGAACTCTGGTCTGCCGGCCGGACCATCCTGTTGCTCCCAGGATTCCAAGCTGGGGAGGCTGATGCTACCCTGGCTCTTCGCCTGCGTCCCCCCAGCTGCAGCGTGGCCAGCCGCCGGCACCAGCTGGGCAGCTCAGCTGAGCTCCAGAGTCGTCCTGCTGCTTTGAGCTGCTGGCAAGGTATGGGGGGAGGGAGCTGCAAGCTCAAGGGCTGCTGCGGGGGGGCAAGTGGGGCAATTTGCCCCAGGCCCTGCAGGGGCCCCCGGCCCCACGAGTATGTCTCCCCCTGCCCCGGCCCCTCCCCTGCTCCCCCCCCCCTTAAATCAGAACTTTATATAGGGAACCGGTTGTTAAGATTTTGGCAGCTCATCACTGGCCCCAAGGCCCCGTCCCACTCCACTCCCTCCCTTGAAGCCCCACCCTCACTCAGCCTCTTCCTGTCCCCGCTCCGCCCTCTTCCCCAGGCCCCATGCCAGCTGTAGAACAGCTGAAGAGCTGTGGCTGGTGGGTGTTGACCACCCCAACTATTTTTTTCCATGGGTGCTTGAGCCCTGGAGCACCCTTGGAGTCCGTGCCTATGCCTGATTCTCTCCTCACTTGTACAGTGTAAATCAGGAGCAATTCCAGTGGAATTACACTGGTATAAAAGTAATGAGCTACAGGTGGTTCACCAGCCCAGGAAGTAGTCTAATGAGTGGCGCTGTGATTCACCAGCAGATATAAACCCAATCTGACAAGCCAGAGCAGGCACGTCAGACTGGCAGTGCCAGCAGGAATCTGAAACACACTTCTTGAATTGAAGAGGGTACTAAGCAGGGGTAAGTCTAGCTGGCAGAGCTATCCTGCCAAAGGCGCTGTAGTGTAAACCAGACCTACATTAACCATGTTTTGGGGCAGTTAATTTCCCTTGTTTCTTGAGGAAGAGGTGTTAGTGAAGGGGTATGATTGGAAGCCACCTGTGGGAGGGGAATGATCTACCACTTTAGCTACCAGCTCTGCCCTCCTCCTGGCCCCACCATGCCCCTGGCAGGGCCGGCTCCAGGCACCAGTTTAGCAAGCAGGTGCTTGGGGCGGCCACTCCGGAGAGGGGCGGCAGGTCCAGATATTCGGCAGCAATTTGGTGGAGGGTCCCTCACTCCCGGTCGGAGCGACGGACCTCCTGATGAATTGCCGCAGATCGCGATCGCGGCTTTTTTTTTTTTTGGCCGCTTGAGGCGGCAAAACCCCTGAAGCCGGCCCTGGTAGGGCGGGAAGGGCCATGGGAAAGAAAGGAGGATGGTAACTGATGGGCTGTGAGGAGCACATCCACCAGCTGGAGACAGCAAGAGGAATAGCGGGAAGCCCCAGATTTTGTATCTCCTTCAGGGAGCTAGTGCAAAGGAAGGGGCTCTGCTCAGCCCTCTGCAGTACAGGAATCCTGTTGATATGTGGAATGGCCCATTCATCTCAGTAGGGTGTGCTCAGATGAATTAGGATGCTCCAAAGAGATGAATAATCTGATACAATAACAACGAGGAGTCCGGTGGCACCTTAAAGACTAACAAATTTATTTGGGCATAAACATTCGTGGGTAAAAAAACCACTTCTTCAGATGCATGGAGTGAAAATTACAGATGCAGGCATATTATACTGACACCTGAAGAGAAGGGAGTTACCTTATAAGTGGAGAAGCAGTGTTGACAGGGCCAATTCAATTAGGTTGGATGTGGTCCACTCCCAATAATTGATGAGGAGGTGTCAATACCAAGAGAGGGAAAGTTGCTTTTTTAGTGAGCCAGCCAATCCCAGTCCCTACTCAAGCCCAAATTAATGGTGTTAAATTTGCAAATAATTTTAGCCCCACAAAGTCAGCAGCTACCCTGATTTGGGGGAATTAGGAATGTAAAGGATAATTTCATTTTTAAAGGTGATCTGTAAAGGGGCAACAACTGAGACTGTGCCTTTGTTTGATTTTCTTCTGATGTGTACAGATTTGGGGGCTTAAGTGCTGTTTGTTTGTATGTTTGTTTGTTTTGGGAAGGGAAGATACATTTATGTTGCCTCTTTTTATATTAAAAATCCAGGTCCTGTCTCATGCTTTGGCTTTGTCTAGACTAGAGTTGGTGGTCCAGTTATAATTCAGTCTCATTGATTGTAAATGCTAATTGTGTTGATAACTGAGTCTCCCCACAACAGTTTGTTCTGGGGCACAAATGTTGTGGTTTGCCAGAGGTTGAGCCACCATGTCCTGATACTTTGCAAATGGTTGCATCTGGATTAGCATTTACAGCCACTTAACAAGCAATTGGCAAACAATTACAACAAGTGGACAAATGCTAGTCCAAAACCTAGAAGGCTGTATCTACACTGCCACTTTCAGCGCTAACTTTAGTTGTTCGGGGGTGTGAAAAAACACACACACACACACACCCCAGAGCGACAAAACTTTTAGTGCTGAAAAGCGCCAGTATAGACAGCGCTTTATTGACAGGAGCCCGTGCTCCCAGCGATAAGGCTACCACCCCTCATCTGGGTTGGTTATTTTTTATCGCTGGGAGAGCTCTCCCCCGGTGATAAAGCGTGACTCTGCTGCCCACATCACAGCATGGCCGCGGCCACGCTAAAACGTGGGCAGTGTAGACGTTCCCACAGATAACAGGAGAACTAGTGAAATGATAACATCACAAGACCCAAGAGACAGAAAACTGAGCAATGAAGAGGAGAAGGGATTTTAAATCACACTTTGGAAAACTCTGTTTTGTCTGATTTTGCTAACACCTATTTAACATCCGTGCCAAATGAGTATTTTGGATAAAGGATGCATGGGTGCAAAAGAGGGATGAGAGAGACAAATTTGCCCCCATATTTTTACTATCCGGGGGGCCAGGACAGCCCCCCCCTTCCTCCCCTAAATGGCACCCCTGAGGACAGACACTTTCCCACCTAGGCAGAGAGAGCAGAGTGGCACTGGCAGAAATGGGGGAAGGCAGTGGCAGTGACTCTGTATGCCCCCGCATCCCCAAACTGCACCGATGGTGGACTCCCCTCGCCCTCTCCTGACACTGCAGCAGGCCCTCCAAGGCTCCCTCTGCCTGAAATAGGACTCACTTAGTGCTGCCTGCAGTTGGAGCCTGCTGGGAGCTGGAGCCTGCCCAGGAGATCTAGGTAGGGGACAGGGCCACCCGATCCAGGTGAGCAAGGTCACATCGCTACTGATCAGGCTGGGCTCCCCCTCGCCTGCCCCTAACTCTGGCTGGAGCAGTGGAGCAGCTTCCTGAGGCTGTTGGAGGACGGGCCCCACGCCAAGGGCTGGGTCAGCCTCTGTTTTCACAAGCCCAGGGGCAATGAAAGCTGAACAGATCATAAGCGATTAACACAGCCATCTACCAGGTGATCAGTGGGGGCGGGGCTACAAAGGAACTACTGATCCCTGGCTGGGGCTGCGGCTCTATTGCCGGTGGGTGCTAAGCACCCGTTAATTTTTTCCATGGGTGCTCCCTGGAGCACCCCCAGAATCCCCACCTATGGTCAGTGGTCAAAAGTGCTGTTTCTCCTATCTCTTGGTTGATGTTTCTTCACTTGTAATAACTTATTTCAAAAACTGAAAAATAACCCCATTTATTTGCAGAGCCAAAGTAACCTAACTGTGAAAACATAATGTGTGGCTATTGGTGGGGAGAGCCTGTGAATGTAAGAAGTTGCTATGTTGAGATACAGATTGTGCTGATTTGCAGAAGCAACAGGGAACTCCACAGGGGCTCTCGCTGTATGGCCCAATTCATCCCTAGCAGAACTCCTCTGAAGTCAGTCAGTTAAACCCCATGTGTGCACAGATGTGAGTGTGCACAAAATATAACTCTAACTGGACCTTTGCGTTACAAAGTCTATTGTGACCCCTGAAGTAATACGGGAGAAGAAAGCCAGTAGCTTTAAAGGAGACACACTGTATCTAATAAAAAGAACAGGAGTACCTGTGGCACCTTAGAGCAGGGGTCAGCAACCTTTCAGAAGTGGTGTGCCGAGTCTTCATTTATTCCCTTTAATTTAAGGTTTTGTGTGCCAATAATACATTTTAACCTTTTTAGAAGGTCTCTTTCTATAAGTCTTTAATATATAAATAAACTGTTGTTGTATGTAACATAAATAAGGTTTCAGAATGTTTAAGAAGCTTCATTTAAAATTAAATTAAAATGCAGAGCTCCCTGGACTGGTGGCCAGGACCTGGGCAGTATGAGTGCCACTGAAAATCAGCTCGCGTGCCGCCTTCGGCACCTGTGCCATAGGTTGCCTACCCCTGCCTTAGAGACTAACAAATTTATTTGAGCATAAGATAATATAACACTTTTAAATCCAGCCAGTTTAAAAAGCTGATTGGCATTCTCTTCACTGCATTCTGGGATGAGGGACCCAGAGAGAAGCCTGTTCACCCCTTGAGTGTAACCTTAGCAAGGCCAGCTAGTCTGTAACTGGCTGGCATTTCTTCCTCATTGTGCTTTAGGGTTGAGGAGCAAGAGCCTTTTGTGAATCCAGGGGCTGGCTCCTCCTGTCTTCTGAAACCCCATTTGTCCCCTGAGACCCAGAGATAAATGGAGTTGTGCTGTATGCAGTAAGTTCCACTTGGATGCATATCCTTGGGACCAAGAAAAAATGTGCTTCCTTTAGAAATTGCCAATATAGTGAATGGAGCCTAGAAATGCCATCCTGCTGCCAGATGATTCAAAACGTTTAACATCATGAATATTGTACCATAGTGCATAATTAAATGTACACCCATCTGTGAGACTCACAACATGGGTACTGATATAATAGGCATCACAGAAACTTGGTGGAACAATGATAATCAATGGGACATAGTAATACCAGGGTGCAAAATATATAGGAATGACAAAATAGGTCATGCTGGTGAGGGAGTGGCATTATATGCAAAATAAAGCATAAAGGCAAATATAGTAAAAATCTTAAATGATTCAAGTAGTGTAATAGAATCTCTACAGTAGAAATTCCATGCTTGACTAGTAAGAGTATAGGAGAAGAATATACTACTGAACACCTAACTTGATGACGACAGTGACTGTAACATGCTCAGGGAGAACAGAACGGCTACAAAAATAGAAAACCCAATAATAATGGGAGATTTCAACCATCCCCATGTTGACTGGGAACATGTCACCTCAGGATGGGATGCAAAAATAAAATTGCTAGACACCATTGATGATGGCTTCTCGGAGCAGCTAGGCTTGGAACCCACAAGGGGGGAGACAATTCTTGATTTAGAACTAATTGGAGCACAGGATCTAGTCTAAGAGGTGCATATAGCCAGATCGCTTGGTAATAGCAACCATAATGTAATAAAATGTAACATATTTGTAGGGAGGAAAATACCAAAGAAACCGACCACAGCAGCATATAACTTAAAAAAAGGGGAACTACCCAAAAACGAGGCTGGTTAAACGGAAATTAAATGGAACAGTCACAAGAGTGAAATGCCTGCAAGCTGCATGGAAACTTTTTTATGACATTATAATAGAGGCTCAAACTACATGTATACCCCCAAATTTAAAAAAAACAGTAAAAGGACCAAAAATGCCACTGGGGCTAAACAACAGTAAAAGAGGTGGTTAGAGACAAAAAGACATCTTTTAAAAACTGGAAGTCAAATCCTACTGTGGAAAATAAAGGAACATAAACTTGGGCAAGTCAGGTATAAAAGTATAATTAGGCAGTCCAAAAAAGAATTTGAAGAGCAACTTGCAAAAGACACGCAAACTAACAGCAAAATTTTGTTTAAGCACCTCAAAAGCAGGAAGCCTCCCAAAATATCAGTGGAGCCGAGCCACTGGACAATCGAGGTGCTAAAGGAGCACTCAAGGAAGCCAAGGCCTTTGCAGAGAAGCTAAATGAATCCTTTGCATCGGTCTTCACTGCAGCAGATGTGAGGGAGATTCCCACACCCGAGTCATTCTTTTTAGGTGACAAATCTGAGGAATCTGACAAATCTAGGTGGAGGTGTCAGTAGAGGAGGTTTTGGAACAAACTGATGAATTAAACAGTAATAAGTCACCAGGACCAGATGGTATTCACCCAAGCGTTCCTATTGCTTAAATCATCCTCTACACCAGATGATTGGTGGATAGCTAATGTAATGCCAATTTTTAAAATAGGCTCCAGGGTAACAAGCTTATGAATAGAAGAAAAGAAGTAGATGTGATATATTTTGACTTTAGTAAGGCTTTTGATACTGTCTCATATACAAACTAGAGAAATGTAGCCTAGATGAACCTAAAGGTGGGTGCACAACTGGTTGGAAAACCATACTCAGAGAATAGTTATCAATAGTTCTTAGTCAAGCTTGAAGGGCATGTCATGTGGGGTCCTGCAGGGATCTGTCCTGAGTCTGGTTCTATTCAATGTCTTCATAAATTATTTGGATAATGGCATAGAGCAGTGGTTCTCAAACTTTTGTACTGGTGACCCCTTTCACATAGCGAGCTTCTGAGTGTGACCCCCCTTATCAATTAAAAACACATTTTTATATATTTAACACCATTATAAATGCTGGAGGCAAAGCGGGGTTTGGGGTGGAGCCTGACAGCTTGCGACCCCCCCATGTAATAACCTCGTGACCCCCAGTTTGAGAACCCCTGGCATAGCGAGTACACTTATAAAGTTTGCATATGATACCAAGCTGGGAGGGGTTGCAAGTGCTTTGGAGGATAGGATTAGAATTCAAAATGATCTTGACAAACTGGAGAAATTATCTGAATTAAACAGGATGAAATTAAAGAAGGTACATTTAGGAAGGAATAATCAGTTGCACAAATTCAAACTGGGAAATGACTGCCTGGAAAGGGGCACTGCAGAAAAGAATGCACTAGTTATAGTGGATCACAAACTAAATGTGTCAACAATGTCATACTGTTGCCAAAAAAAGTGAACGTCATTCTGGGATGTATTAGCACAGGGGCGGGCAAACTTTTTGGCCTGAGTGCCACATTGGGTTTCCGAAATTGTATGGAGGGCCGGTTAGGGGAGGCTGTACCTCCCCAAACAGTCAGGCATAGCCCGGCCCCTGCCCCCTATCTGACACCCCCGCCCCCGCTTCTCGCCCCCTGATGGCCCACCTGGGACTCCTGCCCCATCCAACCCCCACCCCACCGTTCCATCTCCCCTAATGGCCCCCCCGGGACCCCTGTCCCATCCACCCCTCCCTGCCCTTGGACCCCCCACCCCTGACTGCCCCCCCTCCCGCTGCCCTATCCAACTGGTTTTTGAATGCTGTAATTCTTGATGTCTGATTTGTGTCCATTTATTCTTTTGCATAGAGACTGTCTGGTTTGGCCAATGTACATGGCAGAGGGACATTGCTGGCACATTATGGCATATATTGCATTGGTAGATTTGCAGGTGAACGAGCCTCTGATAGCGTGGCTGATGTGATTAGGTCCTATGATGGTGTCCCCTGAATAGATATGTGGACAGAATTGGCAATGGGCTTTGTTGCAAGGATAGGTTCCTGGGTTAGTGTTTTTGTTGTGTGGTTGCTGGTGAGTATGTGCTTCAGGTCGGGGGGCTGTCTGTAAGCAAGGACTGGCCTGTCTCCCAAGATCTGTGAGACTGAGGGATCGTCCTTCAGGATAGGTTGTAGATCCTTGATGATGTGCTGGAGAGGTTTTAGTTGGGGGCTGAAGGTGACGGCTAGTGGCATTCTGTTACTTTCTTTGTTGGGCCTGTCCTGTAGTAAGAGACTTCTGGGTACTCCCACCTTAACTGATTACTTTCATTACAGTTAGTATGGCAACACCCATTTTTTTCAAGAATATATATATATTCTTCCTACTGTATTTTCCACTCCATGCATCCGATGAAGTGGGTTTTAGCCCACAAAAGCTTATGCTCAAGTAAATTTGTTAGTCTCTAAGGTGCCACAACTACTCCTCGTTCTTTTTGCAAGACATAAGTAGTAATTCTTCTTTTCTGCTCAGCACAGGTAAGGCCTCAACTGGAGTATTTTGTCCAGTTCTGGGCATCACACTTCGGGAAAGATGTGGAAAAACTGGAGAAAGTCCAGAGGAGAGCAACAAAAACGGTTAATGGTGTAGAAAACACGACCGATGAGGAAAGATTGAAAAAAATGGCTTTGTTTAGTCTGGAGAGAAAAGACTGAAGGAGCACATGATGACAGCTTTCAAGTACATAAAAGCTTGTTACAAGGAGGAGGGTGATAAATTGTTCTCCTTAACCACTGAGGACAGGAAAAGAAATAATGGGCTTGAATTACAGCAAGAGAGATTTAGGTTAGCATTAGACGTTAGGAAAAACTTCCTAACTGTAAGGATAGTTAAGCACTGGAACAAATGACCTAGGGAGGTTGTGGAATCTCCATCACTGGAGTTTTAAGAGCAGGTTAGACAAACACCTGTTAGGGATGGTCTAGATAATACTTAGTCCTGCCTCAGTGCAGAGGACTGAAGTAGATGACCTATCAAGGTCCCTTCCAATCCTACATTTCTGATTGAGCAACAAAATGGCAGATGAAATTCAATGTTGATAAATGCAAAGTACTGCACATTGGAAAACATAATCCCAACTATACATACAGAATGATGGCATCTAAATTAGCTGTTACCACTCAAAAAAGAGATCTTGGAGTCATTGTGGATAGTTCTCTGAAAACATCTGCTCAATGTGCAGTGGCCATCAAAAGAGCTAATAGAATGTTAGGAACCATGAGGAAAGGGATAGATAAGAAGACAGAAAATGTCATAATGCCACAATATACATCTATGGTACACCTATGCCTTGAATACTGCATGCAGACCTGGTCACCCCATCCCAAAAACGGAAA
This sequence comes from Mauremys reevesii, assembly GCF_016161935.1. NCBI lineage: Eukaryota > Metazoa > Chordata > Testudines > Geoemydidae > Mauremys > Mauremys reevesii. The sequence goes on from NC_052635.1 coordinate 47,319,336, forward strand.
TTGGAAAACATACTGAGAAGGACAACAAAAAATATTAGGGGTATGGAACAGAAATTAAAAAGACTGGGACTGTTCAGCTTAGAAAAGAGACAGCTAAGGGGGGATATGATAGAGGTCTATAAAATTATGAATGATACGAAGAGAGTGAATATGGAAGTGTTTGTTACCCCTTCACATAACACAAGAACCAGGGGTCACCCAGTGAAATTAATAGGCAGCAGGTTTAAAACAAACATAAAGTAGGACTTCTTCACATAACACAGTCAACCTGTGCAACTTGTTGCCAGGGGACGTTGTGAAGACCAAAAGAATAACTGGGTTAAAAAGAATTGGGTACATTCATGGAGGATAAGGAAGCTGGGACTGGACGACAAGGGATGGGGGTCACTCAATAAATTGCCTTGTTCTGATCATTCTCTGAAGCATCTGGCACTGGCCACTGTTGGAAGACAGGATACTGGGCTAGGTCTGATGCAGTATGGCCAGTCTTAGGTTCTTAACAGGACAGTCACTTTGCTCTGCACAGCAGGTCTGGTAGGAGGGGACAAGACAGTTTGTCTCACTCTGCAGATCAGGCCTATCAATAAGAGTGGGTTTATGAGTAGTGAATGGGAGGCAATTATGCAAACTAACAATTTACTTACAGCCATGAGGATAACAGCTAGTGATTATCCAAGTCTACAAATGTTAATTTGGGTTAATCAGCAACACAGAAACCTTATATTAAGCTTACATTTTGTGCCCACAACCTCAATTATCATTGGAAATAACCTGAATACAATAAATTAGAATATATTTAAAGATTGTGGCCACAAAAAATATACCAACAACTGAAATGAAGTCGTTTGTGGCTGACCTCAAAACTCACAAGTAAAAATAAACTTTGTGTTATTCTTCATGTCACTCTGTGCTCTTGAAAGGACCTGGATCTTGCAGTCTCAGATAGCCCCTGGGTGTGTTGCAGTTATGTGGGGGGGGGGAGGGGGAGTGCGTAATTCTGGTCCCAGGGCTGAGCTCTTGTGGGGCTGGTATAGAACTCTCTTAGTGGGTGATCCATGGAATTTCCTTCCTCAGGTCGTCCATCAGAGCCAGCTTCTGGCTGCTTTTAATGTGCAATGCAAACTTGTGATTTTTCAAGCTCATTCTACATTCCTGCTGCTTGTTGTAGCTTGCTCGCTTCTCTCATGATGGATTGTTGCTGTATCCCCTTTTCATTAAATGCTACTGTGACACACCCAGACTCCAAATATAGCTTAAATAAAAAACGTGTGTTGTGTTACTGTATTTCTGCAATCATGTGATTAACTTCTTTTATTTGGTCCCATGGGACAGCCTCACCTGCATTCTGCCCACTAAGCCATCTCCCCTTAGACAACGTCTAACATCTGAGCTACTTTCAGAGCCACCATGGAAAGAAAAGAGGGGGAAAAGTCTCTGCCACTTTACTTTTTTCCCCACAAATGTGCAGCAGGAAAAATGGAAACTTAAACTTAGAGAGAGGATATATTGTCTTGGCTCAGTGGCAGTTTGAAGCTAGAAACACTTGTTTTATCACACTGGAGAACTGGGATTCCAGGATTTCCAATGGTGTTTCTATCCTTGGCCTATCTTCCTACGGTCATGAAGGATTGGATCTTAAAATCATGTCACCCTGGATTTATAGAAAATAGCTTCATTTTTAGAGGTTTTTAAAATTTAACTTTACTGTCACTCCATGGCCTGTAGCTAGTAACTAAGGCAACCTGGCTTTACACACAGACAGATGTGAAAAATACTCCCAATAAAAACATATTAAACTACTTACAAAGTCTAAGGTAACTGTTGTCTAAAATGTGGAATAACAAAACCCATGATGGCATGTGGTGATGTAAACGTTTTATTGCCTCTCCTTTGGAATGGCTGTAAAACTCATGGCATTCCCACTCATGAATACTGTCACCATCCCATTAAAACCCTTATATCACCACACACCATCAAGTATTTGCTTTTTATAGCTTTACATAAAATAGCATCTTCAGCCTTTTTAAGCACACTATGGAAAAGCACTGACTTATTCATTTGAACTGGAATTGTGTGGGTTTTTGGCTGATTTTTTATATTATTAATATTATAGCTCCTTTCATCCAAGGAGCTCAAAGTGCTTTACAAAACAATAAGCCTCCCAATATGCCTGCATAAATATATGGACCAGTTTACCCACCACTCAAATAGCAGCATTTAAGGTCCTGATTCTGAGATCCTTGACCTCTCAGGATTAGGTCCAAGCAGCACAACACAACAGTTCAGGACAGGAAGTGAAATAGGATCAACTACCTATGTGAAACTGCAGGGAGAACTTCGTTACCTGAGTAGGAATTTGTCCAAGAATGGGGTTGACACTCTTATTCTTACAGAAGTTAAATGATGTTAAGTGGCCAGAACCCTGGTTTTGTCTTTTACCCAAAAGACAGCCCTTCAAATAGACCCATGGCTAGGGCTCCTAGGTGTTAAGGTCACACAAATTAATAATAATAAATGACCAATGCCTTCTGTTGAGTCTCCTGTTTTTAACTTTGTACAGCACCCAGAATGCCAACTGGGTGCTTAATAAATAAAGGATGAATAAGGGTGCGCAACAGATGCTTCCATAATCACCTTTTAGAGAACAGCATCTGTTCCTGAAGGGAATGCTAACTGCTGGTGTGAGAGTTGCCAACAACTGTAAAAGGGGGCAGCAACGTGAATCTTCTGTTAGCTACCATGGTGCTAAGAAATAAGATTTCTTTCAGTAACCACTTGTTCCCAGCTGGAGGCGAGTGAGAAAACTTAAGAACAAAGCGACTAACACTTCCCTTCTCCTTTATGCTGCAGGTTGCTAGGTCACAAGGGAGAGGCATTTTTCTGTTCCGAAAACTCAAGGATGTCATTGACTGGAGGAAGGTGAAACGTGTACTTTCTCTTCTCACACCACCAAATTTTTTTTTGGGAGGGTTCACCTAGAGCAGAGGTCACCAAAGTGTGGGGCATGTCCCCCTACAGGGAGGTGGAGGACCATCCAGGGGAGCATGGCAGGGCCTGGACTAGTTCCCCCGGGGGCAGGGATGGAATCCAACCATTTCCTCCCCACCCTCAGCTCTGCTCCAGTCTGGCCCCCAGCGGCATCCCTGGTTGCCGGCCCCACGTGCCCGTTCCCCCAGTCCCAGCCTTCGCCGGCGGCTGTTCCTGGCCCAGGGCCAAGGCTGGGAGCAGAGCACCTGGCAGTGGGCCTAGCTGCTGGCCCCCACTGCAGCCCGTTTGTGGCTCCACTCCTGCCCCCAACCCACCCCTAGCTGCAGCCCCAGCCTCGGCCCCTTTCCCCGTGTCCCCCAGCCATGGTCCCGCTTCTGGCCCCGGCTCAGGACACAGACAAGGGTAAGGGGGGTGCAACCCTCAAAAGTTTGGGGACCACTGACCGAGAGCTTTGGTCTTCCAACTGTAATTTTATCTATGTACCTTTACTAGTCACTTACTGTCCCCATCTACAGCTTTCACATGTAACACTTATCACCATCCACCAGGATTACAACAGATTTTCTCACTGTCCAACAAAACAAAAGGTGGGATGTTTTGTCGTTGATTTGAAATATAAAACTGGGATGGATTGACTGGAGAATCCTGTGAGCGCTTGTGATTTGATTTTTCTCCTCATTCAGTCTTGTCCACGGAGAAGAAATAACTTGTTTTATTTTGCAGGATGGGGTCCGTACAGATGATCAGAAAGATGAAACTCAAGTAGAGAATTATGTAGCTCAGTGCTATATTGAAAACCCATATTTAATAGGCGGTAAGATGCTTGTTTCAGTCTGTATCTGCCTGACATGTGGAGAGAGACACTCCACCTATGATGTTCCTGTCACATAGGGAGGGAGATCCCCAGATCACCTGTCTGATGAAGGTTAAGACTTTATATGGTCAGTTCTTGCCTGAAATTAGCTATTTATGGATTTCAATGTGAATCGTAGAATGCTGCACATAGTCAGTGCTGCTGGTGTGGTAGTCTAGTGGTTCTGCCCCAAAAGATTTTGAGAATACAGAGGTGATCCAATGAACAAAAATTAGACTTAATTCAAGCCACACACATTAAAGCTAAGTCCAGCCCCACTGTCATATGGTAGCAGGTTCCTCTCTAAAAGCTTGTCTTCATACAACCAGGCACCAAAAGGTTTTAGCGTAAACCTTTTGTTGTTTTGGTGCAAGTCTGTATGTGGCCACTTATTTTGGATCAAGAGCATCTTACTGATTTAAATTGTCTTAATCTGAAATTCATGTCCACACACAGACTTGTACCAAAACAACAAAAGGTGTGACTTAAGACCCATCTAGTTTATTTTGGTGTGTGGCTGTGTGTAGATAAGTTCTAATTTGGGTTTTTGTAACACTAGGTATGACTTAGCAATATAACATAGTGAAATTTGTGCTACATATTTCTCTTTGATTCACAGGTCGAAAGTTTGACTTGAGAGTTTATGTTCTAGTGATGTCTGTAAGTGCAGAAGTCCATTTTATTTTTATTACAGTGACTGGGTTGGATTTTCTTGTATTCACCCTCAGTTTCTCTATCCCCTTTCTCTCAGTACATCCCGCTGAAGGCCTGGTTATACCGGGACGGCTTTGCTCGCTTCTCCAACACACGATTCACTCTAAGTAGCATAGATGATCATTGTATCCTGACCTCTGCTTGTGTGTTACAGGGCAGTTACTAAGGAATGGAATCATTTTAGTATTTTGGGAGGTTGGGGGTGAAGAAGGGATCCAGAAGAACAAGTACCCTTATCTCTAAGCTCCTGACTTCTGGAGACTTACAGAATTCTCACCCTCTGCTTTTGTTTCACACTGGCTGTTCTGCTGTCATCTTGTTTCACTCTCACCTTCTGTCACTGGAATACTGGTGTCAGTGGATCTCCAGAAACGTCAGTCAGCTAGGGCCAAACGTGGGAGATCAGTCCCACTTTCGTAGTACAGGTGCACTTATTGCAGCCTGCTTTTTCCATGGATTCATGGAGTTTAAGGCCAGAAGGGTCATCTAGTCTGGCCTCCTGTTTATCACAGCTAGGGCTTCGTGTCTGTCACGGAGGTCATGGGAAGTCATGGATGCCATGACTTTCAGCAACCTCTGTGACATCTGCGGCGGCCAGTGTGGCTGACTCCAGGGACCCCCAAGCAGCTGGCTCCAGGGCCAGCTGCTCTGGTGGCCCCAGGGAAAGTCACACCGGCCGCTGCTGGAGTGGCTCTGAAGCCAGTCATTTGGGAAGCCACGCAGCCAGCCGCACCAGCCGCTGCTGTAGTGGCCAAGGGGCCAGCCACGCCAGCTGCTGCTCGGGCAGCCCCAGGCAGCTGGCCCTGGGAACCACCTGAGCAGCAGTCCCAGGGGCAGCCAGAACAGCCACTGCTCAGAGACCCCTGCTGCTGGTGCTGCTGCCCCCCCCCCAATAGCTGCTCCCCGGGCGCCTGCCACCAGTAGTGACCTCCACCCCCAAGGTTTAGTCAGGGGTAGTTATAGTATAAGCCATGGACAGGTCACGGGCCGTGAATTTTTGTTTACTGCCCATGACCTGTCCATGACTTTTATTAAAAATACTCATGACTAAATCGTAGCCTTAATCACAGCCCATTACATTTCACCTAGTTACCCCAGTATTAAGCCCAATAACTTGTGTTTAACTGAAACGTAATTTGTATTTGGCTAAAATTAAGCGTATTCTTCCACAAAGGCATCCAATCTTGACTTGAAGACATCAAGAGAGAGAATCCACCACTTTCCTTAGTAAAATATTTAGTAACTTGCTCATTCTGGCTCAGTGTGATCAAAAGGTGGGTTGCTTTAATGAGGCAATCCAGAGTGGGTCTCCAAGATTCTTGGGCACCAGTGCTCTGCACAGAGGTTAGGTTGCATTCCCAGGAGAAGAGCTTCCATGTAAGTCCATCACAAGAGCCAGTGGGGGCTAAAACTTGCTCTGACTTTGTTACTAGTTGTTCCAGATTTCCATTTTTATCCGTATTTATTTTCTCTTAATTTTCACCAAGATGTCTCCCTGCAGTGGTGGGTATAAGCTCCACAATTAGGGAAGGGAGGAGAGATTCATTGGCATAAGGAGCACAGGAGACTGGTTTAGTACCCAAATTCAATTTCTAATTATTTAGGGTGTCATTTTCTGTCTCCATGATCCTTATCTCCTCCTCGTGCCAGATGTGCATCTCACCAATGTAGCAGTGCAGAAGACTGCACCTGACTATGATCCAGAGAAGGTGAGTAAAAACTTACTGGCTATTTCAGTTGACCAGCCTGTGTCCAAGCGCACACACTATGCTGCATAGTTCAGGGAATGCAAGCAAGTAGCTGTTCTGGCCTTGTTGTTCCAGCTACTGTGCAGTGTGTATGGCAGGTTGGTAGTCCCTGTATGGATGCTCTGCCTTGGCTGTCCTCTGATACCCGATGTATGTGTTCATTGATGGATGTTTCAGGAGATCCAGTGAGTGAGAGCTGTGCTCTAACTGTTCCATTACAACTGTGCACTGCTTTGTGGTGTTGAGCATTTTGACCCCACAAGTAATTAATTTTTGGATAATGCCTGTCAGAGACCCGGACTTGTAGTGCTTAGCATTCACTGCTATTACCACAGCTATAAGATGAGCTTAGCATGTTCAGAGGTCATCTGTGATTGCTACCGCTTTTTCTGCAGTTGGAACAAAGAAAAAATCTTAAACAAATGAGATCGGCTTTAAATATTCTTTGAATCTGAGATAGTTACAAGTTCATAGAAACAAAGGTTTGCATTGAACTTTCCATTTTATATGCTTCTCCTCTAAATCTCTAGCCTAATATTTCTTGGTCCTTTGGAAAGGGAAGTCCTAGATGTGTGTCTTGTGAAACTCTCATGAAAAGAGAAGGTGGGATGGTGATTGCTGTTAGGATACCACTCCCAGTCTTGAGATTAAGTATTCGTTCAAGCAGAGACTGCAGTTTCTCTCTAGACTAAGGTTAAATTATTCCTTTCCAAGATGCACTGAGAGGAGTAACATCTGATTCTGGGTGTTTGGCTTCTTATCCAGAATTGTCCTTTGACTGTAGAGAATATTGAGTGATTATTTCAGGTAGTCAAGGAAATGCATGGTCACATATGTAGAAACAGCTTGTTACAGTTGTCTTTGCATGTGTTAGGGCTGCAAGTGGATGATTCAGCGGTTCCGACAGTACCTGACTGCCAAGCATGGGGCAGAAGTGGTGGAGACTCTTTTTGCAGAAATGGACAACATTTTCATCAAGAGTCTACAGAGTGTTCAGAAAGTGATCATCAGCGACAAACACTGTTTTGAACTGTATGGATACGACATCCTGATAGACCAGGATCTCAAGCCGTAAGGATGTTAGTGAGCATACAGGTGGCATACAGTGAATGGAAGGCTGCCTAAACAGCTTAGCAATGGCCAGTGAAGGGAGACTCACTGGAAACCCGCTGCTACTAATTCCTCCAGTAACTATGTATTACAGCAGCACACTCATGAACACTGGGATTCAGACAAGCACAAGTATTAGACTGATAGGACTAGATATTAAGTACACTTGCCATAACCTCAAAAGTAATTACATGAAGTGTTGGCTACGAGGCAGCCTTCATTACAGAGTTTTAGACTGTGGTGGGGTACTTCTCCTGTTGAAGACTTTGGGGAACAGACTTCCCAGGAATCTGAGAGATTGTACCAAGAAATCATACATTCAAAGTTGGTTCAACTTCGATTTTTATAAAAAGAAACATTCTCACAATGTGACTGCTAGAAACAATTCAATTGTTTTTTTAAATATACATCAATTAAAATGTGCTTTTAAACATATAAACCTCCTTCTGCAGTGTTTGCAACACTGGGAACCTGAAAGTAGTACAGGCTTTCATTGCAGAAGCAAAGAGCAGCAAAAGCAACAAGATTAGATTTTTAAGATTTTCAGTTTTAATCACATAAAGAGCTATTAGTAACATTGATAGGGAAATTTGTATAACGTATGATTTAAGTTGAAAGTGCCACTTTAAGCGTCCTCTCGTTTCTTCCTCTTTCTCCCTCTAACGAAGTGTGGTAGCCGCGTTCCAGTTACAACCCTCAATGGCTTGTCAGCATCAGTCTGATGTCTCTGCAGTGCCACTGGGGACAGCTTTATTTAAAGTGAGCTAATAAACACTGCTCAACTGTGGTCTCGGGTAACAACCCAAATTTGTACAAGCTAGTCTGCTGTAGTCGTAGCTTCAAACCAAACTACTGCTTCTGCAGTGACAATCTGCACAGAACGAGCTTGTGTAACTTTCACTGATTAAGAAACAGATCAAGTTGAGGTGAACTGGACTGAATCACTGTGATGTAACTATAATACTACAGTTTGCCACTGTACTTATTGGGTACTTCCAGATCCACGTAGCCATATTGCGCAGTTTGTTAGGAAACTACTTCCAAGATACATTCACATCCCTGCACTGAGGAAAGGGTTCAAACTGACCCTGTGATTTAATGGGGCGAGGGGGCGGTTGTTTCATCTAGCCTTTAGTTTTACTTGTATACTTTTTAGGGTGTTGAAGGGGCTCTCTCTTTATTACAGTTGAACTCAATGTTCTTTGACTGTGTATAGGAATGATATTTGGAGTTAGATTTCCTATCACTTCACTCCCTCCTTCCTGCTCTCCAGCAGTGCCATGAGGTTTCCATAGATAGGCATTTCTGTTAGGTGGACAGATTGCTTAGCTGTCTGCTTCCCTCTAATTCACTGCTGTTCTCTTTACAGCTGGCTTCTTGAGGTTAATGCTTCTCCCTCCCTCACTGCCAGTAGTCAGGAGGACTATGAGCTCAAGTGTCGCCTTCTCAAGGACACTTTGCATATTGTGGACATGGAGGGCAGGTGGGTGAAAAAACAAGTTTACTGCTCTCCATGAGTCTTACCAAAGTGTGTGAAATGTATCTAAGCTAGTCCCCTGGCTTCTGTAGGCAAACTATCCTACTCAAGGCTACAGGTTTGTCATGCTGTCCCAGGAAGCTTGCCTTGCATCATTTTATGATGGACTGTGCAATTGTGCTAACCCGTGGTATTCATAGTAAATAGCTGCCCATTGCAGCTCTCAGCTGTTTGGTTTTCTCCCTGATCTGCACAGGTTTCCAGCCAACGTGCAGACAGTGAATCAGATAGCTACACAGCCATGACTCATGTACTTTAACACCTTGTATTTGATATTGCAGGCTGACAGGGAAGGAGAAGCGTATTGGGGGCTTTGACCTGATGTGGAATGATGGTCCGGTCAGTAGAGCGGAAGGGAATGTGGATACACCAGTAAACGGAAGCTTCATGGCAAACACACATTTAGGTACTTCACTCATACGCAGGTGGCAGGGCATCCCACTCAAGGTCTTTAACTGTTTAAGACATCATCAAAAGTGCAAAACATACTTTTCCCTCAAAAGTAAAAGGACCGGGTGTGAATTATCACATAGTGCTAGCAGAGTGTTGTACTCATGTGAGGCTAAGTGTGAGGGTGTGAATATTTTCCAATTGTGGTGTGTTAAAAGCTGATGTGGAGGCAGTAGTTAGATTTCTGGAACTCCTTACCACGTGAGCCAGCACAGGTATTCTTCACCTGCCAGTTCCTTTTAAAAACTATTCCCAAAGGTCCCCAATACAATTGTAACAACTGTTTATTGTGCACATTTCTAATGTTGGTTGCATATTCTTGTTTAATAGCCCATAGTAATGCCCAGTTCAATCAGGCAGAAAGAACCTATTACAGGTTTTCACATATCACTAAGTAGTTAAATATGCCTTCAGTATTTTCTCTGGCTGTAGCTTCATGCTAACTGATTGGAGCACGGCTTTGTCTGAAAGCAGGCAATTATCTCTACTCTTCACCCTTTCGGGGGACTAAGTCATATGTCACTTTGTTAATGCTTTCATTTCAGGCTACAACAATGACAGGAAAAAACAGCTGAAGCAGCTCTTCAAACCTCTTCATACCCAGCAGAAAGTTTAATGCTGATCCAGAGCATGAGGCAAGAGAAGTCACTGAGGATTGAGCTCTTTCACTCCCTCTTCCTCATATTGTAGAGCTGCCATTCTCATTGGTCTCTGGACAGTTTCGCTGCCTCAGCATACGGCTGCTGGCCATTTCTTGGTTCCTTAGGATTTTCCCTGCATGGGAATATTAGTTAACAAATGAATCCCGTTCATAAGCCAGAGCAACAATAGAAGTGGGTTGGCTTTTAACTTGGACATGATGCAATCAGGTATTTTGGTTATGTTCTGTTGTGGCTGACCAGTTCTTCAGTAAAGAATTAATCTGTTTTGTTCCACAGCGCAGGCTGTAGCAAGGCTGTCAACTGGCTACTACATACGACTATAGATCAGCTGTACACGCCACATTGCAAACAAAAAGCACTCCTATCCATCACTGACTCTATATACGTTGCAATGGATATGAATAAAATATTTAATGCCTCAGTGCTGTTAGGAATCCAGAAGAAGTGCTGCTTTGCTGGTCCTCAATTTGAGGTTATTGACATGAGCAGTTTTCCTTTAAAGTGTAAGCTATAAAAGGGGCTATACAGACTCTGCTCAGTAAAATGGAAGCTTTTAAGAAAGGTGGGCATGTGAGCCTCATGCTGCTACTACTATAGAAACATGTCAGATCGTAAGACCTGTTGCCATGATACAGTAACAATAACCTTACCATTGTATTTTATGAAGGCACTGAGAGTGGCTCCCCGATGCTGGTTACATTAAGAGGACTGTTATAATGAAGGGATTTAGTTCCTTTGAGATAGGAAAAGTAACGTTACCACCCTCTTACAGAAGAGATGTAATTTTCTGGAAAGCTACAGGTGATGCTAATTCACTAATTGGAATCATTTTTAACTTCTAAGTCTAAGTTAAACTGAACAGGGCAGTGAATACTGGTGTGTTTGTGCCTGCCTTGCTGGCTGGGAAACTGTCTGAGGAGCTAACCATTACAGTTGTTCTGTTTAAAGTTTAAACACCGGGTGCTCAAAGCTGTTCGTTCAATCCAGTAGGAGGCTGAGTGCTAGACAAAGATGAAGGGTCAGCTACAGTTCTCTGTGCTGAGCGTACAAAATTTGCCAAAACAGATGCAGTTGTTTCACTGGCTTGCCAGCTATGCCTACTCCCCAGCCCTCAACTTTAAACCAGTGTTTTAAACTAAAATTCCCCACCCAAAACCATTTTCACTAATTTAGGGCACACTTTTAAGCAATGCAAACACTAAAAATGAAAAAAGAATAAAAGTGATTCTGCTAGGCCCCAAACTCCCTTTGCTGTATTTAGAGGAAATCAAGTTACAACCTTATCTCTGACTTTTTCAAAATTAAATAGCAATAACAAGACATAACACACCTACCACTGTCTGCACTATTGAAGCGATGGAATATGAAGGAGAGCTGCTCAGGGTGGAATCACCTTAATTCTTTTCCTTTAGTTTTTGCATTAACTGAAAAGTTGTGTGTTTTGTAGAGGATATTAATATATGATTAATATGTACTAAACTTTACCTGAGCTAGTGTGGGGAAGAAAACCTTCATTTCTAGAGAGAGGACAGCAGGCTTTTCTTGTCACTGTATGTTCCTCTTCCCCAGGCCCGTGCACAAACATAAGCAGTCATATTTACCATTTCATTAGCGCAATTAGGAACAATGGAATTACTAGACATGGGATTTATCTAGTCCGTTATCCTGTTGCCAGCAGCAGCTGCTTCCAGCTGCTTCACAGAAAGGTTCAAGAAAACCTGCTGTAAGCAGTTACGGGATAATCTACCCCCGGGGAAGTTTCCTCCTAATTCCCCATCGTACACACACTCCTCCGTCTCCACTCCAAATAGTTGGAATTTGTCTGAAACACAAGGGTGTAATTTTTTAACACTACTATAGCTCTGGCAAGTCTTGTTATCCACCAGTGTTTAATCCTTTTTTGAATCCTGCTGTTAGCCTCAATGGTATATTGTAGCAATGGGTTCCATGGGCTAATTGTGTGAAAAGTATTTCCTCCTTTTTATCAGTTTTGAATTAATCATTCATCAATTTCATTGACTAGCCCCTTGTTCCTGTATTGATACAGGCTGAGTAGAGACACCTAATCTCTCTTCTCTAGACCATTCATTGGTTTGCATACTTCTGTCCCCTTCCCTAATGCAAACAATCCCACTTCTTCCAAATCTCTTCTTACAAATTTAGACACAGGATCCTAGCTCAGAAGTACGCCCCTCAGATTAACAGGCACTCAAGTATCTATTGTACACTTAGGAAAATTCCTGGGGTTTTTTTTAAGTGTACAGTTTAATTGATTCACAGTTCTCCCACCAACACAAGCTTACACAACTCAAAGTTTCTTTATTTATTTTTTGAAGACACTATAGATTCACAGTTCTTTTCCTCCTACTCCCTTCCCTGCCAATAGAATGCACTAGCTGTGGAGCCAAGTTACAGAAGTTCATATATAAAAGAGATGCAGTTAGGAATGTCCTGCTCCTCTGATTCTAAGAATCCCACTCCCACCCCAGGGATGGCAGGCTGTCAAATAACTAAAAGGGCCAGTGTTCTAGCACTTATCTCTGCAAATTGCAGTGTCTAATCCACGACCAACACTGGAGCCGAATGATTCCTACCATGAAAAGATTTCAGAAGCCAAATGCTTCTTAGGAAATGTACCACTCGAGAGATACCAGGAGTAAATATGTCTTCACAAGAAATCTGGGGATTGTCCACAGATTTTGCACTGTGAGTGACAGTCTGAATGCACCTTATCAGCAACACTGAAGTCTCTACGATGAAGGTCTAGTTTCGTCCTTCCAGTATCTGATTGATTACTCTCATTTCCTCATGGGTCATGGAGTTCAAGTTAAATCCTTTCAGCTCAGGTTTACCTGAGGAAGAACAAGCAGCAAATAAAAATATTGTTAAAAAGCATGCTCACTGGTGCCTGGTGAAAGAGTTCTCTAAACAACTGTCAGTACAAGTAGTCTGGAGAAGACACTGCTGTATCTGGCTGCAGATTTGTTCCCATAGTCATCACTGACTGAACTACCAGCCATTGGAAACAACTGATAACACGTTAGTGGTGCCCAGTGGGGTCTGCAACAGAACAATCCCAGGCATATGCCCACAAAACTGGGCAAATATGGGGCTTTTGCTGTAAAGAGAATGGAGGGGAGTTATTCTCGGAATATAGTTAATGGATTTTTGGACCTCTTCCCTCCACCCCTCACCTGATTTGTGCTCCCAATTAAATGTTTCCTGACCCTTTTCAAATACCTTGAGCTTCAAAGAGACGGTTGACCTTCACTCTCAGCTCTTTCCGAAGTTGGTTTATTTCCTCATCCAAGTGCTCCTGATCTGAGAAGATAGTGATGATGATGATAATGAAGCATCCTGGAGTACGACTTAAGGCAACATCAACTCTGAGTGAAGGGGAACTCTTCCCTGCTGCCTATTCCTTGGATTCTCACTCTCACTAAACTTGCTGCATTTGTTGTGTCATATAGAGAAAACTAGGTATACAGTTCTCTTTCTATAGAATATGCTCCTGCCAGATATTCCCTTCCAGCTCAGTATAATTAATTGAATGGTAAGAGGAACAAGGTTCTGGAGCCCAAACAAGCTCATTTGTAACTGCATTACAACCTGTCAGAAAAGATACGCCATGTCAGTATTGGGAGCCAAACCGGAGGTTTCTTAAAAGTAACCATAAGCTATCTGGGGCAGGTACTGTCTTTTGTTTGGGTGGGGAGGTGTAGGAACATACAGTAACTAATGATCAGGCCTCTGGGCACAACCACAATACAAACAGTTAATACTTCTAAACCCACCCACTTTCACAGATTTTAAGGACAGAAGGGCCCATTATGATTTTCCAGGCTGACCTCCTGCATACTATACTCCTGGGGGGACTCTGCACCAAAAAATACAAAATTCTGCATATTTTGTCAAAATAATGCAATATAATCACACTAGTTTAGGCAATGATCAAGTGATCTCTCTCCTGCCATGGACACCATTCTTACCCATCTGGCTAAATAGCCATTTATGGACTAGCCACCCATGAAAGAAGAACTTCCTTTTATTTGTTTTAAACCTGCTGCCTTAATTTTTCATTTGGTGACCCCTAGTTCTTGTATTATGGAAAAAGTAAAATAACTTTCCTTATCCACTTTCTCAACATCACTCATGATTTTATATACTCTATCATGTCCCCCTAGTCTCTCCTCTTTTCCAAAACTGTCCTAGTCTAGCCTTCTTTCCTCATCCTCTACCCTCTCTCTCTAAAAAATTTTATTTTTTTTTTTTTTTCTTTTCCTTTCTAGTTAGTGCTAGAATATTTTTGATAGTTGGGGTTATTTTTCCAATGTGCATTACTTTACATTATCCACATTAAATTTCATTTGCCATTTTGTTGCCAAATCACTTAGTTTTGTGAGATCTTTTTGAAGTTCTTCACAATCTGCTTTTTCTCTTAATCTCTTGAGTGTTTACATTCTGAGAATTTACCATTAATTCCCTTTTGTCCCTGTGTCCTTAACCAGTTCTCAATCCATGAAAAGACCTTCCTTTTTTATCCATGACACAGCTTTATATTAGAGCCTTTTGGTGAGGACCTTGTCAAAGCTTTTCTGGAAATCTAAGTACACTATGTCCACGGATCCCCCCCCTGTCTGTGTTACATGTTCAAAGAACTCTAAAGATAGAGATTAGTAAGACCACGATTTCCCTTTACAGAAACCATGTTGACTATTGCTCATTTTTTCTTTTTTTTTTATGTTTTGTTTTTTTTTTTTCTATTTTTCGCCCTTTTTAAATATTGGCGTTACATTAACTGGTCCCGGACTTTGTTAATGTTGAGTTTATCAATTAATTCCAAAACCTCCTCTAGTGACACTTCAATCTGTGACAGTTCCTCAGATTTTCACACCAAAAGCCAGCTCAGGTTTGGGAATCTCCTAACATCCTCAGCCGTGAAGACTGAAAGCAAAGCAGTTTCAATGGTTTTGATCATTTATTCAAACTACAATACAGAAAAAAGTCACAATAACTATTCAGCATTTCCTAAACACTTGAAAATTAAGTTACAAACACTTGGTAACCAATACTCTGCATTCCAGTTATAATCCTGGATTTTCATTTAAATTACATTACAGAACACCAAACAGGGGAAAAAAAAGTAGAATGCCACTTTAAATTGCTCAGACTTTCACACATGAAAGTCATACAGTTTTGCTGCTAACCATTGTCCTGGACCTGGCTGGGTACTTTGGGAAGTGCTTGGTCCTGACATTTTATTGACTGCTTGGTAAATGTTTTATTTGCCCTCAAGGTCTTTTTTCTTTAATAGGTAAGTAAAATAAATTCTGAGCTGTAACCAAACCCCACTGTGCCACTTTGGCACAGGAAAAAAAGTGAGAAAGCACATAGATCTTCCTAGCTGAGGTTTCCCTTACTGTCATGTATAAGAAGACTCCTTTACATCACTCTGGCAATGTAGGGGCCTTTAAACTTGCACAGATTTTAATACTCCTGGAGGAACTGAATGAACTCAGGCAGGCTGTTTCATTTGTGCCTCTAGCCTGCCTCCTGCATAATAAAAAGCCCGACCCTAACACACCAGGGAGCTGCAGTCACAAACGAGAGGGACAGAGTCTCTCTCTCATTGGCACGCAGGTACACCCAGCCCCGCACCCCACCTCCCCGCAATGGTGATCACGCAGGCACGCCTGCCCCAATCTCAGATGTGCTGCCTGGGCTGCTGGGGAAGAGGCACGTGTCCCCTGGCAGATTTTTTTGCGTTTTTCTGCAGGGGGTGGGGGTGGGGGGGGAGAACAGAAAAATGCAGGCCATATGAATTCTGCGCCCCCGCATGGGCACAGAATGCCTCCAGGAGTACAGGCCAGAACATTTCACCCAGTTACCCCTGTATTGAGTCCAGTTTTAAAATGGGCCATCTTTCAATTTCATTGAATGCCCCTTTGTTCCTCATATTATAGAGGCAAGTTGAATGCAAGTTCCCAATCTACCTTTCTCGCCCTTCCTTTTTAGGTATACTTTATCACATCCCCTCTCTACCAAGGTGGGGAACAAACTCGTCTTCCTTTCATAGCAGAGATTTTCTTGTCACTCATCTCGGAAGCCCCTCTAATTCTGCTGCATTCCCTTTGATATGGGGTGGCCCATACCGCACACAGTATCAAAGGGAAGGTGCCCCAATGATTTATAGAATGGTATTCAGAGATTTTCCATATTATTCTCCAGCCTGTTCCTTACGCATCCTAACACCGTTTGCCTTCCTCACAGTTGCTGCACAGGACTTGTAGAACAACACCCAGTGATGCTCAGGTTTTCTTCCTGAGCAGTGACAGTTAATGTACATCCCAGTGAAATGTATGAGGGGTTCAAATGATTCCCTCTAACATGTATTTGTCACTGAATTCCATCTGCCATTTTGCTGCCCAGTTACCTAGCTTGGCTGGGTCCCTCTGAAGTTCCTCATCAGCACTACTCCCTCACTGCTTTCACCTAATTTGTTCCTGTACGATTTATACCCACCTCTTAAAATATTAATTTACCTTTTTGCATTTAATCTCCTAATTCCGTAGTAAAGAGTGTAAAGGTTGCACTGTTAAACACTCAGCACAACATGGACAGAGGCCACCTCACTTCACAGCCAAGTTAAGTGCCTCTTCCTCTGAACTGCACTCAAGGAAAGTTGTGCTGCACTTTGGAAAGTATATGCAGGGCACATGGCTCACAAAGCAGGTTGATATGAGGTAAAGCGCTGAACTGGGTGTCAGGAAACGTCAGTTCTACTCCTTGCTCTGCCACTGATAAGCTACTTCCCTGCTCAGTGCCTCAGTTTCCCCATCTGTAAAACACAGGTACTGGTACTTAACCTTCTCTCTAAAGCACTCTGAGGCCCAGGGATGAGAGGTGCTATCTAAGAGCTAAGCTTCCAGGCAGTGGTGAGAATAAAAGCTCTGTATGTAAAAGCTGCAAGTCAGTAAAGACAGACTGGCTCAGCAACCAAATTAGCACAAGTACCATACTTCTGACACAAGCCACCTGTGTATGTGTCCAAGCGTGTGCAAAAGAAACTTGTTCAATACTGGCTGACGCTTGAGAGTTTACAAGCAGGTTTTAGAAATCTGGCACCTGTCTTACCTTTCTGAATCATTTCCTTAGTCTTTGATTTTGGAAGCTGAATAAACATGTTTCCAAAGCAAACCATTGCTTTATCTGAAAGCAGAAAGACAGCCTGTTTAGATATTTTCATAATGAAACATGCTCCTCCGCATCCTGCTGGGTACAAAATAAATGCAAAATCTAACCAGCAGGCTAGCTTTTGTAGACCCCTCTGTGCGCCACAACAGTCTGCAGAATCATTTAGGTGTGTGTCTAAGAGCAATTAAGCAAGATTCAGTCTCATGGAACCTGTGCAAGAGCGAGTCAGTCACCATAAACATTCCACCCATTCAGTCCAGAGTAGAAAGATACACATTTGGTTTCCAAAAACCCTTCCTTTGCTTCAACACTCTGAAACGATACAATATTTACTAGAGAGATCAGGTAAAGATAGCCATTTTAACATGCAGTTCTACTCTGAGACGTGACTAAAGATGGCATCATTCCACGTTTATTGTCTGCAACTTCCTAATCCAATCTGTTCAGTTTATAAATTATAAATTTTCTTCTAACTACCAGCTCTTTAAAACTAAATTGGGATGTTTATGTCAAAGCTGGGTTCTTTCACCATTCCAGTGAAGATTCTGCCATCAGGTCTTAGTTAATAATTCTGTTGCTGAAGTGCAGAGCAGAACAGTTTCCAGCTCATGTTCTCACAGCTGTGTTAGCCCACAGTGATACCAAGAGTAAATATTTATGTTAGTCCACAAAGTAGGCAAACGTGACTGAGTACCCAGTAGGTGCAGATCAGCTGAGAAATGAAGGTACTTTTCATAGTACAAAGGAGCTTTAATTTTCTACTAGGTCAAGCACTGTAATTGACCTTTCACCAAATCTACCTCCACTCTGAGGCACAAACTTGCACAATTACATCCGCAGCTGCAACTGTGTGTTTAACCCGCATGAGCTGTTTTGGAAATGTGGCCCTCCATCACTTTGCAGGCAGGGTGTGTCTATTAGAAAGATAACACAGCAACTTTGTGTCAGGTGTGTCAGAGAGCTGAAAGTTTCACAGATGTGAATAGCAGCGCTAACACTGGATTCCTCACCAGAAGGGTCTGAGTCCTTATGCAAAGCCCTGAGGGCTTCTCGGTTCTGATTCCGCTTTAGATCCAAGTCCACAATCTGGAAAAGAAACACAAACATTCAGATTTCTCCAACCTAAAATGGAATCATAACTGTTATGAACTGGGTGAAGCCTTGTTTTGGGTTGAGTTAAAATCCCACTGAGAGCCATAGGTCTGGACTCACCCTGCAATTAACGTAACTGTAAGTGTATGCCCCGCCTAAGACAGAGTGTGAGTCCACTGGGACTTTCTGGCTGAGCTTGTTTTGGGGAGGAGTGTGGGATGAGCAGATTAGACAAACACCCGTCAGGGATGGTCACTCTAGATCAGGGGTCGGCAACCTTTCAGAAGTGCTGTGCCGAGCCTTCATTTACTCACCCTAACTGAAGGTTTCACATGCCAGTCATACATTTCAATGTTTTTAGAAGGTCTCTTTCTATAAGTCTATCATATATAACTAAACTATTGTTGTATGTAAAGTAAATATGATTTTAAAAATGTTTAAGAAGCTTCATTTTAAATTAAATTAAAATGCAGAGCCCCCCGGACCGGTGGCCAGGGCCCGGGCAGTGGGAGTGCCACTGAAAATCAGCTCACGTGCCGCCTTCGGCACGCGTGCCATAGGTTGCCGGTCCCTGGTCTAGCTAACACTTAGTCCTGCCATGAGTGCAGGGGCCTGGCCGAGATGACCTCTCGAGGTCCCTTCCAGCCCTAGGGGAAACACAGGAGAATGGGGAACAGCCCCGGGCAGAGAATGAGGCAGGAGCAAGCAAGGAAGCCAAGCCGCGGCCTGGGCGCAGAGCAGGACCCTGGGAGAGCCGGTACCGAGCGAGCTTTGGGGTCTGGTGGCTAAAGAGGCCGGGGGCTGCAGGCCAGGAAGCTGCGGCTCGGATCCTCCTGCGCTGGGGGGCTTCCTACCGGCCTCACAAATAACCCCCCCACCCCATCAATTCCCCCTGCAGCCCGACACGGGCCAGCTCAGCTCCGAAAGGGGCAGCCCCGGGGCCGCTCGGCGGGGCTGGCAGGGAAGCCCCCTGGCCCGGCCCGAGGAGCCCCGCGGTACCTGCCGCCGTCCCGCCAGCACCTCCTCCGCCAGCTCCTCCACCTCGGCCAGGTAGCGCAGCACGAAGGCGGGTTCCCCCGCCATGGCGCCCGGCCCGTCCGCCTGCAAACCCGCCCGGCCGGGAACCGCGGCCCGCCGCCGCGCAGGCGCTAGGGGCCGGGCGGACCAGCGCCGCCCCTCGGCCCGGGGCCTCGGCTGGGCCCGCCCGCTCCTGCGGCGCCAGAGCCCCATTGGGCCGCAGAGCCTCCGCCCGCCGCGGTGCGCGGGACTGCCGGGCCCTCCCCTGCTGCTCCCCGGGGCTCCCCCGCAGGGGCTCTGCTGCCGGCCGCCCCCTGCTCCTCCGCGGGCTCCCCCCGGTCCTGCGCGGGCTCCCCCACTCTGCGGGGCCCCGCGGCCCAGAGCCCCCCCGGTCCGGCGCGGGCTCCCCCACGCTGCGGGGCCCCGCGGCCCAGAGCCCCGGTCCTGCGCGGGCTCCTCACTCTGCGGGCCCTGCGGCCCAGGGCCCCCCGGTGCTGCGCGGGCTCCCCCACTCTGCGGGGCCCTGCGGCCCTGGGCCCCCCGGTCCTGCGCGGGCTCCCCCACTCTGCGGGGCCCTGCGGCCCAGGGCCCCCCGGTGCTGCGCGGGCTCCCCCACTCTGCGGGGCCCGGCGGCCCAGAGCCCCAGTGCTGCGCAGGCTCCCCACTCTGCGGGGCCCTGCGGCCCAGAGCCCCGGTCCTGCGCGGGCTCCCCACTCTGCGGGCCCGGCGGCCCAGTGCCCCCCCCCGGTCCTGCGCGGGCTCCCCCACTCTGCGGGGCCGTGCGGCCCAGGGCCCCCCCCGGTCCTGCGCGGGCTCCCCCACTCTGCGGGGCCCTGCGGCCCAGCGCCCCCCCGGGCCTGCGCGGGCTCCCCCACTCTGCGGGGCCCTGCGGCCCAGGGCCCCCCGGTCCTGCGCGGGCTCCCCCACTCTGCGGGGCCCTGCGGCCCAGAGCCCCCCCGGTCCTGCGCGGGCTCCCCCACTCTGCGGGGCCCTGCGGCCCAGAGCCCCCCCGGTCCTGCGCGGGCTCCCCCACTCTGCGGGGCCCTGCGGCCCAGAGGCCCCCCCCGGTCCTGCGCGGGCTCCCCCACTCTGCGGGGCCCTGCGGCCCAGGGCTCCCCTCCCGCTGGCCTGGCCCCTCGTGTGGAAGGTGCCCCTGGGCTCTGCCCAAGGAGGTGTCACTGCCAGGCACGCCCCGCTCCAGAGGGCTCAGTTCACCCCTCGCTGCAGTGCAGCTGCCTCTGGGGTGGGATGCAGCAATTGTTTAAGGGCAGCCAGTGGCCCTGCGTAACAGCTTGGGGCAGGAACTGGCAAAGAATTTTGCCACACATTGGAACGTCCAGGGGGGTAGAATACAGTCACCCAAATTACTATGGACCCTGGGCATTGGCGTTACCAACACAAAACTTACAGGTGCTATGGAATTGCTAATGACCACCAAGTCCACTCTGGTTACTGATTTCCTGCTCCCTAAGTCCCACTCTGAGACCACCGTGGTGTACTTGGTTAGAACAGATCACATACGTCTGTAGATTATTGATACTCCTAGATCAGAGGTTCTCAAACTGGGGGTCAGGACCCCTTAGGGGGTCGTGAGGTTATTACATGCGGGGTCGCGAGCTGTCAGCCTCCTCCCCAAACCCTGCTTTGCTTCCAGCACTTATAATCGTATTAAATACATTAAAAATGTTTTTAATTTATAAGAGGGGGTCACACTCAGAGGCTTGCTATGTGAAAGGGGTCACCAGTACAAAAGTTTGAGAACCACTGTCCTAGATGCTATGCAGTTGGATAATTCTTCCTTCTAATTCTGAACACAGCAGTATCACAGATAACTTCAGCTTTCAGCTGCGATATGTGAACTGACTTCTTTACATGTTGTCCTTGTTTCAAGAACTGAATAATGTTTCTCTATGGAGAATGGAGACACACTGAATGGAATGGAGACATTCTGAGTACATTTGTAGGGGGCATTGGTGCATGTGTGTGTGAGAGAGAGAAGGAAAAAATCTTAGGTTAAGCTGAAGTCATGTTTATATGGCACAAATCACTTGAACTTAAAACAAATGTTTTAGAGAATTTCCAGCCAAAAAGAGGATGCCTTAGGTAAATAGCCTCTGAGTTTGAAATAATTGTGAGAAAGGGCAAAGGTATTGTTTGCAGGATTAGAGCAAAAAATGATGTCACTTACTTGGTGAGGGGTAGGTACTTGGCAGCATCCACCTCCATGCCTCTCCTGCTCGGTCATTGCCTGGACACCACTTTGTTGCCAAAATACTCTATAAGGGACTTCACTGCAGAAATGAGAGCTGAATATTTAGCAACTCAGGACAGGGAGCAGTTTCTGTGGAAGGGCGTCAGCACCACTCTTGATGAAGCAGCAACTCTGCTGCGTGAAAGAGTAAATTACATTAATGTAATTAAACAGGGGCACTCAATTCATGAGAAGCATCTGTTTAATGCACAAAAGCAAAAAAAGTGAGGGATCAGGGCTTCTCCAAGACTGGTCCCTGCCAAGTCACTGGGCAG
Source organism: Mauremys reevesii (assembly GCF_016161935.1). NCBI lineage: Eukaryota > Metazoa > Chordata > Testudines > Geoemydidae > Mauremys > Mauremys reevesii. Next base: position 47,341,227 of record NC_052635.1, read on the forward strand.
TTGTCATTAAGATATTGAAGGCTCTTCTTGGCGTTAAGAACCACTTCAGTCCTCGGAATAATGCAACTTCGTGTAACTGCGGAGTCCAGTTCTGGATTGTGTAAGTGAAAAGATTTTTCCAAAGAAATATATAAGGAAACCTCACCGAATTTGGATGTAAACTACCATTAATGATTGATTTGCATTAAAGGTTTTTCTTTTTGCTGTGCTTGGAAATCGCTTACAGTATTAAGATCCACTCTTGTCGTGACAAGTGTCTACAAAGGTGGGAAATATGTCTGGGTGGGAGGGCGCAAAACGTGTCTGCAAGCTGCTTGGAAACTTTTTAAAGACACCATAAGAGAGGCTCAACTTAAATGTGTACCCCAAATTAAAAAACAGAGAACCAAAAAGGAGCCACCGTGGCTAACCAACAAAGTAAAAGCAGCAGTGAGAGGCAAAAAGTCATCCTTTAAAAAGTGGAAGTTAACTCCTAGTGAGGAAAATAGAAAGGAGCATAAACTCTGGCAAATGAAGTGTAAAAATACAATTAGGAAGTCCAAAAAAGAATTTGAGGAACAGTTAGCCAAAAACTCAAAAAGTAACAGCAATTTTTTTTTAAGTACATCAGAAGCAGGAAGCCTGCTAAACAACCAGAGGAGCCACTGGACGATTGAGGTGCTAAAGGTCAGTTTTCAGAATGGAGAGAGGTAAATAGTGGTGTCCCCCAGGGGTCTGCTCAGGGACCAAGCCTATTCAATATATTCATAAATGATCTGGAAAAAGGGGTAAACAGTGAGGTGGCAAAATTTGCAGATGATACAAAATTGCTCAAGATAGTTAAGACTCAGGCAGAAGAACTACAAAAGGATCTCTCAAAACTGGGTGACTGGGCAACAAAATGGCAGATGAAATTTAATGTTGATAAATGCAAAATAATGCACATTGGAAAACATAATCCCAACTATACATATAAAACGATGGGGTCTAAATTAGCTGTTACCACTCAAGAAAGAGATCTTGGCATCATTGTGGATAGTTCTCTGAAAACATCCACTCAATGTGCAGCGGCAGTCAAAAAAGCGAACAGAATGCTGGGAATAATTAAGCCAGGGAAAGATAATAGGACAGAAAATATCATATTGTCTCTATATAAATCCATGGTACACCCACATCTTGAATACTATGTGCAGATGTAGTCTCCTCATCTCAAAAAAGATATATTGGAATTGGAAAAGGTTCAGAAAAGGACAACAAAAATTATTAGGGGTATGGAATGGCTTCCGTATGAGGAGAGATTAATAAGACAGGGACTTTTCAGCTTGGAAAAGAGATGACTAAGGGGAGATATGATTGAGGTCTATAAAATCATGACTGGTGTGGAGAAAGTAAATAAGGAAGTGTTGTTTACTACTTCTCATAACACAAGAACTAGGGGTCACCAAATGAAATTAATAGGCAGCAGATTTAAAACAAATAAAAGGAGGTATTTCTTCACACAACGCACCGTCAACCTGTGGAACTCCTTGCCAGAGGATGTTGTGAAGGCCAAGACCATAACAGGGTTCAAAAAAGAACTAGATAAATTCATGGAGGATAGGTCCATCAATGTGTATTAGCCAAGATGGGCAGGAATGGTGTCCCTAGCCTCTGTTTGCCAGAAGCTGAGAATGAGCAACAGGAGATGGATCACTTGAAGATTACCTGTTCTGTTCATTCCCTCAGGGGCACCTGGCACTGGTCACTATCGGAAGACAGGATACTGGGCTAGATGGACCCTTGGTCTGACCCAGTAGTGCCATTCTTATGTTCTTATGAAATAAATGTATCAACCAGGCAAGTTACTAACAACTTCAACAGGACTTTATTTTTACAGTGGAAACCTCTGTACCAAGCTGCTGCTGCACTCTCTGTAACTCTCACCCAACCTCCTCCACCCTCCTTCCTGTTTCCTGTCCTTTCAAACTCCCAACAGCCAGTGCTCCCAGTTCTAATAATTACAAGCACATCTAAACACCACAATAAATTGTGGTGAAAGGGCACAAAGCAGACAAACAGTGGTACCCCTGTGCCCACAAGCCCTCTAGAACACCAAGGAGTTAGTAGGGTAATTAAAGGAGATGAAGCAGTTGGCGAGAGGGTAAATGAATTCCTTGCAGCAGCCTTCCTAAAGCAGATGATGAGGAAATTCCTATCTCAAGGGCATTCTTTACAGGAAATCATAGTATGGCATGAACAGAGCAAGATGTCTCTGAGGAAGAGATTATGGAACAGCTCAAGTAACTTGAGTGCAGGGAGTCCCTAGAACCAGATGGCATTCACACAAGAGTTCTTAAGGAACTAAAACATGAGGCTGCCCTAAGGATCTGTGACCGATCCCTAACCAGGCTACGGAACCTGAAGAATGGAAATTCACCACTCTGATTATCTTCTTCCAAAGAGGAGCCAGGGTGCCAATGAGAATCACAGATTAACAAGCCTCATGTCAGCTCTGGGAAAACTGAGTGTAATTTCCAAATAATGCATCATGTAGAAAAATGTAAAATTAATACAGTCAAACCAGCACAGGTACTGCAAGGGTAAATATTGCTGCTCTGACCTGCTAGAAATCTTTGGCAGAACTATTAAAATAATGGAGGAAGGGGGAATCGGGCAGATACAGTTTACTTGGATTTTCCAAAGCATTTGCCAAAGTCTTTCCAAGATGCTGTTAAAATAAATAGCCATGGAGTAAAAAGGCAAAATCCTGTAGGGATTTAAAAAGTAGCTAAGTGATAGGAAATAGTGTAATAATTAACAGCTGCTTTATCATAGAGATAAAATGCTTAATAGTTGGAAAACCCATGGTGATCAGTGTTGGAATCAGTCTTAAATGTGTATGAAAGATTTGGTGGAAGGTGGGAAATGTGGAGTGATATTTTCTGATGACTGAAGCCTGTGTAGATTATTAACAATTATCAAGGATTGTGAGACTCTTCGGAAGGCGTAACATGGGGGTTTGGGCATCGCAGTGGCGATGACATTTACTCATCTCCCCCTCTCTTTAATTCAGATAAAGGGATGACGTTTTAATTGTGGTGTATGAAATACCAAAGGGTCTATTGAAATCCTCCTGGTTTCAGACTCTCATTTCTACACTGAACACTGGATGTGAGAACACAATGGCACTCAAAGCTGAAAGGCAGTAAATCTAAAATAATGGGATTTTTCTTCTTAACTCATTGTGCAATCAACCTACAGAACTCCTTGCAGCAAGAAGTGACAGTTGGTTACACCTAGTGACAGTTGCAGAAAGAATAGACTAATTTCCTTGGAGGATTTCACAAATCCATCACAAACTGAGTCTGACTAAAGAGAATGAATGAATGGAGTCTCACATCTGAGGGCATCTTGCAAGAGAATGGCTTCCATGCACATTTTGGAGAGGAGGGAACTCTGTAGGAAGCAGTTCTTGACTGGGCTTTCAATAACAGAGCTGAAATGAGTGGACGTGTACAGGTGTAGTAGCAATCACGGGCCAGATTCTGCTGTTGGTCACGCTGGAGTAAATGCAGAGTAATTCCACAGAAATCGATGGATTTAGGCCACATCAACACCATTGTAACGGAGCGTCATCTGCCCCAGGAAGACAAGAATCTAGACAGACTGGTAGTGAGGTCTGACATGAGTGCCAAAGAAAGGAGAATAACTGTTTAATTTCAGTAGGATACATTCTGAGAGACTCCATTAAGATTTGGTCAAAAATGAGAAGAAAAAGCAATGGAAGAAAAGGAAAGAATTGAAGGTAAATTACTGTATCCCCAAGTGTTCTTCATGCACCATACAGCTCAATAAAAAACCCAGGAGCAGAAAAAGGCAATGGGAATAAACAAGGAAGTACAGAGAGTAGAGAGAGAAGTGCCCTCAAGGTCTAAAACATCGGGTTTTGGAGGAGGATGGGAGAGGTGTCAGAGCAAAGGTAAGAGTAACTCCCGGGTAGGAAGAGAGAGGATGACGAATGCAGCATTCAGACAGAGTGTTTTAGTGTAAAAGGCAAAGGTGACTAAAACGAGGAAATGAATCCTTGGTCGTAGATTTCACAAAGCAGGGTGAAGAGGGAGCATTTCTGGCGTGTTCATGTTCCCATCCAGAATGCAGGGTGCAGCTGGCTTGACACTGAAATTAAAAGGGAATCAGAGACATTGGGGGTGCGGGGGAATGAGCAGCAGGTATAAGAGAAGAGCCCAGTCCTGCAAGCATCTACTCAGGTAAGTAATCCTGTTGAAGGCAGTGCCACTGCTCACGTGGGTAAGGCCTGCTCCTGTGAAAGTGGATTTGCAGATTGAGATGTTTCTCTTGGAGCACAGCTATGTGAATTTAACACAACCAGAGTCAATAGGCTTGTGCTTGTTCACGTCAAAGCTGAATTTTGCTCTTTATTTTTGGGAATAAGATTCCCCCCCACACACCACCAATGGAGGCTATAGATCTGAAATAATTAGACAGGACGGACAAACTGTGGGAGTAAGAGGGAGGAAGCTGGGGGCAGGGGAATGCAATCTAGGAAGGGGTACATCAGTGAAGTTAAACGGAACTTCTGTGACTAGTCAATGCATGGAAATATTTACCAGGAAGAACCACTTGTGTATTTAGAACAAAAAGATATTGTGTGGTACAGCTTGCTTCCGCGAGACAAGAGCACACGCTAAGATGGACTTTCTAGCATCCTATGGAAACAGCTTTGTGTGACCAGAACAATCATCTCACCAAAATCCTCTGCAGTATAGGCAGAAACCTGCCCCCATGTATAACCGTGCACCTCCACTTAGGTCCTGGGTGCGTGTAAATTTGATCCATGATTCTGAACACCGTGAAGACCCCACTAGAACCTTAGAAGGAAGACCCTGCTCCCACGGCATTCAGATTCACTGTGCAAACATGCACAGACAAGACTAGGCGCTTACCTTTAAAGGACCCTCTTTCAGTTGAGCAGAAGGACAAGACTATGTCCAGAGCTGGACCGATCTGTTGCGCCATCACCTCTGCCACAGAGCTATTCTCAGTGGCTGTACACATCACTCACGGGTCATTTACAGCTGATCCATGAGGACATGAAGAGGAGGGACTGATCCGTGATCATGATTTGCCCCTGCGTCCCCCCACATCAGGCCTCAGTTTGTGCTTGTGCTCACACACACAGAGTAACTTTTTAGATGAAAGCCGATTGCTTCTCCACATGTCGCTGCAGCTGTAAATAATTTATGCTTTGTCATAAATAATCCCCCTTTCTCCCCACCCCCGAGCAGTGCTCACTGGGCTTTGCTTATTCTTGCTGCTTTCTAACAATACACCCATGTCAGGCAGATGGGCTCATTAATAACAGAGGGTTGGCTGTTGTGTGTGGGTTTTTTTTTTTAACAATACGTAATAAAGAGAGCATTAGAAGACACAGTTGATGAGATCAAATTTCATTCACTGCAGCTAGGCTGCTCTGTCAGAGCTCAGTCGGTTATCTGCTCCTGACAGTTCCCTAGGGGAAGGGGATCTATCTGTGAAACGGGGCAGCGCCTACCAATAATACAGAACCTGCATTAATGAAAGATGCAATGATCTGCACTAGGAACTGGGCTTCATTCATTGTAAAACCTGCCTGATTACAGACATTCAGTGAGTCAGTGGCAATAAATCTAGCATTGAACAGAGAAGTCGGAGGGGGGTGCCCAACCATTGCACCTATGGACCACACTGGTAACTTGCCAGGACCGTGAGGACATCATATAGGACATGTATTTAGATCTTCAGACATTTTAAAATGAGAACTACATTCACATGCTCGTACTGTTCCTTTGTACTAGTGTTTGGAACATCACTAGCAATTGCTGCTTGTTTGAGTTCACTGATATTACAATTCCACTGATGATCAATTTTGTGTTCACCCTTCTCTTACAAAGGGAGAGTGACTAGGGGCTAGATTCAGGCTGCTCTATTCAGGCTGCTCTTTCTGTGCCATTGTTCTAAGTCATCCCATTTGTGGGAAAGGGGAGGGATCTCAGAAATCAGAAGCATTTTGCTGCCCATTTTTCCTAGTCCACCTGATTTATGACAACCTGGTTATCTCCACTCTGCTGGGCTCCTATGATTATAATTAGTTGTGCACAGATTGCACTTAGCACTATACAGAATGTGCAGCATGCAGTGCCTCTGCCATGAGGATCTTTGTAGTCTAATAAAATGAACGAAAAGCAATAAATCCATTGCACAGCATTTCTTTTGTATTGACTGAGAAATATCAGTGCTAGGTGTTTGGATAGTGTGGTGATCGGCATGAAGTAAACATGACAGATTAGAGTGATGGATTATCCCAGGTAGGTGGCATGGTAGAAATGTATTTTGAAGGAGGGATTTGGGGCATCATGGTAGAAAGCACAAAGAAGAGAAGAATACAGAGGGAGGGAGGTGTTGGTGGAAGAGGGAGAGTGGTATGACAGGAAACCAGAGATGATGGCCAGAATAGAGCCACTTTCACAAAAACATTAAAAATAGAGATAAATTCCCATAAACATACATCCCACTTCAGACAGTGCAGGATTGGTGTTAAGTGCCACAAATGACGGTGCTTTTTCTTTTGGGAGACTATTCCACCACTTGGTAGTTTGCAAAGTTAACAAATTGCCCTCAATGTTCATCCCAAATATTTTTCTTGTTTTCATACCAATTACTATTTATTGCTAATAAAACTTAACATTTAAATAGTGTTTTTCAAACATGGACTCATTGATCTTTAACTACTTTAGTGCTTGAACCATCCTTCAGAGTGCCTTTCTCCCTAACCCTGGTCCGTTCTCCAGATTAGGATTCATCTTAATCCCTAATAGTTACAGGTTCTTTGAACCCCGGAAGCATTTCTTCCAAAATGTCTTAGCATCAACTATCATTGTGAATATTCTTGTTATCCATGTCAATGTCCACGCTTTAATTCCTCTTCCTTTCGGTAGAATACTGTTCACTCTTGGCTTCTTAGGTGCAGTCTTTCCAGTTGAAGGCAAGGGATTCATTACAGCTACCCCCCACCCCAGCTCAGTGGAAATAAAATCATTTCTGTTCATTTTTGTTTCCTTTTTCCCCCCTTGCAGTGAGTTTGATGCTGGTGCCACATTGACAGCTGTGGAGACTGTGACCCTCTCTTCAGACACTAGGGGAGGGAGTAGCAAGACCGATGCAAACTTCCCCACGCTGCCCAGCCAATGACTTGGAAGACAACTCTAGGGATGAGGGGGAAGGTCACCCTCCATGGCCCATTCAATCCTTGGCCCTTCTGCTGAGACTGCCAGTAAGGAGGCCAATTAATGCCAGTTGTGATGACAGAGTTTTAATTATGTAGATCTCTGTCCCAGACTCAGGACAAGTAACCCCATTCACATACATCATCAGCGAAGTGCCAAGAAATACCAAGTGTAGACTGGACCATTTCTAGTGATGACAGGCTCCGTCTCCCATGAGCCACCCAGTCCCCCTTCTGTTCGTTTTTAGGAGCTGCTGGCTGCTGTGCAATTCATCAAGCACATTTTAAAATTCAGAAAGCGCCTTGTGAGTTTTTAAACATTCAAATGCTCCGGAGTGGTCATTATCCCCTCCCCTTGCAATTCCGGCTCAGTGTCTCATGATTACAGTCATCCCATTCCATCACCCACACATTGCTGAGGGTCAGGGGGAGAGAGTGGGGAGAAGCCAGGAGGATAAACAGGTGCATTCCAAGAATACTCTCTCCAATCATCAGTCCTCTTTGGTATGATAAGTACAGGAAATGGGAAATAAAACAAGGCACGTCCCAGCTGCTGCTGATCTGTGAGGTTTGTTTGGCAGAAAACATCTGAATCCTAAACTCTCAGAAATGGGATCCTTTCCAGATAGCATTAGCATTTTATGTCAAGAAAGAAAACAGCTCCTGTGGTCTTGGAGCAAAACACCTCTCTCTTCCTCCATGGAGCTAGCAAGCTGTCCGACCCCGAACGTGTCCTAAATGGAATCAAGAAGATCCGTTATTTGCATTCGCATTCAGTCATGAGAAGCTGCCAATGTTGTTGCCCTGGTGTTTGAGATGCTGCAGGGAGCCCTAAGAAATGGGACTGATTGTGAATGTGCAAGATTAGCACTTTATATTGGGGAAAAACAGTCTCCAGGAGCAGGGATCACACCAAGCCACAGAGGTCCTAGGGGCCTGGAGGGGTGGTTCTAGAAGGGGGTGATAGCTAGTCAGGCAGGGATGGGCCATATTCACACCTGAATTAATTCCAGGGGTTGCAATGGGGTTAAATGTGTAGGGAACCCGACAAGCTCAGAGCCCAGCGGGCGTTGAGGGAAAGATTCAGAAGTGTGTGAGAGTTGGAAGGGTTGAGCAGGGGAGTCAAGAGCAGACTGGTCTTCCTGGGTTCAGTAGCTTCTGGCTTAGTACATTTACAGGACTGACCCCTCGCTTTTAGCCGAACAAGAATCCCAGAAGCAGGTTCCTGAATGGACGCAGTGGGAGTGGGCATTTCTTCTAGTGACTGTTTCTGATTCTTTTATGAAGCTGAAGTTGAGAACTGTGAAGCTCGCTATTGTAGGTGCTTATCTGGCCTCTGTTACCTTAGTGCTTCACAATCTTTACTGTATTTATCCTCACAACACTCCTATGCGGTAGGGCAAAGCAGAGAAGGGAAATGAACCTGGGTCTCCTGAGTCCCATGCTTTTGTCCTAGCCATTGGGCCAGCCTTCTCGCAAGCAATGTCTTAAAACCTCCCACTCTATACTCTGTCCTGTGAATGTGGACGAAGTCAGCCCAGTGTAATGCAAGGAACAAGATGGGAAAACGCAACAAGCTGACTGGCTTGTTGGTAATCATCATACTTTTGTTTGCAGATAATCTCTTAAGAAAGATTACCCATAGATTGGAAGATTACCGAGCTTAATCACATAAGGCCATTTGTTCTAGTTAACTTGAGATGTATTTCTGGCCCGCAGGAAGAATGGTTCAAGTGAACATAATGTTAATTAAAATGTGCACTTACCCACAGTGATGTTGGCCAGAACTGGACTGAATCTAACTTCTTAGATTTTTTTTTAATGCTGGCTGGAAAGAACCAGAAGATTGGAATGAAATCTTCTCCTTTTCCCAACTAACGGGGGTCATGCCATTGACCATCTTTTCCAAGCTCGCTGGTCCAACACTCACTCTATATCCACTCCTGCCTTCCATACACATTCTAGCCATTGTTTTCTTGGCTCTCCTCTTGTTCTCCTCCTGTGCACGCTAGTCTCAAGGGCTTCCCTGACAGGATTCCCTTCATCCATCCTTCATCCATGCCCACACCATGTCAGCCTCCTCTCTAGCCACCTCTCTCGAGTACTGGAGACCTTGGTCTCACTCCCGATGACATCATTCCACATGTGGTCCAGCGATGGCTCCCCTCTTGCTGCCCTGAAGCATCTAATTTCAATGGCTGCAAGTCTTCTCAAGTGGCTCTTTAGTCGCCCATGTCTCTGATCCACACAGGAGAGTTGGTCTTACCATACTTTTGTAGAGTTGTCCCTTAAATAACCTGGGCATCTGTTTATCATAAATCATTCCACTTATCTTGTGCCATGCAGTACTCTGCCGACTTCTCCATTTGCCACTACTCAGCCCCCAAAGTACTTAAAGCAGGAACCTAATTTAGGCACTGGCTCTCGGTTCTGATATTAATCTGTTTTGCTTCCACTCGAGTCACCCACGTGGCTTGAGTCTTTTCTTTACTTATTTTGAAACTATAGTTTGTTAGACCCCTGTTCCAGGAATCAGTTGTCTGGCCCAAATTTCCTGTCTAGCTCAGAATGAAATATTGAGGCTAAACTTAGTCTGAAAAATACTTCAGTTTTTGTTTGAGGAGAGCTGACTAAATCCAAACTCTGAATCGTGCCTGATGCTTCCACTCTGGAACACTGTTTTTGACTTCATTAGAGTTACTCTGGCATAAAAGTGGAGCCATAGAGTGAAGAATCAGGACCCAAGGCCTGTCCCACTCCACTGGACATGGTAAATCCTGTCATCAGTTGCACTGTTGAAGCCTGAGAGTGCCAGATTTTGACAAACATGACCTCACTTCAGCTTTCATTCTGGCTTTACAGCACTACTCAGTCCTTATTGCTTTGAGGGGCTCAGAAGATAGAACCCCTCGTAAAAATACACACTAGGATCAGTATCCAACCTGGAATATATATGGACCTTTGCTTCACAAGGACACTAATTGTTCATTTTAGTTTTCAAATCAATGACAAAAAGCCTTATGGGTAATAAAATCCTTGGACGTGAATACAGAGCTTGAAATAGTCTTTTGAAATAATGGCTCAGCAGTGAAGAGGAGAGAATCCAACAGCAGCTTTACCATTGATGGGATAGAATCGGAGAACATAAGGGCCTCCTGGCTCTTCTAGTCCAGCTCATTCCTCTGTTATCCAGGCTCCTTTTGAACACCTCTTATGATGGTGCCTCAGTGACTTCCCTTCTCAAATGATTCCATTGGCTAAGTGGCCTCATGGTTAGAAGTCTTTTCCTGATGTCTAACTTCATAAGAACATCAGAACAGCCATCCTGGGTCAGACCAAAGGTCCATCTAGCCCAGTATCCTGCCTTCCAACAGTGGCCAATGCCAGATGCCCCAGAGGGAATGAACAGAACAGGGAATCATCAAGTGATCCATCCCCTGTCGCCCCTTCCCAGCTTCTGGCAAACAGAGTCTAGGGACACCATCCCTGCCCATCCTTGCTAATAGCCATTGATGGACCTATCCTCCAGGAACTTACCTAATTCTCTTTTGAACCCTGTTATCATCTTGGCCTTCACAACATCCTCTGGCAAGGAGTTCCACAGGTTAACTGCATGAAGAAATTCTTCCTTTTGTTTGTTTTAAACCTGCTGTTTATTAATTTCATTTGGTGACCCCTAGTTCATGTGTTATGAGAAGGAGTATATAACACTTCCTTATTTACTTTCTCCACACCAGTCATGATTTTATAGACCTCTATCATATCGCCCCTTAGTTGTCTCTTTTTCAAGCTGAAAAGTCCCAGTTTTATTAATCACTTCTCATACAGAAGCTGTTCCATACCCCTAATCAGTCTTTGTTGCCCTTTTCTGAACCTTGTCCAATTCCAATATATCTTTTTTTAGATGGGGCGACCACATCTGCAGGCAGCATTCAAGATTCACTGTCCCTGTCTCTGATTTGAAACCATTACCTGCCCATGATATACACGTTACCTACTTTGGGTAATCCCTTCCTCTTTTATGCTGTTACCTCACAAGTGCTTGTAGACAAGTACAGGCTCCCTCTGTCCTCGCTTCTCTGAGCAGCACATATTATGACCTCCTAACTCTATCATCCTGACTGGAGTTGGCACTCTGTTTTAAAAGCAGCCAGATGATAATAGAGCTTTTTCTAGAAATAGTAATACCGATCATGAGCTTTGCCTTATATACAGGGGATAAATTCATGTTGCAATTTTAACACCACTTCTACAAGCCAGGCATCTACCATGTCAGCCAAATTCTTACCATTTTGAATGAGGTTGAGAGCTATGCTGCAGTAGCTGTATAAGAGAACATTACAGCAGGAATTTGTGCTGTGCTGTGTCTATTTAAATCCCGATAATCAAACTTGGCAGTGTGTCTGAAACGAAAGGTTCAGAGAATTTTTTTGTACAGTTTCTCAGTGTGGCCAGAGCTGGCATCATTAGTTTAAGCCTAGGCCTGCCTGCAGCATTAGAAATGCACAAAAGGAGCAATCATTTCCTCCGCTTGTAAGCAACGCTCAGAGAATAAGGTGCAAATCTCTGCCTCTGCCCTTCCGCATCTCCAAGGGAATGATGAGCCGGGTAGGGCTGGGAGCCCAAACTGCACAGGTGCACCTCCGAGTGCCTCTGACTGGCTGCATCGGAGAGCGCTTCTCTCAGCATATCAATGAGGTTCTCAAGGAGATTCAGAGCAAGTGGAGCCATTCCTCTGAAGGAGCCAACGCTCTTGAAAAGACCAGCTGGTGAAAAGGCTCCTTTCTTTTGGCTGAGGAATGATTTTCAGTCAGATAAGAGAGTCCCCTCCCCCAGTCAGTAATTTGTCGAAAGGATCTGTCAGGAGCTTCTCAAGGTTAGGGATTTAAGTCACATTATTTATGCTAATGTATGCAGCACTCAAAGCCTCACACCGGGCCTGATTCCACCACTCTTACTCACACTGAGTAGCATGTTACTCCACAAATAGTGTCATTGATTTCATGGAGTAGGAGTCTGATCCAGAGATAGTAATGGTTTAAACTGGTCTCATTCTGTGGTGTTGTGCAAGAAAGAGTTTTAAAAGTTAATCAGAATGTCTGGCCCACTCCCATTAAGGGCACTCCCACTCCCCGTGTCCCTCAACACCCACTCAGGGCCAGCAGGCGTTTGGACATTCAGCTTCTCAGCAGACAGAGACACCAGAACAAATCTCAAAGGTAAGGTGCAGCGAGAACAGTGCATTTCTGCTGTTAAATCCACACAGCAGCTGCTCAGAGTGAGTGATGTCACTCGCAAACAGGGTTGCGGCCTGTGGATCTATGCACAACATAGATCAGAAGGGCCTAAAACCCATGCCAAGGAGCAGCAGCTGGCCCTGTTTGCTAACAGTAGTGCTAGCTATGTAAGTGACTTGACCCTGTTCTGTACCAGGGGATGGGAGTGAGGAGTCCTTCTCTGGGCACCTCCCTGTGCATGCAACTTCTTCATGAGAGCAAAGACCTTTGGCTAGCGCTTTGTTCTAACAAACCCCTTGTGAGTATTCACTCACATTGATGATACATCCGCTCCAGTGCATTCGTGAGCACCCTCTTGAATGCACATCCTCCTACATTTCCATCCACACTCAGAGGCCTAACAAACTCCCTGCACACCCATGGGCACTTTCCATGGATGCATGCATGTCAGTCTGTGTCATGTTTAGTATTAATCTAACAGCAATATAGTATTTATATACAGCCTTTTATTCTGAAGGATCCCAAAACGAGTATTAAACTACATATCTTGGGATCATTCTCACATCCCTGAAATGCAGCCACCTAAGCCATGGGGACTGAGGCAGCTAGTGTGTGCGAGAATCCCTGTGTAACGGCTTGTGTGGAGGGGAAATGGGGAATGGGCTCTGTTGTAGACTGTTCATGCCTAGTGTCAGTCAGCAGCATGGGCACGTTCACACTATGATGGTGCGATATCCTCCTGATCCTCCTTGGAAATACCCTCCATCTCCTCACCAGCATCCCAAAGGTGGTTGTTGTATGATCTCTGCCAAAAGCTACAAACTAGCTGATAGGTGTGGTTCTTGCATGATGTTTGTATGGGAAATCATGTTAGAGTTATGTAACATCGTGGATACTGGCTTTCAAAGTTGTTGGTGTGAAACTTGTCACCTGATGTGAGACGGGGTCTCAAGGCAAAATCAATCACCACTGAGAAGAATGGACATGCATGGAGCCAGTCCTATGGACCTGGTGCAGAGTTGCAGCTTTACAAAGACAAATTAACCCCAAGAAAAGTCTCTGAATAGGGACCCCCTGGGTAAGAGACAGAGTCTGTGACTATATAAAAGAAGAGGAAAAGACACAACATTTTATCCATTGCAGAGAAGAGACTCTACCAGCAGTGTTGTCTCATGACAGGTGGATCCCAGCTTTCTGGACTGGAGAAGAGCTGACGTTGGTTGAGAAATACCGTATTAGACAGCAAAGTAAAGTAAGTATAGGCTATAGATTGCATTTTATGTTTTCCTTTACTTGTGACCTTGTTTCCAAACTTACACAGTCTTTTACTTGAAAATCTATCTCAAGCTCTGTTGAATACACTTAAAATTGGTTTTACTGTAGACACATCTCCATGCCTTGCACTAAGGAGAGTGTTGAACTGAGGTGCACTGCTTCCCTGGAGGCGGCGGATCAGTGTGCATTGCAGGCATCAGGAAGATAGGGGACTGGGCCCGTGCACAGGGGCTCCCTCTCTCAGCCCGAGGGTGGCTGGGGCTTCCACTGTCAGCCTGCACACAGTAGGCTCCTGTTGTCAAACCTGCGGTGACAGTCTAATATTGCGGAATCTGCAATATGGCACGTTATGTGGGGCCTTATCAATGAGGTATTTTCATTTAAAAAACCCACCCCCAGGCAGCCCTCCTGCTTCTGCTGTCTCCTCCACACATAACTTTCCTCCAAAATATCAGTTCACCTGAGCCCCTCACCATTTCCTTTCATCTACTTTCTCCTCCCTCCCCTGTCAAAAGGCACTTGCTTGGCTCCTGATAAAACCCTTGTGCAGAAGGGAAATGATCTACAGCAATCCTGTCACATTCCACAGTGACTTTAACCTGGGAAAGAAATGAGGAGACGGAGTGTAGCCGTGGTGAGCTTTCTGTTTTCAGTCCAGGAAAGCTGATGGCTGTGGCGAAGGAGGAAAATGAACATAGAAGGTATGTGTCCTGTTGGATTCTTGTATTTTTAGGTGCCTTAACTAACCATTGTAAATTCCAGTATAGACCTGTAGACCCCACACTGGTTCCCAGCCAAGGGTTAAAGAACATTCATGTTTTGTCTACAGTCATATTTAGCACATTAAACCATGACACAGAATGTGAGCGTGGACCTCCACACAGGAGACATGGGTTGAGGATGGCCAGGGGCCCAGAGTGAGATTCCTGGAAAGGTTCCCCATCTTGACTTGCTGCTTCTGGGAGGGGGGCACCTAGCTGGCCAGTGCACTAACCCTAATGAGAGCTGGCTCCTCACCAGGCCCCCAGAGTCCACCTTTCCCCCAGTGCTGGAGAGTTTCACATGGACTAGAACTGACACTACTCAAATTGAGCAGAACCTGGTTCGTGACTGGCCCCTTTGAATCTAGGGGGAGTGAAGTATTATTCAAGGGGAGTAAAGCTTTCAGAATCCTGACCTTCTAGAAGGGATCCCACCACCCTCTGCGCTGCGGGGAGCTCGGAGCTGCATCCCACTTTGGCCATCTCCAAGCCGGCCTGCGGCTGCCCCCTCTGAGGAGCGGGCTCTTACCAGCAGCGGGGCCGGGGGGAGGAGAGGGAACGTTGCTGCGTCCCGGCGCCCCCTGAAGTGAGCTTGTGGCTGAGGAGGAGCGGAGAGGGCAGAGGGGAAAGCAGGCGCCGCGCACAGAGTTCCTGGCGGGACCTGGAGCAGAGCTAACCACCGTCGTGGGAGCAGCCCAGCGGAGGTTCCGCCGGTGGCCGGCCTCGCAGGACACAAGGCTGCTTGCCGGGAGGAGCCGGCCGCCCGCCCGCGGGAGGGAAGCAAGAGAAGGAGCCGAGCTGGGTGTGGAGCGGAGACCCGCGCGCCCTAGGCGCACACCATGGGGGAGGCGGCTGCGTGCCAAGGTCCTTGGGGAGGCGACAGGAGGGCGCAGGGGGGTCTGCCCCCGGAGATGCTCCGCACACCCCTGCCAGGTGCGGCCCCTTTCTCCTGCCCCCTGCTCCCGAAGGGGGACGCAGAGGTGGCCGCCCTCAGCCTCGCTTCCTCGCTGAAGGGCAGAAATGGGCAGCGGCTGCTCCTTCTTCCCTGGCCTCTGGCGTCGTCTCAGTCCTTTCCTTGGAGAGCAGCGGGGCAGAGGCCTGGTCCCTTCCCCTGCTCCTCCCAGAGCAGCCTGGCCAGCCCAGCGCCCCCTTCCTGACAGCGCGGGAGGGGCCGTGTCCCCCCACCCCGAGTCCCTCAAGCGGTTCTTTCCCTGCAGGACCTGGGAGCAGCCTGGCTCCCCACAGCCCAGGCCCGTGCCTCGCCCTCCG
This sequence comes from Mauremys reevesii, assembly GCF_016161935.1. Taxonomy (NCBI): domain Eukaryota; kingdom Metazoa; phylum Chordata; order Testudines; family Geoemydidae; genus Mauremys; species Mauremys reevesii. The sequence continues at coordinate 47,357,009 of NC_052635.1, forward strand.
CAGCGGGGGCGCCCCCGGTAGCCCGCAGGCTGAGCCCAGGGCTGGCGCGGGGGGGGGGCGCACAGAGTCTAGCGGGGCGCAGCGCGCTCTGCCAGGCTGCAGGGGATCGGGGCGGGACCCGCCAACGGAGTGATCCGAGGAGGCACCAACAGTATGCGGGAGACGCAGAGAGCAGGGCAGGGGCTTGGAGTCCCAGCCTCCGGCCAGCCCCGGGCCTCGGCTCCCCTAGCAGCGCCCTGCTCCCTGCGCCGGGGATGGATGGAGGCGCCCCGCGATCGATAGGAGCAGGGGGTGGGGAAGCGTCCATGCAAATGCAGCGCCCTTGGGGTGAGGCTTAAAAGCCATGACAACCGGGCCTGGAAACGCGCGTGAGCCGGGCTGGGGTCGGCGCAGCCCGCGGCGCGCCCTGTTCCGCTGATGGGCAGAGCCCCCAAGCTCCAGCCCTGCCAGGGCGTCCGCCCCTCGGCCCGGGACAGGGGGCTGGCGGGGAAGAGCTGAAGGAGGGAGCGGCCAGGCGGATGAGAGGGGAAGGGGGGATGCAGGAGGAATGAATGAATAACCGGCTGCCCGGGTGGGGCGGGACCCCAGCTCTTCCCCGCCCGGCTGCCCAGTCCGGACAGGCTCCGGCTCCTGCTGCCGTGGGGTGGGGGTAACTCAAAGAGAGGAGGTGGGTTTGAAGAGGGGGCTTCCAGCAAGGGGTCCTCGGCTCCAGCCCCCTCCTCTCCTTCCAGCCCCCTCCTCTCCTTCCAGCCCCTTCGCCTCTATCCAGCCCCCTCCTCTCCCTCCAGCCCCCTCCCCTCCAGCCCCTTCGCCTCTATCCAGCCCCCTCCCCTCCCTCCAGCCCGCTCCCCTGCAGCCCCCTCCTCTCCCTCCAGCCCGCTCCTCTCCCTCCAGCCCCCACCCCAGCAGCCCCATCCCCACCCCTGCAGCCCCCGCCAACGCTCTCCCCTCCCCGCCCCAGCCCACCGCACCCCACCCTACGGAAGGCTCTCCCTCTCCTCCTTTCTCCTCCTCTCCTCCAACATGGCCGCGAAGTCGGATGGAGCCGGGGCGGCCTCGGCCGTGCGCATGGAGGGCGCGGAGGGCGGCGGCGCGGGCTCGCTGGCGGGCGGGTCCCGCCGAGGGGGCGGCGGGGGCGCGGGGCCCGGGCCCGGCAGCCCCTTGGCGGCCGCCCCGCCGGCGCCCCGCGCCTACAGCCTGCTGGACTGCTGCTGGGTGCTGTGCGCCCTGCTCGTCTTCTTCTCGGACGGGGCCAGCGACCTGTGGCTGGCGGCCGATTACTACCTGCGGCGCCAGTTCTGGTGGTTCGGGCTCACGCTGCTCTTCGTGCTGCTGCCCTCGCTCGTGGTGCAGCTGCTCAGCTTCAGGTGGTTCGTCTACGACTACGCGGCGCCCCGAGCCCCCGGGCCGGCCGCGGCCCCGGCCCCCGCCGCCGGCACCAAGGACAGCGGCTGCACCAAGGACAGCGGCCGGCCCGGCTCCGCGCTCCTCTCGCCGCCCCCCGCCCGCGCCCCGGCCCCGGCCCCGGCCCCCGGCGCCTCCCGGACCCGGGGCTGCTGCCGCCTCTGCGTCTGGATCCTGCAGTCCCTCATCCACCTCCTGCAGCTGGGACAGGTCTGGAGGTAGGGGCGGGCCCGGGGGGGGGAGCCTGGCTCCGTGCCCCGCTCCCCGGCAGAGCATGGGGGATCCAGCGGGGGCAGGGCCGGAGCCGGGGGTGGAAGGGGAGCGCGACCCCCTTCCGTAGGCAGCGCGGCCGGTTCATCCCGGAGCGGGGAGTCCGGGGGAGCATGGATGGATCTGCCCCCTTGGCCCGGCGAAGGAGCCGTGTCTACACACGGGGCTCTCCGTGTGCCTGGCCCAGCCCAGGCGGCCGTGAGCCGGTCTCTTTCTCCACCCTGGGCTGGAACTGGCTGGGGAAGGGGGGCCAGGACACAGGGATCTACCCTGCCTTGCTCCCTTGCACTGCCCCTGGCACTCGGCTGCCAGGCCTGGGGGTCGGAGCCCCCCAGAGGCTCTGGGGAGCAGTGGAAGGGAGCTCGGTGTAGCCTGAATTTCCCTGAGGATGGGGGAAGGGGTCTGCCCCCACCAGTGCTCTGTCCCGATGGGGAGTTTGCAGCCTGCCTTTGGACTTGTCCTTTGAACAGTTCTGCAGCTGGACATCAGCCAGCAAGTGGGGTGTGGGTCCCTCCCAGCCCCTCAGGCCTAGCAGCCCATTGCCCAGCTTCCCCTCCAAGCCCCTCACCCCCAGCTCTCCTGCTTCTAATTTCCAAAGCTTTAGAGGCAGTCCTGTCCTCAGCTACCCCCCACCCCACCCCTGTGCAATACGGCCCCAGCTGCTTGTCTGGAACAGCTGCGCTGGAGCAGGAAAGGGTCTCTTCTGTAATCAGATCCCCGAGATCAACAGTTCATTAGCTGTGAATAGGGGGTGGCTGGTCCCCTGAGGCTGAAGCATACGGCCGGGGGAAGGTGATGGAGACTGGGGCTGCTTCCCCTTAGGCGTGTGTCTTGGGGTTATTATATAAACTCCCTCCAGTGAGCCTCATCCAGTCAGGAAGAGTGGAGAGACCTGGGCAAACCAGAGCCAGGGGGAAGAGAAAGCCCGAGACCAAGACAGGCTTTGAGGGCCCATGGGGGTGCTCTACCTGAACCCCAGCAATGGGCAGGGTGAGGCAGCACCTGGGCTAGGGGCTGTTTTGAGATCTTACATTTATGGAGCATTTTCGTGGCACGAGGAAACAGGTACCAGATAAAAAGGCACCGGCCAGCTGACAGGAGCACCCCTACCCAGCAAACACACACCCAGTTTATAATGCATGTGTGTGGGCGCCAGCCCCTTGTGAAGGGGTGAACGTGGTGTCCAGGTCCCTGTGACAAGGGACCACGCCGAGCAGTCCACGGCTAAAGTGCTGCACCATTCTGATCCACTCACCACTTCCGTCAGAAACTGAACTGCTCCTCCCTGGTTCCCTGTAGGGCCTGATCCTGTGAGGTGCTGAGAACATCCGGCAGGGTGCAGGATGCCTTTGGCTCAGATCAGGGTCCCATTCTGTGCCCACGCCCATGGAAGTCAGTGGTGTCACATAGGATGTGCAGGGGTGGGTAGCACTGGAGCCATAGCAGATCCAGCCTGGCCCCTTCCTTCATCCCTTTCCTCTGGCATTTCATTCATCTGCCGCCCACCAAAATAGCTGGGGCCAGAGATGGTCCATGTGAGCAGGGCACAGTCAGACACTCAACAGAGGTCAGCTCTGCTGCCTGCATCTCCACTGGCTCTCCAGAACTCTGAGCTGATCATTTACGGGCATGTCTGTTTCCCGGGGCCAGGCTATTGAGCTTCCCTTTCTTTTCTCCACCCCAGACAGCCGTCAACACTCCCTTTCAGATTCACAGAGCTACAGACAGCACAATGCAAAGGAGCTAGGGCTCTGCAATGGAGCTGATTTCTAGAGAAGTTAACGCTGGCAAAGAAAGGGGAGACCATGGCAAATTGCTGAAAAAATGCAATTAGCAACTGAGGAGTTTGGGTCAGGTTTTGGTGCTATTCCCACCCTGTATTTCTGTATTCTGTGGCCTTGTTTGTCTCAGCATATCCATGTGGAGGTATTTGTCTATTACTCTTCCCATGATCAGGTAGCATAAGGCTTCGCAAACTCTTTCGCAGTATAGAGCGCATCTTAATAGTGAGATTGTCTGTCTCGTCTCATTCATGACTGCACAGACCGCCTTCCTGCCCAGTCGCGATCCCAGCCCCGTGGCATCTGCAGCAAGTGCTTACAAGGAAAAGCGCTATTAGGGAAATCTGTTGTGTAAAAACTGTCTTGAATGTGCTGTAGCAGCTGGAAACGTGGAGGACAGCCAGCACCTTGGGACCAGCCAGCTGTCTACAGACTGTTAGCGAGTGGTCCTGGGCCCACCAGTGCTCCCTGGGTCCCAGTTTGAGAAGGGCTCCGCTACAATTACATTGTAGTCACTGGTTGATTTGTTTATTTTATATATATATATATATATATTTTGCTCCTGGTTCTATAAATAATCTGCCCCCCCCGATCTGTTATAGTGTGGTAGGGTTTTAAGCCAATTAAAGTGGCAGCTCTCAGAACTGATCTCCTGGCCATGTTGGACTCAAATTGCAGATCAGTCTCTTTCTAAGCTTGGGATTTGTTACTTGCTCCCGTGACCAGTTACATGCAGTTTACTACACTCATTACTGAGGCTGGATCTGGTGCAGGTGGATGTGACAGGTTCTAGGTGTTGAATCATCGCTGTGTTAACTGTGCATGTGAAGAGAAGACTTTTCTTTGAGCTTCTTTGTCAGTGTGGACCTGGCCCTGGCCCTATTGCACTGGGGCCTTTTGTGCATCACAACGTACAGTCAGTCAATGTGTTTACAGGCCTGAGGCCCAGCTTCACTTTTGTGAGAACAATTTGCACCTGCAGAATTTTCCCCTGCATTTTTGGCACCTGCAGAATGAATTTCAGCACAAGCCTAAATCTGCAGTTGGGTACTTGGAGCTGCTAATGCCGCACTTTGTCCTGCAGCTGAACTGTAGGCATAAAAGTGAAGGCACAAGTTTTGTGGGTGCAAATTGTATCTGCCGATGTGCCCAATAATGTGTCCTTGCTAGAGCGCACTAGTGTTTAGCTTACCTTGATTTAAAGCTACTGTAGCAATCCATTAAAGTCCACTGTAGTCAGTGCATTCACAATAAACATGCACAATCATTCTTGTGGGTATCCCATAGAGACGGGATCAGTTGCATGAGAGTGAACATGTGTAATCTATTCAGACTACCCGCAGGCAAGTGTACAAATGCTGGGAAATGTGCCTTAACATTCGACCAGTTCCGAGCCTCCATAATTACGAATGGTCAGAAGAGGGACAGTTCCTTGCATGCAGATTTCCAGCCCAGTCTTAAATGCCCTTCCTGGCCAATAGAGCACAGACATGCTCAGTTTGGGGACAGTCGGATGCAATCAGCACACCATTAGCAGCCCAGATCAGGCTGTGTTTCATCGTGTGTCTCATGCTGATGAGATTTCTCAGTTTACAAATTCCTACCTACTTTGCTTGCAAAAGGTCAAAACTATCTTCTCTAAATGGAGAAATATCAAAGGGAAAGAAAGTCCTTTGGGGTCTGTTCATCCCTTGACACGCTTGCCTGCCTCCCATTAGCGTTAATAGGAGCATGTGCACATGCCAAGGGGACGGCCTTCTCCAGTCTGTGCACATCACACAATATATTTGCATTTGGTGTTCATTCCTCTCTGTCTTGTAATGTCTTTGCTCAGAAAAGCTTGGCCTGGATGTGGCATCTGTTTTCCCAGTCGTGTTCTGCTTCCACCTAGTTTCACATGTGGTTTGGTCGAGGCACAGTGGGGCCACATGGTTTCCCAGAGGTCACACAATAGCTCTGAGGTCATTTGCCAGCTCTGCCTGAATGATTAACATTAACTCTACTTGGCATTTCTAGATCACTTTCCATCCAAGGATCTCAGTGCGCTTTGCAGACATTTCAATAGGCCTCCATGTGCGTCTTATCTTATCATCATCCCCGTTTAAATGGGGGGATAGCAAGGATCAGTGACTTGCCTGTGATGATACAGAAAAGCAAGGCCCCTATTCCTGAAACTGGATCCACATGGCCCCCAGCAGGGCCCCGGTGACTTCAGCAGACCCTTGTTTGTGTGCAAGAGTCTGCCTGTGTGGACCCAGTTGCATAGTTGGGGCCTGGGTTTGTGGCAGAGCTGGATATGAAATGGAGATCGGCTGACTTCTAATCCTGATCCTTTAGCCACGGGATTCTCCTCCTTGGAACACAGGGCCCTTCTGTTTCCCTTTGCTCTAACCACTCAAACAAGCAGGGATTCCTTTGATTCCCTAATTACACCATTTTCTTGGCTATAAACTGGGCCTATTAAAGAACAACTTGTATTGAAATCAGCCAGCTCCCCTGTTGTCTGTTCTGGGTCCCACCTTTTTCTCCTGGGCAATGCACTGGGCTTTTCAGGGTATGAGCCGTGTTTTTCAGAACATGAGCTGGGACACCCAGTGGCTGTGGGTCCTCACTTGGGATCTGAAGAAGCGTTGAGGGTGGGTGGGAAAGGAAGGACTTAAAGCCTTTAATCAATGTGTTGATGTGACATCATTCAGACTGTGCCACATGGAGCTCTTTCTAATTATTTCACTTTGCAAGATGTATAATGGATTAAAATGGCTGCAACTGAAAAGCAATTTTCTCCTTGTTTAAATAAAGGATTACGGAATAATATCCCAAATTACCTTTTAGGAAAATTTTACTCTGTATCAATTACTTTTAGATCAGTGGGTCTCTCTTGTTTTTTCATCTCAGGATAATGATTAATGAATTTAGTTACAACTGGGGCTAGGTTTTTGGGTTTTTTTTGTTTCAACACTTGAAAATTGGAGTCAGTAATTGGAACAAGTTAAGGACAGAGCTGGCTGGCAAAGGAGCTGAGGAGATGCTGGTATTGTTTTGGATTATTTATATCACTCTGAACAAGGTTAATAATGAGGGTATTTAGCTGGCCACTTGCTGTGCGGCTTGTCTCTGGGTGATCCTTGCAAATGAGAATGTGCATTTCAACAGGTTTATTGTGGAGGCGGGAGGTTTAACTGAAGGGCTAACTGTGCTTGTGACAACAAACCAAGCCTTTCGACACATTCTTCAGAGAAGAGCTCCTGTCCAAACCCTTTATATTAATGTTTACACTGGTGTTCCTTGGCTTGTTTTTAATATGAAGAAGACAGTAATTAGCTCGAATCACCTTCTCTAGATTTCTGCTTGAACATCAGTTTTTTAAAATTAAATGATTTTTGTAATTGATTTCTTATTTCTCATGCAGCTGCCACTGTGTTTGGTTCATAAAAACCTAGCCATGCCCTGTCAGGGCAAGAGAGAATATTTTTCTGAGTTGAAACATAAACTGTATGATCAAATGCATAACAAATAAGAATCAGCATTTCATTCTCGCAAGTTGATGGGCGATGAAATCTTGTTTTAATGAGATCCATGGAACTGACAGAATGATGGGAGAATAATTGTGTCCCGCAATGAAAACAGAGGGCGGGGGAGGGAGGGAGGCAGGGTCACTTGTTGAATCCTTGAAGAGTTGGAGATTGTATTAGCAGATGTGCATATTTTGTGCTTCCTTATCCCTCCCCTTTCCCTTTGTTCCAGTAATGAACTGTGCACAGCAGCTGCTGGCTGCGTGGAGGGGAAGGCACTGCCATAGGGTTTGTGTGCCTGTCGGGCCATTGTGCATTGCAGGCAGCAGTATCATTGCAATGACAAGCCCAATTAGTGAGTTTGATTACATCAAGAGGATAAGGTCACTGGTGTCTGGGCTCCCTTGCACAGACCTGGGAGGGGGACTTCCTGTGGATCCAGACTGCCTATGCCCTAAGGACACGGGGAGCAGAGAGCTCTGAAATGCTTCAGCTGCGTGGGCTTCTGGAAGCCTGTGGCTCGCATCGCTGCAGTTGTGGGCTGTGCTTTCGCTGCCTAGTGGGTAGCCCCACAGTTGGGGGCTTTGCTTTGTTCACCCCTCCTCCTAGTACTTGACAGCTACTTCTCCTCCCTGCTGGGATCCTCTCCCTGAGGGCTCAGCCCTCCATAGCCCCACAAAGGCAAGCACTCCAGTGCAAGGGATTATGAATTTACTGTGTTTGTACAGCTCCTAGCACAGCGGGCCCTGGGCTCTGACTAACTGAGGCTGGTGGACACGGAGCAGTAATCCCCCACCCCCTACCAGCTGCTCACACCTCTTGCCGATACCCCTCTCGCCCCAAAGCACAAAGGAGAAAGCACACGTGGGCCCAGCACTTGTCACTTCCCACGGGCCAGCTCTGCGGGCAGCCTCGGTGGCTGAGCGTCTGTCTGTGTGTCCGTCCATCCCATCCACTCCCCAGTGTGCGGGGACTGACAGCGGGGTGCCGTGCGTACTGTGCAGACAGATGGGCATGTTCCTGCCCAAAGAGATGAGTCTGTCTGTGGAGCTCAGAGAGCAAGTCTGCCCTGGATGGGTTATGACCTGCTAGGTCTCTTTCAAGGCGAGCCGCTGTGATGCTGTGAGAGCTGGGGCTAATGAGGCCTGGTCTACACTACGCAGGTCGAGATAAGTCTCCTTCCATCGACGTTCTTGTGCCCATGTCTACACCGTGTCACCAGCCGTCCTAAGCTCTCCATTAGGGCCACGCAGCAAACCCACCTCCCCGACCAATGTGGAGCCCCAGCCAAACTGCTGAGGTCGTCGCAGTGCGAGTGTGGACACGGCTTGACCTGTGTCGACCTAGCAATCCTCCAACAGCTGTCCCACAATGCCCCATTCCCTGCATCAGTGACCGCTCTGGTCACAGTTGTGAACTCCACTGTTCAGCGGTCATGGAGACTAGACGCCACCCCCCAGAACTCCGCCAAGTATTTTTGAAATGCCGTTTCCTGATTGTCCAGCATGGCGAGTACACTTAGCAGCTCTCCCTGGCTGTGTGCAATGCCCATGCCAGCTCTGCGCGCCAGCCGCACTCCTGCCTGGCCTAGACAGGAGGTATTGGATCTCCTGGCCCCAGGGTGGGGGGAGAAGAGGCTGTGTGACGGACCAGCCCCAGAAACATGGACATCTATGAACAGATTGCACCAGCGCTGCAGGCAAAAGAGGACTGACAAGGACAGTGCAGGAGCTGAGGCAGGCATACCACCGGGCCAGGGTGGCCAACCAGCGATCTGATGCTGAGCCTCAGACCTGCCACTTTTAAAGCCAGCCTCAGGCCATACTTGGCAGAGACCCCACCAGCACCTGGCAGGCCATTGTGGATACCTCTCAGGACCCTGAGACACAGACCCTGTCTGGAACAGCGAGGAGCAGGAGGGAGACGGGGCAGGTGGTCTAGCCATGCCACAAGCCAGGGCCTGTTCGAGACTCCACCGATCTCTAGCCAGCCGAGCACGGATGAGACAGATGAAGGGGAAGGGACCAGGGTAAATGACTACATACATTTTTCCTTACGGTGTTTCAGTTTAAAGATGGTGCCTGGCTTGTACTCGTACCCATGGAATAGGGGCTGAAATTTGATTGTTTCATGCAACCAAAGTTCCTTTCTCCCACCCAAAGCTGAAGTGGCGATAAGTGGCATGTCTTATTACAAGCTTGTCTGAGAATAAGGGAAGCAAGTTTTAAAACTTCTCTTTCCCTTTCTGTAGTGACTGTAAATCCTGTGATGCATCTGTTAGTTTTTGTCAGCTGCTGCAGGCTTGAGGGGTGCCCCCTCCACACCCGCAGAACGCCTGGCCCTGAAGAGGAGGAGCAAGAAGACAACTAAGGAGGATGTGTTCATCCTCTGCAAGCCAGGGCCACATCGGACCGCAAACAAAGGGTCTGAAGGGCTGCCATGACAGACACCATGGAGAAGGAAAGAGCAGACAGAAGAAAGGCCCAGGAATCCCAACAGTGAAAGAAGATGCAGATGCACCAGGACATTAGAGGTCTTCTCAGGCAGCAAACCCAAATGCTGAAGACCCTGGTTGGCCGACTCCCCACCCAGAGAACTCCCTGGTAGAAGGTCCTTACACCTCCCAACATTCCATGTGGCATCACGGGTCGCATCCTAATTCTGACCACCATGGTGGGACAGCAAGGAAAACACCAGTGTCACATACACTGGCCTGTGGGAACCACAGCTGGCATATGCCTGGCCACAGGGGACTACATTTGTGCATTGAAATGGACAGAAATGTTTGTTTGTTGCCTTTCCAAGTGTAAAGTTCCAGTCCATCAATTTACATGAGAGATTTCTAGTGCATTTCCTGTGAGGTTTGGCTCTTACTTTCTTTCTTTCTTACGTTTGGCCGCTCAGTAAAGTTCCATTGTTAAAGAAAGTGATAGAGTCTACAGACGGCACTAACCCAGGCCAAGGCAGGGAAGGCTCCGTCCCTGAGTAGCTGCAGGACATGCTCCAGGTGGAGGGACAGATTGAAAGGACACTGGCAGGCAAGGGGAAGGAGCTACAGGCTGCACCAGAAGGTGAGGCTGATGCCTGGAGCTGTGAGAGGAGTGACTACAGCTTTGTTAAGCCTACAATAGACACCGTGATCCAGATCCCCCTCTCCCTTTGGGAGTTGGAAAGTCAGAAGAGCCTGTGAAGAATGGGACATTGTCCTACGGGCAGATGAAGTGGATACACCTAAATCTCTGTCCAGGCCCCAAATGAGGGAGCCACAGCCTGGTAGAAAGTGACCCGGGGGGAGTATAACCTGGGGGGGAGGGGGCAACAACTGGTCCAGACACTGTAGTGCCCCTCTAGGGCCCTGATTCAGGACCTGGTGAGGTGGGTGGGCCTGGGTCCCCCTACCTTGCTCCACTGCACATACCCTGTGACCGACCCCTCAGGGGATGGAAGGGACAGTCAGGAGAGAATGAGGTCCAACAGCATACAACCCAGCCAGGACCCCTTCTAGAAGCACCAGGCCAAAATAATCTGTGGAGCCACTGCTTGACCAGTTGGCCAGCTGGCTATCAGACTGACACCCCTTCCCCTCCCCAGAGAATAGAATTATCTTTATTTGTTCCCAATCCATATTGCAGAATGCACGGCAGCACGCAAAGCACCCAGTGCTTGTAAATGTACAGCAAGCACCACGTGACAACTTGTCTAAAGGCACAACAAGAAGCACCGCACAGTCCCTAGCAGCCCCAGCCCCAGCCAACGCTCCAGCACAGAACATGACCGAGGCTGACAGTCCAAACGCGTCTTCGGAGCCTCCTGTACCCATATAGCCCGAGGAGCTCTTGTGATGGCCCTTGCATGTGGCTGGTTGAAGTCAGCAGCCAATGGCTCGGCCCTCTGCCCAGACAGCGGCACGTTGCACACTGGAATACTTCCCCATGGGGCACTGCCCTGTGCAGCAGCAGACGCACTCCCCGTGTGTATGTGCCCCAGCGATATCCAGACTGCGGCAGCTGTACGCTGACGTAACTTGTGCCGACCAGAGTTTGGAGTGTAGACCTGCCTTAGAAAGCATTTCCAGCTCTCGTTGGTGTGCTAAGCACTCAGCCAGCACATGGGAAAGCACCAGTGCAAAGGCTGGAGTTACGTGTCTAACAGTGCCCCAGACCGCGTCATCGGCAAGGATTGAACCTGAGGCCTTTGGCGCTAAAAGCACAAGCCCGAACACCTGGCCCCATTGCAGTCAATGGGAGTTTTGCCATTGATTGTAGTAGGGTCAGTTGGCTCAAAGGCTGCAGCAGACACCATCACCTCTGTATGTGGTCTAGTCACTAGGCATGACTAAGCATATGGGTTATGATCAGCCCCCGGCGGCTCTGAGTCTGTCTGACCTGCTCACCCTTAGGTCGGACATGCGGCTCAGTTGTTCAGTCCCAAAGCAGTAACGTTACAGAGTGACTTTCTTTCTTGGCCATTTAGTTGGTGATAGAAGGCAAAGGGCCAGACCCTCAGGCCCTGATGGAACCACGGGAGGCCCTGAATGCAGCAGAACTGGGGCGGCTCTGCTGCCCGCTGGGCTAAGAATGGGGGGATCTCCACCACAGAGCTGTGTTCCAGGGGGTCTGCGCGTACCTGAGCAGGGAGCATGCCTGGGGGCATGGCAGTGGCAGAGCAGGGGAGGGGCAAGGACGCCTGTTTTGTCTGTCTGTGTATTTATACCACCTCCCTCACAATGAGAGCTGAACTCCTGAGGAATGGCTGGTAGATCTGTGGCTACGTGGATCTACTGGGAAACACCCCCAGCTCCCCCGGGGGGAGAAGAGGAGGGAGGAATCACAAAGTACGAAGTGAGCCCCGTGAATCGTGAATTGGGCGGCATGCTGGGCAGATGTAGCTGCGGCTCGCAGCACTGACAAACTGCAGCCACAGGCGATGTGTGACTGATACATCCGTGTTGGTCACCATTCTTCTCTTAACAAGGTTGTGAGTGACATGGACAATGGACGCCGCGGGGATTTCACCGCTGATCCAGAGAAGGAAGTACTCAGCTCCTGCCTGTCTGCTGGACTGCAGCATGGCGGGCTCTGCCCAGTGCTCGGTAAACGGGCTTTTAAAAGATTTATTTGGGACCCCAAACCTGATCCTGCTTTGCAGACACGGGATCAAGTCACTGGCTTCTCCAGCCACACCATCCTTCCAGCCCTTGCCTCTGTCACCAGCACTCAGAATAACGCTTGAAGCAGAACTCCAACAAGCAGTTTTGGTGCAAGGTGACAAAGAACAGCACAGAGCTGGAGTGCTGGGGCTTGGGCTGGTTGTTCTACCTGAAAAGCCAAGGGCCTGAGTCTGATCTTGTGTCAGCTATTTTTATGCCAGCATCCCTTCATTGCTTTCAGTGCAGTTACTCCTGATTTACACCTGAGTGAGTGAGACTAGGGGCCAGTCCTGAGTCTTTTCAGGAGGCTGCGTTCGGGGGAGGCGGGGGAATCTGGCACAGGAAGCGGGAGCTGAGAAAGGTGCAGCCTGGTTGCCAGTTTTAACACTTGTCCTTTGCATTACAATGGGCTGGGTAGATTGGGAACAGATGGTGTCCAGCTCCTTGTGCTTGCCAGAGCCCAGTGCAGTGAGCTGAGCTCATGCCCTGTCAGCACTCTCCTGCTCTGCCAGGCACCCCCAGCTTTCCTTTCCACTCCTCACATCACGCAGGAGATAGCTGGGGATGGGAGGCAAAAGACCAGTGGGGCTTCCCCGCGCTGAGCTTTCAAATGCTGAAACAGCAGATTGTGTAGCTGGCACTCACAGAGAGAGAGAAGTGTGGGCTGAACCAGGAACTCCTGGCACAGTCTCCCTCTGTGGCCTTGGGCAAGGCATGGCAGCGCTTTGTGCCTCAGTTTCCCCAGCTACCTTCTGTGGGTGTTAGGGTTTGTAAAGTGCTGTGAAGAGGAAAAATGCTAAATGCAGTTAAAGGTGGGTTGAGTGTTATTTTATTTGTATTTTATGGTTAAACCCCCCAGTTTTCCATCAGGACAGTCAGGTCAGGGACTTTCAGAAGCGTGTAGCAAACATATTCACACATGGCTCGAAAATGGGCCCTTGCTTTTCCTGGAGGAAAAGCCACCGTTGTGGCTGGAGTGTTCAAATCCCTTTGGTGGTGTGAGCTGACCTTGGACTCCTGCACTAGAGAGGGGATCCCAGGGAATACAAGATGCCTTTGCCCGGTTTACTCCCTTGCCCAGACACACGGTGGGCCCTGAGATCCCAGGACTTGCACATGTGCTTAACTATAGCATGTGGCTAAGACTTTGCCAGCTTGGGGCCTGGTGGAGGAAGCATCTCCTGTCTGCGAGGGAGCAGTGAGTTGTGGGCGGCACAAAATGCTAGAATTAGCTGCTCCTTCAGTGCTGCATATCAAACCCTCCCTTTTACACTAATGCAAACAAACCAATTGGAGCCGGGGAGCCTGGCTGCAGGGTCCCAGGCCGGCACACCGCAGTAATTGGCACATAATGAAACTGGAATTGAACTATTAAAATCACATTATTTGCTGACACTAATGTTTTGTTCGGTTGCCAATGCTCTGAAGGTCCTTTTGTGACTCTCAGCAGGAGCGACTTGTAACTATCTCACAAAGAGAGGGGGGCTGGGAAATAAGAAAATTAGGTCATTAAAGCAACTCCTAAGGGCTCTATCCCGAGCCACCACTTGAGAATGAGACTGTGCTGAAAAAATGGCCTTTTGTCCTCGCGTTACGTCGAGAGGCTTCACTGAGTGCGGGAGTTGCTGCTAAGAGCTTTTCTCCCCAGGCCACGGAGCTGGGAGCTCAGAGGCCAACACGTTAGCAAGCGAGCGAGATTTTGGCATCTTTTCAGGACCTTCTGCAGGGCACTGCGTAACTGTCTATGCATTGCCCTGGGAATTAACCCTTTCACGCAGCAGGTGCCAGCCACTGGTGGAGACCAAGAATTGTTCATCTCCTCCGGCTGATGCTTAAGCTTCCCCTTCCCCACCTCAGGGCGTGATCCTGCCAGGTGCTGACTGTCCGGGGGCCTCATGACTTCAGGGAGAGATGAGATCATTCAGCCGCACATGGGGACACAGCCTTCATGCCAAGCTTCTCTGATGGGACCCAGCCTGCCGCTACTACTCAGCTCGTGGCTTCTGTGCCAGCTTTAACGTCCTGCCCCAGGGTGACTGGCCCCTTTAAGGGGACCTAGGGCTAGCCCCACCTGGGCCATAATTAATTAGCTGCTGCCCAGCCTCAGCAGGTGGGGCTAAAGGGGGTCAGCTGGTGCGTTAATAAACACTTGGCTCTTATAAAAGGTCTGAGTGTGAGCTCAGTGTGGGGTGGAGCCACAGGAAGTGGGCTGGTGCCTTCCCTCTGTAAGAGGCCCTGAGCCAGGGGACCCAGCCTGTAGGCCGAGTGCTCGAGAGCGGAGCGGGGGGAGACTGAGAGGTGGCCCAGAAGGGAGCTGGGAAGGATGCCCAGAGGGTGGGCTGAAGAGAAGCCCATGCAGGGCAGAAGAATGTTTTGTTTGCTGGGACGTTGTAGGTGGACTCCTGTTACCCTGGAAGGGGTTCACTTTGTTTTGTGGCTTTGCTGGAGTGGAAGCCACGTGTCCAGCACTGACCTGGCTCTGTGGAGTTTCTTTATCGCGGCTGCTTAATAGGGAAACTGAGGCAGTGCTGCAGAGCCGTCCCTGGTCATGGGGGGTGGGGGTGCTTGGGAAGCAGCTGACCCTTGTTAGATCCATATTGCAGACTGGCATGCTGAGGCTGAGGCTGGGCTTGGGAGGGGCGTGTGATCCTGAGGAGGCTAGAGCAAGCACAGTTGAATGGAAGGAGGCAAATGCTGGCTGGTGCCAATGAAACCTTCATGGGGTAGCTGACCTGCAAGGATTGGGGCCATTAATGTAAAGCCCAAGACATGAGCCCATGATCTGAAGGCCAGAGGAGCAGGTCCTGCATGTCCTTACCTGCCTCCTCCTTCACCTCGGCAGGGAGCCCTGCTGCTTTCTTTTCAGCTTGTGCATCCGCTCCACGCCTCCTGCCAGCTGTGGCCACTTGTCTCGGAGACCAGCTTCCACGTGCTCCCTGCTGCCATGGGTGAGGAAGGTGCCTGTCTGGAGACCCTGGCCACTCTCTCCCCCACTGTGCTCTTCTGCTTTAATTCGCTCCCAGGAGCTGCCTGCTGCAGCCCCACCTCCCCAGGAGCCTCCACGGGTGCCTCTGACACTGGGGTGCTGTCGGGGAGCTAGTGAGCAGGGCTGGCAATGAGGACTCCCAAGGGGCCAGTTAATCCCAGTGAAGTCAGCAGGCAGTTTGTATCCTGCAGGGGGCTGATCAGCTCCTGGGGTTCTGTACGACCTTGGGTGAGGCCACCCCCCCTTCTGGACCCCCATTTCCCCACCTGTAAAATGGGGGACAGTGATGCTGCCTTCGTCGGGGTGTACTGAGCTCGGTTAATCTCTCGAGCACTTGGAGATCCCTGGTTGGAAGAGGCTGGTGCAGAGCCGACAGTGAGAATAGGCTGAATGCTGCTGCCTGCTTACTCAAGCCCCTTTTTGCTCAGGCAAAGCTCCCCTGACTGTGAGAGCTGTGCCAAGTAAAAACTCCGTGAGGGGCTCAGGCTGTGGCTGGCTCGTCCGAGCTGGTACTTGGGCTGGGGAAGTGGAGCAGGCACTCGGCTGTGTTCTGTCACCAGGTGCACACGGGCTCTCCTGCCTATCAGGTTGACGTTCCTAGTGGGCAGTGTCTGGGGATGAGGGGAGGCGGGTCTGTCCCTGCCCTTGGCCTCTGGACCCTAAGAGTATAAGGGGTGGGGTAGCCTCTAGTGCCTGTGGCCTGTCAGGGTTCTGCTGCAAGCTCCCCCCCCACCCCGACTTGGCCTCTGGCTCTGCTGCTCGGTGTGGGGGAGCTGCTGCCCGGTGGCTTTTCAGCGAATGCCCCTCGGGGCCGGGGCCGGAAGCAGGGCGGTGCTCAGTGACTGCCAGGAATGGAGATCCTGGGGCGAGGTGCACAGGTTCCTGGTTAGGTACTTACGCAGCTTCCACGAGCCTGCCTGTACATTGAAAGCCGGCGCAGCGCGAGGCTGGGCGGGCACAGGGGTGGCTTGCTGGGTGGCAGAGTTTCTCCTCGTGGGGCTAAGGCTCTCCTGTCTTCCCTGTCCTTCCTACAGTGATTGATGAGGGTTTCCGTCATTAAGAGCCATTGCCAGGCGTCCTGGCCCTTCTGAGTGGCTGGAAAATTGTCAAGAGCCCAGTAAATCCCCCTCCCTGCTGAATATTGAAAGCGCAGAATTAACGATCACTGTCACACGTCAGTGTCCCTGGTAACGCAGCCAGCCAGGGAGCTGTCAGCTCAGTGACAGCAGAAGGGCTCCTCTCTGTCTGGGCTGATACACCCCAGTCCTGCCTCTCCTCCCTCAGGGCTCCACCGCCCAGCCCAGCCTTGCCCCGCTCTGCCCTCTCCCCTCCTGGTCCCTCGGCTGCCTGGCTCACTCAGGCTGCTTTGCGTCCCCTGTTTTTCATTCATCTCCCTGGTGTCTGCTGTCCCACAGACCAGACGCCCCTTTGCAGTGCCCCAGCTGCCGGGGCGGGGGGCTTCACCCACCACTGAGGGGATTTCCTGCAGGGCTCCAGGCTTTTAGGGGGCTCTGGCATTGCTGGGCAGGTGTCTCTGCAGTGCTTCAGCGCTGCAAGCCATGGACGCGCTGTGTAGCTTGGGCATGTATTCCTCCCAGGGCATTGGCAGGGGAGGGTGGGCATCAGTTAGGTGTGGGAAGCAGGACCCTGGTGCAGCAAGGCAGTCAGCTGGCGGAGCTCTGGCACTGCGGGCGGTGCAGCATTCCGGCGTGCCCGGCGGAGCTCTGGCACTGCGGGCGGTGCAGCATTCCGGCGTCCCCGGCGGAGCTCTGGCACTGCGGGCGGTGCAGCATTCCGGCGTGCCCGGCGGAGCTCTGGCACTGCGGGCGGTGCAGCATTCCGTCGCACTGGCGTCCCCGGCGGAGCTCTGGCACTGCGGGCGGTGCAGCATTCCGGCGTCCCCGGCAGAGCTCTGGCACTGCGGGCGGTGCAGCATTCCGGCGTGCCCGGCGGAGCTCTGGCACTGCAAAGCACCTCCGAGTAACAGGGCGCTGGCACAACAGCTTGGCAGGCTCTGGGGAGGGAGGGGGCCAGGCCTCCATCCCTTTCAGGCTCTGGATTTACTCCCAAGGGGCCATGCCTGCATACACAGGGCCCAGTGCTCTGGGGCAGTCCCACTGATCTCTGACCCTGTCTCTCCACTCTAGGCCCAGCTGTCACACGCTCTTTCTGGCTCATTATCCATCTCTCCTTCGTCTCTTGGGGTGCCTCTCCCTCCTCTGCTGCTCCCTCGCTCAAGGGCCCAGGCGCACGCCCGCCCTGCCCACGCACCCTCTACATTACCCCACGTTGTTGCTTCTTCTCCTGTCAAACCAATTGTCACTTTTCAGCTGCTCTGGAACCTTCCAGCTCCAAGAGTCCATCTGCCTCTCCCAGCCCCTCTGCAAATTTCTCTCCTGCTAGTCAGAGCATCCTTCGGGGCCGGGCTCCTTTCCTGGGGGGTTTCCATTGCCAGTGTGCGCAAGAGGCGAAGGAAAGTCTCCCCCACTGGAGGGTGAAGGAGCCACTGCTCTGGTTCTGCCATCCAGCTCCTCCTCCTCCGCGTACAGAGCAGCAGCTGCAAGGGTGGCCCAGTGGCTGGGACGGTCGTGGCCTGCAGCATCCAGCTCAGCGAGTGGTGCATGTTTCACTGGAAACAGCTTGGTGCAGTTTGTTTGCCAAGGCAGGCTCGGCTATTGGGCTGCAGCGAGAGAGACACAGAAAGACCCACGATCGCTGGCAGCTTCCCCCTGCCCACCCATCCCTACCTGAGCCCCAGTGCCACCAGCTCTCCTGCATTTCCCCACCCTCTGGGATAAATTCATTTGGCTGCTTCAGTATAAAAATGACTCCCCCTATTAGAGCTCTTGCCTGAGCAAAAAGCAGCCGCTATTCCCAGGGCAGGATCAAATATCTTCCTGCCCCTTGCTTCCTGCTCCTTTACTCCCAGCTCCCGGTGGAGGGCTGAGAATGAGCTCTATTTCAGGTCCCAGCGGCCCTGCCCTGGCCCCCCAGACGCCAGCTGCTACATGCTCTCATCTGCTCTCCTTCCCTCGCTGCATCTTGCACTTCCTCCTTCACAAAGCCCTGCCGCCGTGCCCTGGGAGCAGTGGGTCTCTGCGCATCGCTGTGTGCCTGGTGGGCTGCATGAAGAGTGGGGGTCCCCGAGGCACCCCAGGCCTTGCCTGAGGGGCAGTCTAGAAGAGGGCTGGCCCCGTGGGTCTGGACTTGGATGTGGAGTCGTGCAGGCTGTGGAGTGCTGCTGTCTGTGGGGAACCGAGCTGCAGCTTTCAGGGGGCCGTTAACCTCCCCTAGGGAGAGGGTGTGGCAGCAGTTCCGGCTGGAGGTGACAGAGTGAAGCTCTGTCCCGGCCGGAGGGTGAGGTGGAATGTGGGGGTCTGGGCCGGGGAGAGCTGCCTGAGGGAGCACTACCTGGCAGTGCTGCCTTTCTCTTGGCACACTCTGAACACTGTGTTTCTCCATAAGCCTGTGACTGAGAAACCACGGGGCCAAGTCCAGGGCTGGTGTAATCAGGCAGAACACCACTGGAACCAATGGCACAGCACCTGTTTGCACCATGCTGGAATTTGGCCCAGTAAGAGGAACGATTCCCCTCTGGGGGTGTGCACAGGGTGTGTATGCGCCTGTGCCTATTGCACAATGATGGGAATTGCTCCACTGCTCCCTCTTGTCTTGCACGTCTGTCCTAGCTGCAGCTTCTCCTTATCCCCCTGGGGCGATGCTGTCCTGCAGAATGGTGCTTGGCCTCAGCCTGACACAGACATTGCTTGGATCCCTGCATTCTGCACGGTCTAGATACCCCACCCCCTGATGAACCTGCCACTGCTGGATGACCCTCAGCCTGTCCCGGATACAGTCCTAACCCTAAAGTTACCCCTAGCACGTCAGTGAGCACTAGCTGCCTCTGGCTGGTAACTAGACCCTGCCTTGTTCACTCCTGTTTGCCCACTGGCCCAGAGTCGCCCCCCACCCCCACTCCCACAAGCTCCCTGTTATGGGCTCCTGCTCTTGTGCCCCCTGAGCAGAGCTGAGTGAAACATTTTTTCACATGGGAAATTTGCTGAGAAATGCATTTTTCAGGATCCCAACACTGTCCATGAATTCAGAGCGAATTCAGCAAATGCCTTTGGCTGACAAAAATATCAAAAATCTGGAAGCATTTTGCTTTGAAAAAAATTGAAACGAACCATTTTGAAAATGTCTGGTTTGATTTGACATTTGAACATAAGAACGGCCCTACTGGGTCAAACCAAAGGTCCATCTAGTCCACTGTCCTGTCTTCTGACAGTGGCCAGTGCCAGGTGCCCCAGAGGGAATGAACAGAACAGGGAATTATCAAGTGATCCATCCCCTGTTGCCCATTCCCAGCTCCTGGCAAACAGAGGCCAGGGACATGTGTAATTGGAAATATTTCATGTTGACCCGCACGTATTTTCTTCTGTATTTTATTCCACCAAGAAACCCAAAAGTCAGTTTGGCTTGAGACAAACCAATTTTCCCCTGGTATTTTTCAGTTCAGCCACCAAACTGACAACTCAGGTATTTCTTCAGCTCTGCTCCTGGGTGCTGGTTTCTCAGTTCTGGCCCAGCATTATCTTCCCTCACTGAGAATTATAGCAGGGCCATGGAAATAGAAACTTTGATTCCTAATCACTGGAGTGCCAGCAGACTCAGATATCTGAGAGCTTCCTCACAGCCAGGGACTCCAAAAGAATCCAAGCGGAAAGCCAACCCCACACGCCAGTGCAGATGCCTGGGCCACTCCATACCAGACTTCTGGCTTTGCAAAGTTGATCTTTCCAAGAGCAGGACTTTCTAGCACTGGTGGCCCACCCCTTTGAGAGCATTCGCTGGGCAAGTCACCCCCTCTGGTCCCGCAGCCTCCCACAGCCCCAACCTGAGTAAAGAGGGCTCCTAGGACAAGGTGGCCAGAAGGAGCTGGGGCTGAGTGTGAGAAGCTGTTACGGAAAAGGACTCCAGACCCATCCTCTGCCATCCTTCCCCTGCCCAGGATTTCTGCTGCAGCACGTTCTTCCTTTCTTTTTCTGCTCGAAGATCACTGGGGCTTTGCACAGGCTGGGGGGGAGGGATAGCTCAGTGGTTTGAGCATTGGCCTGCTAAACTCAGGGTTGTGAGTTCAATCCTTGAGGAGGCCATTTAGAGATCTGGGGCAAAAATTGGTCCTGCTAGTGAAGGCAGGGGGCTGGACTCGACTCGACGACCTTTCGAGGTCCCTTCCAGTTCTAGGAGATTGGATTGGTATTGGTATTGGGAGGTAGCCCAGCTGGGAACACCAGCCCCTGTTGCTTGACATCCACAGGGCCTTGCTTGGAGCTGTGTTATTCAGAGACTCCCACTGCAAGTCCCGTGGGGCTCGGTGGGACCATCCTTCCCTTCCCTTCTCCACACACTGAAATCTTCCACGAGATCTGCTGCACATGTGCTAGGCCAACACTTCCTGCACTAAGAATGGGGAGGAGGCGAGCACTGGACCAGGAGGAACTCTCGGCTGGAACAGATGGCAACTGCAGCTGAGTGCTCGCCAGGGCAGTGTGTTGGGGGGCTCTGCTCCTTTGGAAAGACGTATGACGTTGACGGTGCTAGCGGAGTGTAATTTGTCTGGTCACTGGCTAAATACAGCCCTGTCTCCACTCAGCCTTTTATCATACGCCCCACAGCAAGGAGCCCGTTTCCCAGTAATACTCACTAAGGAGCATTGACTTATTGCAGCTGAGAAAATGAACTTGGCTCAGGCTTGCCCGAGGCGGCCAGCACGTTCCTGGCTGCACCACAGGGGGACGCCAGGCCTTAGTGTCTTCCAGCAGCCAGAGCGGGGCCAGCCCCACCTCCTTGGAGATGATGTATAGGCTTAAAGTGCTGGGATCAGGCTTTCTCCTGGCACTCACCAGCTAATGGAGTCGGCTGACAGCATTTTATGGATCTGATACAAAGGCCATCAGTTTGCGTGACGGTTTTACTAGGTTGGGAGGGAGCTTTATAGTCCAACTTCCTTTTGCTTAATTTTTCTGTTTTCCCAGTTGTTTGTCTCTCGCCTTCCGACACCTACGTGAGGTGGTTTCAGTAGCGGAGCAGTGTGGAGCACAGGCCAGCAACCGGTTCCTCAGCCCTGCTCCACCACTGGGGCTCATCCATGACCTCCTGGGATGCCCTTTCCCCAGGGGTCCAGCTCCCCAGCTGGCACAGTTCTCCTTCCCAGGGCGAGGAGAGAGAGGAATTGAATGTCTAGGTGTGAGGGTGTGGGATTGTTCTTAATCTTTCCTCTGAATACTGTGTGGGTGCCTCAGTTTCCCCTATGCATTTCTTAAGTCTCCAGTGTGCATAAATGGCTGACAATCTGTCTCCTGGCAACAAACGGCCAGGGCCCTTCTCCCCCCCACCCTTGCAAGGTGATAGCTAAAGGTGAACAAAGAGATCAGGTGACCTCCTGGCCTGGGAAAGAAACAAAGCCCAGAGAGGAGGTGCTGGAGGGTGAGTCAGTTTGGGGCTGGCTGGGGACGAGGAATGAGTGCAGACGTGGCTGTCTGGCTCACTGCCCCCCAGGATGGACCCGGCCGAGGGTTCCCATTCGCTGTACCTACAAGCTCTGGTTTAGACCGTGTTCCTGTCATCTAATAAACCTCTGTTTTACTGGCTGGCTGAGAGTCACGTCTGACTGCGAAGTGGGGGTGCAAGACCCTGTGGCTTCCCCAGGACCCCGCCTGGGCGGACTCGCTGTGGGAAGCGCACGGAGGGGCAGAGGATGCTGAATGCTCCAAGGAGAGACCCAGGAAGGTGGAAGTCATGTGAGCTTCTTGCCCTGAAGACAGGCTGCTCCAAGGGAGAGGAGGATCCCCAAAGTCCTGACTGTTCCAGAGCATCACCCGGGGACTCTGTGACACTAGTGAATAATTCAGAGGATGTAATTGACTGTGAGCACTGAGGCTGTTTGTCCCCAGCACCCGGGTGAGAGCCACAGGCAGCAGGGGAGAATCTCTGGCTGTGAATACCTGGCTCTTGAGCTGGCTAAGGCAGGAGCTCCAGCACTGATCGGCTGTGAATCAAGCTGCACTGCAACTCCCGTCACTTGTGGTCAGTTTTCCTTGGGCACCTCTGAATGTGGGATAATGAACAGCAGGGGTGAGACCATGAGATGACACGGCACTGCTGTAGGGAACCTCAGATCGCTGGGGACCTTATGGCCTGGGTCAGGCAGGACACTCTGTAGGGAATCATAGGATCATAGAATCTCAGGGTTGGGAGGGACCTCAGGAGGTATCTAGTTCAACCCCCTGCTCAAAGCAGGACCAAACCCAACTAAATCATCCCAGCCAGGGCTTTGTCAAGCCTGACCTTAAAAACCTCTAAGGAAGGAGATTCCACCACCTCCCTAGGTGACCCATTCCAGTGCTTCACCACCCTCCTAGTGAAATAGTGTTTCCTAATATCTAACCTAAACCTCCCCCACTGCAACGTGAGACCATTGCTCCTTGTTTTGTAATCTGCTCCCACTGAGAACAGTCTAGATCCATCCTCTTTGGAACCCCCCTTCAGGTAGTTGAAAGCAGCTATCCCAGGGAAGCCACAGGGTCCTGCCCCCCCACTTCGCAGTCAGACGTGACTCTCAGCCAGCCAGTAAAGCAGAGGTTTCTTAGATGACAGGAACATGGTCTAAAACAGAGCTTGTAAATACAGAGAACAGGACCCCTCAGACGGGTCCATTTTGAGGGGCAGCGAGCCAGACACCCACATCTGCACTTCCCTCCACGTCCCCAGACAGCCCCAAACTGACTCACTCTCCAGCCCCTCCTCCTCTGAGCTTTGTCCCTTTCCCGGGCCAGGAGGTCACCTGATCTCTTTGTTCTCCAACACGTTTAGCTATCGCCTTGCAGGGGGGAAGGGCCCCAGCCATTAGTTGCCAGGAGACAGTGTCGGCCCTTTGCTCTGCAACAATTACACCCCCTTATTCCACCACCTAGAGACTTGAGCAATGCATAGGGGAAACTGAAGCACCCCCACAGTATTCAGAGGAAACATTAAGAACAGTCCCACTTCGTCACAACCTGCTCCATGATTTTTCCAGAGAGAGAGGTGAGGCTGACTGGTCTGTAGTTCCCTGGATTCTCCTTCTTCCCTTTTAAAGATGGGCCCTACACTAGCCTTTTTCCAAGGGTCGGGGACCTCCCCTGGTTGCCACGAGTTTTCAGAGATAATGGCCAATGGCTCTGCAATCACATCAGCCAACTCCCTTGGCTGCATTGCACCTGGCCCCATGGACTTGTGCACGTCCAGCTTTTCTAAATAGTCCTTAACCTGTTTTTTCACCACTGAGGGCCGCTCACCTCCGCCCCATGCTGTGCTGCCCAGTGCAGCAGTCTGGGAGCTGACCTTGTCTGTGAAGACCGAGGCAAAAAAATCATTGAGTACTTCAGCTTTTTCCACATCTTCTGTCACTAGGTTGCCTCCCCCATTCAGTAAGGGGCCCACACTTTCCCTGACCACCTTCTTGTTGCGACCCTACCTGTAGAAACCCTTCTTGTTACCCTTCACATCCTGTGCTAGCTGCAACTCCAGTTGTGCCTTGGCCTTCCTGATGACAGCCCTGCATGCTCGAGCAATGTTTTTATACCCCTCCCTAGTCATCTGGCCAAGTCTCCACTTCTTGTAAGCTGCCTTTGTGTGTCTAAGCTCACACGCTGGAGCCATTGCTCACTGACACGCATGGCTGTGGGTCATCCGTACAGACTAGTCACCCCGCGTAAGGCCTGGGGCCACGGCTAGAAGACAGAAGGGAACTTACAGCTTGAACCTTGCTCGCCCCAAGGCTCTGTCTACACCCGGGATGGCCGATCTGTGACTCTGGAGCCATGTGCGGCTCTTTGTATAGGCACTGACTTCGGGGCCGGAGCTACAGGCACCAACTTTCCAATGTGCCGGGGGTGCTCACTGCTCAACCCCTGGCTCTGCCACTGGCCGTGCCCCACTCCAGCCCTCCCCTGAGCCGGGAGGTGCTGGGGGCAGGGCGGGGAGCTGCTGATCTATTACTGGGGCTCTTTGGCAATGTACATTGGTAAATTCTGGCTCCTTCTCAGGCTCAGGCTGGCCACCCCTGGTCTACACTGCAGTCAGGGGTGTGACCGCAGCACGTTACCCAAGTTAGCGTTGATCTAACTAGCTCCGGTACCAACAGCAGGGCTGCACATGCTGGCCCTGGGCGTGCACTTGAGGGCCCGGCTAGCTTGGCTGCTGCTGCTTTTGGAGATGGCGAGATCAAAGCCAGGTTGGGGGCATGTACACATGCCGCAGTCACACGTGTCGACAGGAGTCCTGTGGCCTAGTGGCTGCATAGGAGCTGCCTGCTTCAGTGTACAAGGAATCTGGCAATGGCTCACCACAGACCCAGCACAGCTGGTCAGTCCTGGGCTTGTTGCTGGGGAGGGGGAGGGGAGTCCCTGTTTGCAAAGCAAAAGACGGCCTGTTTGTAACTCACAAGCCTGTATCCACACAAACACCTCCGCTGACCCCACACTGGCTACCATATGGCAGGCACAAGCCATGTGATGGCAGCAGCCAGAGCCAGGGAAGGCTCTGTCATCAAAACCCTGTGAGTTTCCTGCATACGGCTCCTGCATACGGCTCCCCAGGTCTCCGTCAGAGCAGCTGTTCCCTTTATCCTGTCTGATCAGCATGGCAGGGGAAGAGGGGCAGGCTTCAGTCGGGCTGGGGAAAAAATAGATATCCGCTTCCGCCAGCCAAGGTGCCTGCCGCATTCTCCCTCTGAGATCAGCGCTGTCAAACTGCCCCCCCAGGTCAGGGTGCAACCCAGCGAGAGAGACCGGGGGGGATCCCAGTGAAATAGACCAGAATGCCGCGTTCCCGAGGTGAAAGCTATGGTGCTGTCCCAGGGAAAGATACTGGGACTCAGGATACAGAGAGGCCAGGCTCTGTGGCATGAGCAATGGGGGCAGCTGTGCAGCCTAACCAGGCTCCGTACCCACTGAAGCCCTGCAAAGCCTGAGAGGGGATCCCCTCGGGGCAGCTGCGTAAACCCAATTCCTGTCCCTGCCCTTGATCCCTGTGAGGGTGGGGCTGGGTTATTGCTGATTGGCAGCCAGGCTGACCAGGCCTCTACCTCTCCCACTCCACCCCTAGGCAGCCAGGGAGTCTGCACAGGGCTCTGTTTCATGGCACACAACACGGGATCCCTGCATGGGCCCCCGGCATCCTCCTACCCCACCAGGCACCAATCTGGCTGCCTTTGGGGCCCTCTGCACCCAGGGGGAGGAGCTCAGCACTTGCCCCAGGGCCAGGGAC
The DNA here is from genome assembly GCF_016161935.1 of Mauremys reevesii. NCBI lineage: Eukaryota > Metazoa > Chordata > Testudines > Geoemydidae > Mauremys > Mauremys reevesii. The sequence continues at coordinate 47,382,422 of NC_052635.1, forward strand.
AGCTATTAACATACAGGGCAGGAGGGGGAGACTCAGGCAGGCAGAGCACAGGAAAGCATCTGCAAGTGGACTCACTTGTCCTGTCCCACCTCTCCTGGCCCAGCGAAGGCGTTGGCAGAACGGGGTCGGCCCCAGGGGGGAGCATGGAACATGAGACCCGAGCGGAGTTTTACAGAGTTCCTTTGGCACCGCAGGGATCTCAAAGGCCGTCGCAGAGCCGTGAGTTAAACACTCTCCGGGCTGTCCCTGACATGGAGCGAGTGGGGAGCAGGGGCTCGCTCAGATCTCACCCGCTGTCTTCCCTACCTTCTGCACAGGTACCTCCGGACCCTGTACCTCGGCCTCCAGAGCCGCTGGCAGTCAGAGCACAGGCAGCGCCACTTCTACTGGAGGATGATGTTTGAGAGCGCGGACATCAGCATGCTGCGGCTGCTGGAGACCTTCCTGAAGAGCGCCCCCCAGCTGGTGCTGCAGCTGAGCATCATGGTGCAGCAGAACAACATCGAGCCTCTGCAGGGTAAGGGACGCCCCTCGCCTACCCAGCCCCTATCCCGGCCCTCCTGCCTTCCTGCCCCCTCTCATCACCTGTTAGTGCGGGGGACATGCCATGAAATTAAAGGTGGCAAATTCAAAACTGAGACACAAAAAAAGTTTCTCACACAATGGGGAAAGAGACTGTGGAACTCTCTGCCACAGGGAGAGACCAAGAATTTAGCAAGAGTCGAAAAGGGATCGGACACTTGTACGGAAAACAAAAACAACCAGAGCTGTCAATAGTTAATGATCAAATTCTGGAAGGGACATAAAACCTCCTGCTTCGGAGCTGAAGCCAGTGTCTCTAACTGAGGGACCGGGAGGAGACCTAATGTGGTGGCAGATTATCCCATATCTGCTCCTGTGATGTGATGTGGGGCCCTGGCACAGACAGGACACAGGGCTAGAGGGAACTGGGATCTGATCCAGCCTGGCCATGCCCATGTCCATGTTCCATCTTCTGTCTTCCCTCCCTCTTCCTCCCCCTCCAACCCCCTGACTCCTTCTGTGTCTCCACAGGTCTCTCGGCCTCGGCCTCCCTGGTGTCCCTGGCGTGGATGATTGCCTCCTACCAGAAGGTGCTGCGGGACTCGCGGGAGGACAAGATGCCCATGTCCTACAAGGGGGCAGTGGTGCAGATCCTGTGGCACCTGTTCACCATCGCTGCCCGCGCCATTGCCTTCGCCCTCTTCGCCTCTGTGTTCCAGCTCTACTTTGGCATCTTCATCGTCACGCACTGGTGCATCATGACCTTCTGGATCATCCAGGGGGAGACGGACTTCTGCATGTCCAAGTGGGAGGAGATCATCTACAACATGGTGGTGGGTATCATCTACATCTTCTGCTGGTTCAACGTGAAGGAGGGCCGGAGCCGCGGCCGCATGGCCATCTACTACACCATCACGCTGGCAGAGAACGCGGCCCTCACCGGGCTCTGGTACATGTACTACGACCGCCAGGCCACCTCAGACTTCGACGCCTTAATCCTTGTCTGTGTGGTCTCCTCCAGCTTCGCCCTGGGCATCTTCTTCATGTTCATCTACTACTGCCTCTTGCACCCCAACGGGCCCGTGTTTGGCCCCCAGACCACAGGCTGCATTTTCAAAAAGGCGCCGGCCGCCTGCGTGGGGCCCCCAGAGGACGTTATCACCAGCCCCCCGCGCTCCCTGCCACGGACTACAGGGGGGGAGAGGGAAGGGGTGCCAGGGGACAGGGACAGCTGCGTGCCTGTTTTTCAGGTCAGGCCAAGCGTCCCCCCGACCCCTGTTGCCCGCGCCCCCCGGACAGAAGGGCCCGTCATCCGAATAGATCTGCCCAGGAAGAAGTACCCAGCCTGGGACGCCCATTTTATTGACAGGCGGCTCCGTAAGACGATCCTAGCGCTGGAGTATTCGTCTCCGGCTACCCCCCGCCTGCAGTACCGCAGCATGGGGGCCTCGCAGGAGGTGCTGGAGTATGAGACCACGGTGTAGGCCAGCGCGGGAGCCATGTAACTGCCTAGCATGCCCCCCGCCATGGGGCTGACCCGCTGGTGCATTTCCAGAGCCCACTGGCCAACAGCCACGCCCGGCCTTCCGCTGCCCTGGGAAGTGGCTGTCCAGTATCTTCTTAGCATTTTGCCTTTTGTGTTCATTAGCACTGATGGCCCCCACCTCCCCGCTCTACCCCCCATCCAGAGGGGTTGGCGAGGTCAGCTGGTGCTACCCCCTGCTCTGCCTTGACGAGCTCTCCCTCTAGCGATGCCATGGCAAAGTTTTCCTCCCTGGGCCCCAGTTGCCTCCCTGGCAACCCCACAAATGGGCCCAGAGGAGTCCATCCTCCCCTCCAGGCAGGAGGCTTTGTTGGTGCTGAAATACCTCACCTGTACCTGAGCTCAAACAGCCCGGAGCTGCCCCATGGCGTGGCCTCTAGCCACCAGCAAAGGGGCAGGGCACCTGGTTTGCACAGGGCCCGGCTGGAGAGGGTGGGGAGCAGCTTTCCTGCTGGGGTGAGGACTGGCTGGAGCAGGGCAGCAGGGTGCGTGAGGGGGGGAGGAATCGGGGCAGGCTGAGTGCCCTGGATACAGAAATGCACTGCAAACCCCTGCTGCTTTGGGCACAGGGGGGCTCTGGGAATTGGGCCCGAGACGTGCAGAGCTCGGGGGGGAAAGGGGGGGCCCTGGTTGCTGGAACACACACTGGGTGCTGGGGTGTGCCGAGGGTGCTGGGGTAAGGTGGAGCGTGGCAGTTGATCACAGGCACAATCCTTTATCGTTCCTGTATAAAGTCTGTTCCCGCAATTCCCTGGGCCTTGAAATTGGGGAATGGCCTTGGGCCCTCTCCCACACACACCCTGAGACACCTGCCAGTCCGTGGGGGCAGATGCACTTCGGCCTCTGAGTAAAGGGGCCATAGGAAGGTTAATAATCCCAGCGTCCCATGGGGTGAGCGTGGCAGGGGATTCTCCCTAGAGTGTTGGGGTCACGACGGAGAGAGCCCGTGGGATCCCAAGGAGCACGTCGGCGAAGCTGGGCCGGCAGAAGCTGGAGACAACACAGAGAGAAAGCTGGAGCAGAATGAGGTGTTTGCTTGAGGCCAGGCCAGGCCAAGCCAGGGCCAACGGCCCTAGCAGGATAAACGTCCGATTCGTACCAGTGCCAATGGCCAAACTCCCTGGGCCTTCAGTGGGAGCGGCTGAGGGCAGTGTCGTCACCATGCAAGAGCCCCAAGGCTGCAGCCATGCCAGGCACCATCACACCCCCAGCGTTTGCCACTCTGCAGTGCCGGCTGTGCCATTCCATCTCCCGTGCAAGGGACGCAGAGGGGCCGGGCTTGATTCCGGGGCCTTGGGTGGTAAATGCTGCGTCTGCAGGGGCTGGGTGGGCCCTGTTGGTGCAGGGATGCGGTGTCCTGTCACAGCTCCGCAGGCATGGTACTGAGAGCTGAGCTGGTTCCCCGCACCCAGGCCAGAGGCTGGGGGCAGTGATCTCTCACTGGCGTGGCTGTTTCAGGTTTTGTTGTGAACCGGCTGGTGCGTGGGGAGGGGCTTTATCACTAGCATGGCATGAAATTAACAAAGGCTCCGGCACGGTTCAGGCCAGGCCAGCAGACCAGACAAACCCCCTGTTTCTCAGATCCATGGCCCAGATACTGCCACCCCGAATGACAGTGATCTGAACAAGGCCTTTTCAAGCCAGACTTGTACGGCGCTGCAGTGGGTTGTGGCAGGTCTGCCACTGGAAGCTGGGGGTGTTTTAGTTGCTTCTTCATATATTTTCCTGCTTGTGTGTTTCCACATCTGGAAAACCTGCAGGCTTTTAAATGATTGCAGAGGAGGGTGGGAGAGGGGGGTGTCTTTTACCATGAAGATTAACAGGTCACAAAGAAAGCTGCCTGCGGACACCCCTCCCCCCGCAGAGTGCCAGCCCCACCTCTATTCTGACCTGACTTCACTGTGCACGCAGGTCTGAGGGAGGGCAGGGTAAGACCTGGGCATGCATAGATGCACACCTGGATCTCGAGGGATAGATTTAAAAAACCGGTTAAGTGCCCAGGTGCTCCCTGTTTCCTGTAGCTGTGTGTGCAAACTGGTTCATTGCATGTGCAAAAGGCTGATTAGTCGCATTTACCAATTGGCCTGGGCAAGAGCAGAAATTAGGTGCCCCTTTTTCACCTGCAATGAAGAGCTGAAGCTTGCTGAATCCCTGGCCCCCCGAGAGGAGGCAGCTTGAGCCCACAGTGCCGCCTCACTGATCCCAAATGCCCTTCGGTCTCCCACCCTGAGCTCCAGCTCCTGCTCCAAGCACCATGATTCCAAGGGGGGGCTGCAACTGGGGGAAGGGAGATGATGCCCTGAGAGCCAACAGCCTTGGCTCAGGGCTATGCCTGAAACCCCAGACCTGCTTCAGCTGCTGGGGGAGTCCCGTCTGGCCAGGCCCAAGGTCACCTTCCAGCTGAAATGGAGGAAACTCGAGTTACGTGACATGGCAAGAGCATGTGGAGCTGGGGGGAAGGCAACGCCCCTCGCCTCATTTTAAGCCCAGCTGTAGGGTTACAGGGGGACGCTCTCCACACAGCCCCCCCTTCCCCCACCATGTACAGGCTGCTCGCGCTTCCCATGATCTAAGCCCCACCGGTTCTCTGAGTCCCTCCGTCTACATGAGCAAGGTGCAGCCCCCAGCAAGTGCTCACCTCTGCCTGGCTGGGGGTGGGAGAAGGGGCGCAGCTTCCTGCTGGCTGAGTTGGGCACCTTATGGGAGAGTCTGAAATACCCAGTTTCCTGTTTCTTTTTGTCCTCACCCTTGGATTTAACCCTTTGGTCCCTGCAGCTGTTGGCTGTCCCGCCTCTGGTCCCTGTGTTCATGCCAGTGGTTCTGCAGCCTGCTCACCCTGTGTCCTCTTACACAGCTGAGCAGCCTGTGACTGGCACCCGACGGGGGGCACAGGGAGAACTGGGTCACTGCTCACACGGGGGGATGCCCGAGTCTCTCCCGTAGCTGGGCAGGGACGGTTAAAATGTAACTGAGCCAGAGAACAAAGCAGCTGCCTCTGCGTCTCCTCCTGAGACGTAAGCGCGCTGGGCTAGGTCTGCCCAGGGCAGCCTCCGCTCCTTTTGGGGGTCAGTCAGGACAGGGAGAGAGGGGGGAGGCATCTGGTGCCCGAGGCCTGGTGGTGTCCCTGCCCAGGCTGCGTTTGCCTGAGCAGGCACCGTTGGTTTGGCTGATTTGTGAGAACTGGTTTTTCTGATTTGTTTTATTTTAAGTGAAATGATCTACCTCAGCGACACTTGCTGGGTTCCATTGCTACCGCTGGCTCTGCCGGCAGGGGTTGCTGGGTGGAGGTGGCGTCCCGGGTGCTGGGGTGCGCGTCCGAAAACCAGGGCTTCATTGCACCGACTGTCTCCCAGGCAAGTGAGATTTGGGGCTGTACCTGGGCGGAACTGGGGGGGCTTCCCGGGCAGTACAGGCCCACGTGCGGCTCTCGCAGCTCCATGAGGAGGCACCCACACTGCGGAGAGCAGAACCTGCCCTTTGCCATCTGTGGCCAGGTTCTGAGAGCCCTTGTTAAGTTTTTATCCAGTCCTCACTCAGGCAAGCATCTGATGTCAGCCTCTGGCTACGGATTTATCCCCCACTCAGCCCTGGCGTGTGCGTCAGCCGGGTGGAGCTGAGCAGGGCCTCGTCATCTGGCCCCCTCGGCTCTTTCCCATTGCCACCTGTGTGACGGTGAAACTCGCGCTTCCCCAGGGACTTGCGCTGTATTCCCCCAGAGAGCTCACACCGAGTGCCGCTTCGTGCTGACGGTCCCATGCAGTGTGCGCCTTGGACAGGGCTTGGACGCGCTGTGCAGTCCTGGCTGGCTGGCCCACATGCACTGTGACCTGACTAGCCTGCAAGCACAGAGCGTAGCATCTGCCCATGCACTGAATGTACCCCCTCCCTATGCACTGATGTGTGCACTGTGCCCGACTACAGCATGTGCTGTGCATCCCTAACTGCACCGCCTGCCAGGTACGCTGATTGCACGGCTTGCACCAGAACCTGCACGAAGCACTGTGTTCACCCGCAGGCCACTGTGCAGCGTGCACTGGTGCACTGATTTCTCCCAGGGACAGAGTGTCCCAGGCACACTCATTACACCACCCACACACACAGTACCCCAGCAACTGAGCATCGCGTCTCCCATTCACCGTCTGGCACGAGTCCCACAAGCAGGGCTTACAGGGCAGGGAGTCACGGGAACACCCTCAAGTCTCACTCATGACTCCACAGTCTATTGTGGTCACACGTCCAGTGCCAGTTAGAACAAGGTGTGCATGGCTCTGGCAAAACTATGGGGCAGAGCAGGGGCAGTCCAGCTCCCACCTCCTCAGCTGGTGCAGTGAGAGCCCCCCGGCTCCTTTAACCCTGGTGCTTGGAGTTGTCAGTGCACTGACTGTACCATGTGCTTTTCCTGCACCATGTGCTGTACTTTATACCCCTGGCGTCTGCATTACCACACGCTGACTGCAATATGTGCCTTTTACACACCATGTGCTCACTCACCCTGGCTCATTGTACTGTATGGTAATAGTGAGCTCCATATAACTGTGCAGACCTCACACTGTAACGACACCATCAGTACTGACTACACCAGGTGTATTACACCGCTCTGTATTTTTCACACTTACTACCCCACTCTTGTCCTATACACCGACTGCACATTGATAGTAGCATACTGTATAGAAATTGTCCCTTTGCCATATGTCCACTGTTCTTTTCAGGCAACTATGGTCCTGTTGTACCATGGACTGGCCCAGATTATGATCTCAGGTCAGTGGCATAAATCCAGAGTAATGCCACAGTCAGCTGAGTCACTCTGGATTTCTGTCAGTGTAAGTGAGAGCAAACGCTGACCCACCACCTGAAGAAGACCGTGCCCACATGGTGCTGCCCCACTGCATGCTGATCGTTCCCCGACCTCCGCCCCAGCACAGCCTGCCCTATGATGCTGCATGCATTCTGCACCACATGATGCACAGTGTGTGCTGTAACACCAGGCGCTGTCTGGAGCATGGAGAGTTAGCAGAATTAGCAGAACGTTGGCACCTTCCTAGGCAGATTGTAACCTTGAGGCCTACCCGATCTCAAGCAGATTGCAGCTGGAGGCCGACTCCTGGAGGCGGGTTTGAAATAGATTGCAGAGAGACAGGGCTGGGGGAGAGAAATAGACACAGCTGGACAGAAGACGTCTGTGCATAGTCTGCAAATGTCTGTCCACATTTAGCGTCAGGGTTATTCCCACCGGGATGCTGCAATCCGAAGAAACGGGGCTAATCCAATAGCCAGGGCATAGAGGCAGCCAAAGAGCTAGTCAGCCGCTATCACCTGGGCTTCAGATTCAGCCCCTTGCTTATTCTGGTCCCTGTTTTGGAAGCAGCCTGTTGATGAAAAGCCCTTTAGCTTTAAGGGGTGTTTCTCAAAGTGTGGGCCAGTAGCAAGAGCTAGTGCCCCCCCTCCATGCAGTACCCAGGGTCTCCCCTAGGTGTCGCTGGGCTGCTGTTGTGTGCAATGTACCAAAGTTGTCACATTGCCTTGTGTGTTGTACTTTGTAATCAAGCGCTGGGCTGAAGCTGGTGGCTGAGATGTTTTTACACCTCTCTGTGTTGATTGGCAGCTGCCGAAAGCCTTGCTGTGTGCGTGTCTGCCTGGGGCCAGGTTACAGCCGGAGCCCAGACCTACACACCCCATGTGCATGGAGCAAAGTGACACTAAGGAAAGGGCAGAGACGCTGGTTTGCTTTAGTGGTTCCTCTGGAGCCGCAGTTCTGACAGGAACTGCAGCCCCCTCCGAGTTCGGCATTCACCTGCCTGGCATTGGCTTAGCAGCTGGGTGTGAACTAGGGCCCTGTGGGCGATCTGCGCTTGGGGGTTGGGTTTGGGTTTCTCAATGGCTCTTTCGCCTCAGGGAACCATTTATGGGTCAGAAATACTATGGCAGCTGGGCCACTTGGGTTATGTAAAAGGAGCAATGAGGAGGCGCATTGTGTAGTGGCCAGAACATGGGCCTGGCAGTGAGGAGTTCATAGAATCATAGAATATCAGGGTTGGAAGGATCTCAGGAGGTATCTAGTCCAACCCCCTGCTCAAAGCAGGACCAATCCCCAATTAATCATCCTACCCAGGGCTTTGTCAAGCCAGGCCTTAAAAACCTCTAAGGATGGAGATTCCATCACCTCCCTAGGTAGCCCATTCAGAGGTCTGGCCACGGCTCTGATTCTGAGTGACTGCGTGACCCTGGGCAACTCACTTAATCTTCCCTGGGCCTCACTCTGTGCCTCAGTGTCCCATTCTGTAAGACAGGGGTAGAGAGTTTGCAATCAATGTTTGTCGGGCGTTTTGAGATGCTCATAAGAAAGGTGCCAGAGACGGGAGAACTGATTAATGTTATTATCGCCCCTGTCCTCGATCTGCCATACCATGAGGTCACTATTTTGACCCTATAAATGGCTGTTGGAGAGACAAGGTGGCTGAGATAATGCCTTTATTGGACCCCTCCTGACGATGGCTGACAGCCCCCCTGACAGCCTGCCGGCCCCACTGTTTGGCTCTAGCGTTGAGTCCTAGGGGACTGTGATGGCTGCGGACACGCTGTTACTTCGCACACGTAAGGAAAGAGTTTCATAGCGAGTTTGGAAGTGTTGTGTTCATGTCACTGGGGCTCCAGAGAGATAGGCCGTTATTTGGCCAACCCCAGCTGTTATCAAGGGGTAAATACATGCTCAAGCCTCACAGTCTGGGGCCTGCTACTGTGGGGTGGCCAGGGGGACTGTTAAAGGGTCAGGAACTGCGAGGTGGTGGGAGGGTCCCAGCGTTCGGGCTGTGGTCCCAGCCGGAATGTCGCACGGTGCCCGGCAATGGAACTGCCTGGCAGCCTGAGCCCTGCGAGGGAGTCAGCTGGCACAGGCCACCCACGGGTGGCTGACTGCGAACTTTCCAAGCCAACACTGCATAGTAACCCTGGGTTTACAACTGCTGGACCTGGGTGTCACAGCCCTGCTAACGTGGCCGTACCTCGCCATGCAGACCGTCCAACTTGGGTCTGCAGTTTGAGCTGCATCCACACTGCAAAGTGACAGGGCTTGGACCAGAGTCGCAGCAGGACCCGGGCTCTGACCCACCCCCCCAGCAGGGTCCTAGGACCAGGGTCCTGAGTGTTTGCTCACCCAAATCAGACTGATTTGTGTGTGGACAGAAGGGGGGCTTGGGCAAACCTGAGTTAGAAGCTGGGCTTAGTGTGTGCTGTAGACACAACCATAGAGCTTTAAAGCTCATAACCCACCCCTTAAACTTCACCAGGAGCCAGCTGGCGGCCAGTGCCGATCCCAGCGCTCCGGGGCCATGCGCCCCTAGGGGAAGGGGGGGGGGCTTTCCGCTTGCAGCCTGGCAGCAGCGCTGAGGAAGGGCCTGAGGCAGGGTCAGTGAATCACTGGTTGGAGCCACAGGCCGGCAGATGCTCAGTGACCTCATTGCTGCTACAGCCCATGGGGCTGGGATAGCAGCCAAGCAGCATCATGCCACCAGAGTGGGGGAAGAGGCCTTCTTCCACACCCCTGCTCCAGTCTCCTGCACAGATCCCATTGGCCTGGGTTTTGTGGAAGAGGCGAGGAGAACGGCATGTGCCCCTTAGGCTACAGAGGCTTCTCCAATCCTGGGTTTGCTTCAGCTTTGGTTGGTATCCAGCATTGTTAGCCTGTCAGCATTCAGTGCATCACCATCCTCATGGTCCTTCACTGATACCCACGCTGGGGACCTCTGTGGGAGGAGTGACAGCGATGCCCTAGCTCTTCTGGGGTAACTGGCTGGGCTTGTCACGGGATCCTCGCTGCAGCCCTAGAGAGGGGCAGCGAATCTGCATCGCCTCCCCCTTAGACTCCCTGCACTTCCCCAGCCCCATGGCTGGGTCCAGCTCTAGTTTTAAACGGCCAGTGAGACAAAGCAGAGAGGGCAGTTGTTGGAGGGCGGATTCCTTAGTGGCTCCAGGGGACTCTGTGGGATATTCCCCTTCCGTTTGCTCAGCAGTTTGCTCCTAGGTATAAAGAAGCTGGAGCCTCAGCTGCCATCATCTGCGTCAGACGATTACCCCAGCCCCAGTGTAGCATAAACCCAGCTGCGTCCACAGTTCTCTTCAGCCACTTGTTGGGACCCAGTAAAAAGACTTTCTGGGGGCCTGGCCGGCAGGCGGGTGCCAGGAGGGTGTTGTGGAGACCGGAGGACTCAGGGGCCCTGCTGGGTGTTTGTACTGTCCGTATGGATGTATGGGACAGCTGGAGTGCCCCGACTGTGTCCAGGGTCTCATTTGGGGGGACGGCAGTATGGGGGGGGGGTTCCTGTGTTTTGCTCTGTGTCTCTGTGTGTACGTGTGTTTGTGGGCACTCCATGACGTGCTCTTGTCCAGCACACATGACCTGAGACCTCCAGCCAGTCTTTCCAGCGCAGCGCTTGGGGTCAGGTGGGAAGGGAGGCATCAGGAGGTCTCTGGGCTCCTGCTGCAGGGACCAGCCACACTCCCCTGCGAGAGGGGGGTGGGCCTTGCCGGCAGGTAGAAGGGTGTTGCCCAAGGTGGCCACAGCTTGCTACAGACATGCAAGAATCCCCATCCTGTGGGCTGGGCTCTCAGACATGCACCTCCTCCCACAGAGCTGTTATGTGGCTCTGACAAACAGTCATCCGGGAAGGGCTCGGAGGGCGGCGTGTCGCCAGGTGGGAAACCGACTTCAGATCAGCAGTGCCCTAGAGGTGGTCGCTGGCTCCTTGGGCTAGTGGGGGGCTGGGAGGAAAGGGCAGGTTTGTCTGTGCACAGAGCCATGGGCGTTGGACTCTTGAGGAACTTTCCCGAAGCAAGCGCTGGGACAGGGAAGCTCACTGATAAAAGGGCCAGTTTTCTATGCACTCTAGCCACGGTATCCCCACCCTCTCCGCTGCTCTCGGGAGAGGGGGAACGCTCCCTAGCCCCTGCAATAACCTCAGAGCAGATCAGCGGCTGGGCTCCTGCAGCCAGCGCACGGGGTGGCGTGCGAGTGAGGACGGGGAGGCAGACACGGGACTGGTTGCTGGGCCTGGGAGTCTCATCTCTCGGCTCCTGGTGGATGATCCCGCCAGTGCAGTGTCTTGCCCCTCTGCCTCTAGCTACTCATTCCTGCTGGGCAGGTGCAAGGCCATGTGTGGGCAGGGAGGGGAGGGGAAGCCTGGCCCGTCTCTAAGGCAGGGCTCCAAGGAGGGAGTTCCTGAGCGTTCTCTGGCTAGTGCCTGAGGAGCCTTGGTAGTCCAGTCCCCTCCCCACCCGCCCAGAAACAAGCCCATTCCCTGCAACGTTTCGACTGTCATGGAATTCTCAATAGGGCTGGAAAAAGACTCAGTCCGAGCGGAAAAACTGGCCTCAGCCGCTGGGAAATGGGTTTTAAAACATTCTCCTCTCTGGGTTCTGTGCACAGGCCGGCGCAGGACTGCACCTCAACACCACCATAACCATGGCAGCTCCCGGAACGGGCCCTTCCGTGAGGGGCGAGGTGGGTGCCAGCTTGAAATCTGGAGCCAGAGGTGGATTTTGAACACCCCCCCCCCCAAAATCCCAAGCCAAGATTTTGGTCCAGCCAAAGGGACACCTGCAAAATGTGGGTCTAGGGTCAGATTTGGCTTCTGCCTCCTGCTTTAAGGGCAGGGGGAAGCTTGGTTCAGATTAGGGACTGGCTTCTGCCCACTAAATGACACAGACCGCACTGGTGCCAGGGGGGGAGTCAGAGCAGGGAGGGGGGGTGCTGAATCCTAGCGCCCCCCCCCCCAGAATTCAGGGAGCTGGAGCTGGGGTTTAGCTGGGTCCAGCTCTAGTTTTAAACGGCCAGTGAGACAAAGCGCCCACTCTGGTTCCAGATTTGCTGGAAGCACTAGCTACATGGCTGGTTGGTTTGCTGGCTAGTTCACCTCACCCGGCACAGATTTCTCTGAGCGGTTTGTTTCTCCCCTCTCCCTCTCGTCCAGCATCTGGAAGCACTTCCATCATGTACTGTAAATACTCTGTGTGACACCTTCGTCTTCTTACTTCCCTTGGGAGGCGGGCGGGGCCGGGGGGGAGGGAGCGGGGGGCGGGAGGAGACCGAGGTTCTGTACTAAGACTTTTTTGTATACCACAAACTTTTTGTATATTTTTAATTTTGCTGCAACATGAGATATTAAATTCCTTTCAATACACCTGGCCTGATTGCTCTGCCTTCCTTCCCCTCCAGGTGCACCAATTCCCAGCAGCTGCCTGATGGGTGCGACCCAGTGAGCTCAATGGGGCTGTGCTGCTGCTGAGCTGGGAGAACCAGCCATGCAGCCACCCAGGGACCTCCTAGCAATGCACCTCAGCAGCCCTGCGGCAGGGCAGAGGCCAGGTTACGGCACACCACAGCTAGGAGCAGGTCTCCCACAGGACAGGGCAGCAGAGGCTGGCTGAGACTTTGCAATGCTTGGTTGTGGCTGAGTTGGGATTGTCTGTTGGACAGAGCATGAGGATGAGGAGCCAGGACTCCTGGGTTCTGTTTCCAGCTCTGCCACTAACTTGGGGAAGTTGCCTCAGTTTCCCCTGTTGTAAAATGGAGACAATGACTCTGTCATTCCTCCCAGGGGCTGGCACACTTTGAGCCCCTCGGGGAGGGAGTTGTCGAAGAGCGGAGTGTTATTCTGAGTGGGCTGGTGGGACAGGGCAGCAAGGGGGCTGGGATCCCCTCCCACATATCTCATAGACCAGCGGGGTCGGGGGAGGGATACATGCTCTGCCATGCAGTAATGTAGCAGCTGAAGAGCTGGACTGTCGTGTAGCAGGAGTTCATATTTCCATAGCCCGTCTCCTGGGGGCAGGTGGTGTCGGGTCCATGCACACAGGCTTTGGGGGTGGGATCCAGTAAAAGGAATCCAGGAGGCAGGAGCGCCCCCTGCAGGGAGGTTACGATAACCACAGCAGATGTTGATCAGCCCCCACAAGAGGATCCTGCATGATGCCAGCTCCCTGCTGCTCCTGCCACTGGCTGGGTATTTGGCATCAGGGACATTGCAGGAAACAGCAGCCCGGGTGGGGCTTGATAACTATGTGCAGCACATGGGAGCATCACTGGAGACACTCCACTGCCTGAATGCACCACGCAGGAAATGGAATACGCCCACTCCCGGGGCAAACCCAACCAAGGAGATTGCCTGGGGCATAAGTCAGGCTGAGGGGAACGCAGTGCACGTGTTAGCACACTGGGGTCATCCCTGACTTCATCGGCCCTGCTGCAGGGAGGCGATTGGCCAGGGAGAGCGGTGATGGCTCTTTAGAGAACCCCCGGCATGGCGCTGTGTGACCTTCACCCCGGGGCTCGGGGGCTCACGCAAGAGAAATAATGGCGCTTAGCAGCCCCCGGGAGAATCCTGACTCCAGAGATTTACAAGCTCCAGCAGGCGTCAGCTCCTGAGTGTCTGTCCCCTTCCTGTCCATCCCTCACTGCTCAGGAAGAGGAAGTCTCCAGCTGCTGGGGCAGGATGCAGCGCACAGGAGGGAAGGAACATCCCTTTTAGCCTGGAATTTCTCTTCCCACCGGATCGCCCCCCACTCTAGAGGGGGCCAAACCCCAGTCTGAGCTCCCCACAGTCCCCGGGCGGGGGGAGGGGGTTGAGGTTTGGGCCTCACGTGCACCGTTTCCTTCCCAAGAGCTGGGGCTCCTTGGTGGTGATGATTTGGGTCCCTGCTGATAGTTTATGATGCCCCAGGGCCTTGGTGCCTCTGAGGCTTTCAGCCCCGCCATGGGTAGCATTTCAGCTCCCCTGCTCTAGTCCCTGTCCCAGGACCAGCTCGGGTTCCTGTCTACCCCTACAACTGCATTGCATGCCCCATGTTTGCACCCAGCTGACCCTCCATCTATGCCAGGCCTTCTGCTCTGGCCTGGGAGTGAGTCAGGGACAGGGGAACCCCCCGAGGAGCTGCCAGGAGCTCCTACTGTGGAGGAGACCAGGAGAGCCTTGGAGAACATCCCTTCGAAGACGGCACTAGCAGAACCACCAAGATCTCCCTGTTGGGTTATTGAAATTCTGAGGCCCAACAGCGCAGGGGGGCGAACGAAACTCTTCCCAGCACCAAGAGGGAGACGGGGTGTGTGTGACAGAGAGACAGACAGACGGAGTGTATGAGAGAGACAGAGACGGCAACAGTGCACGGAGACAATGTGTGCACGGCGCTGGGCAGCCGGCAAGAGGATCGGCGCTGGGAACGAGTGTTTCCCCTTGGGGTGTGAGCAGAGCCCAGCAGCCCCAGAGCCCCGTCCACTCAGCCAGAGCACAACTCCATGCACTTATCCCTCCCCGGAGGGGCAGGAACTCAGCGAGTTCACATCAGAGCCGTCGCTGGTGGAGTTTCCGACACAGGAAAAAAACAAAGGACTAGCACGTAGCGGAAAGAGCTGCCTTCGCCGTGACAGGAGCGGAGCAGGGACGGGACATGGAGTACGAGGCCAAGAAGGGGAAGAAGGTACGGACAGGCCGAGCTGGCATAGCTTACGGCACGGCTTTGTGGGGTGCAGGTGCATGTGTGTGTGGCGGTCCCCTCCCGAGGGTGTCACTGCACGGGGCACTGAGTACTGCATGGGTATGAGACAAAGGCCCACGGGCTCCCCTCCCTTAGGCAGCATGGAGGGCAGCAGGTGAGTGGAATTCATGGGGAGCAGGCAGCCCATGATTCCTCCCCCCACCCCTAATCAGGGCTGAAAAGAGGGATGTGGCCTAGCAGAAAGGGGTGGAGTCACGAAGCAGCCTGCGCCCCTCCCAGAACAGCATCAATTGCATTGAACCCTTAGGCTGTTCTACATGCCAGGTGACCCTTGGGTAGCATAGCCCCAGAGCCAGCCGTGCTGCCGCCGATGGGGCACGGGGAGCCCCAGAGCCAGCCGTGCTGCCGCCGATGGGGCGCGGGGAGCCCCAGAGCCAGCCGTGCTGCCGCCGATGGGGCGCGGGGAGCCCCAGAGCCAGCCGTGCTGCCGCCGATGGGGTGCGGGGAGCCCCAGAGCCAGCCGTGCTGCCGCCGACGGGGTGCGGGGAGCCCCAAAGCCAGCCGTGCTGCCGCCGATGGGGTGCGGGGAGCCCCAGAGCCAGCCGTGCTGCCGCCAGTGCTGCGGGGAGCTGAATGCAGGCCCCATGGGGGGTTGGGCCGTCTCTCCATATGCACACAGCTGGCTATGCTCGCTGTCCTGCGTGGCCCATGGGACAAGACGGTACAAGATGGATCTCAGAGGCCAGCAAAGTGCTCTGTCGTCAGGGACTCTGTACAGCGCACAATACGCAGCCTGACCCCTTCTCCCCTCTGTGACTGACCCAGCACAGTTAAAGGCCCCAGGGCAGAGGCCTGGCAGAGACCAGCTGGTGGCCCAGAGTCCTGGCTGGGTTTGCCGCGAGGCAGGGACTAGCTGTCCACCAGTTCTGCACCTGGAACGTTACTCAGCTGCGATTGTGCACGTGGCGTTCTGATCTGCTCGGTCTGCCACCTTGGCCTGGCCCGATCCCGGGGACCTGGGGAGAGACTCCCGGCTCCATTCCTTCTGGCTGGAAATTCCAGCTCTGATTCATTCATTTCTCTCCCACGAGGGTAGTTCTGGTTCATCTGTCACGTCCTCGCTTCCTGGGGGTTCTACACGGCTTGTTTGCTCCATCCCCTGCCTGCCCCCCAGTAATGGCATCCCCAAGCTCCTCCGTGTGCTCTTCATCCAAACCCATTGTCCTGGTCCATGCAGGACAGAGGCCTCAGGCCCAGGGCCTGTGTTCGTTGGATCTATTACATGGCGCCATTAGAGGCGACCCCTGAGGGAGCTCGCCCTCTGTCTCTTGGAATAGATTCTCTCTCTCTCGTAGAATTTCTAACGCACCCTTTACTGCACGTGGTCTGGGACTCCCCTGGGGGATGCCGGCTTCCTCTCATTCGGGGATTGCTGTTGAATCCATATCACACGTGTGTGGCATATTCATGCCCATATGATCCTGCCAGGGTGCATAGCAAGCACCAGCCCCTCTGTGCTTGGAGTAGACGAGAGATGCCGGCTTCTCAGCTTTCCTGTTTGTTCTCAGGGGTTTGTGTCTCCCATCAAGCGGCTGGTTTTCCCCAAGGCGGCTCGCAGGCAGGCGCTCAGGAGCAGTGTCTACCGGAGGCCTCTGCATTCGGTCCCTCTCTACCCCCCAGATTATCTCATCGATCCCCAAATACTGCTGCACGACTACGTGGAGAAGGAGGTGAAGGTAAGGAGGGGTGACCTGGGGGGCCAGGTGCCATCCCAGCAGCTCAGATCTTCTTGGTCGCTGGCAGGAGTGGAGGTCACAGGCCTGGTTTCCTTAACCCTGTGAAGGTTCCCCACTGCTGTGCTCCAGGGAAGGTGGATCACCTGTCACTGTTATGCACTCGCCAGCTGTGTGAGACTCACCACGTGGTGCCGAGGGGTGTTCTTGGAACTGCAGAGAGCCCGAGGATTGCAGCTTCAGAACTACATGCATGGCAGGGCCCTTTCGCATGTGCAGGGTCGGGCCCAGGCAGCTGGGAACCCTTTCCCCAGAGGCTGCCCCCTAGTCTCAAGGGTTCCCGTGGAGACAGGGTTTAAAGTGAGGGTTTTTTTCTCAGTTCAGGGAAGTCTCCATTCCACAGTTTGCAGGGTGCTCCAGGTGTCTTTGGGCCAGGCCCATGGATCAGCACCCACCCTTGTGCTTGTTTGAGGGTGAAGCTAATTGCGTCCACTCCAGTGTTGCTGCTGCAGGTTCCCTCTGAACTCCGAGACCTTAGCCGGGGGGGACACAGAGAGGAGACCACTTCCCCTGGGATATAGAAATACACTGTGTGCTGGGGCGTGCACCCCACACAGACCCTGAATGGGTTCATGCACTCTGGCTGCACCAGACAGGCATCTCAGCTGGGGAAGCAGCCAGGTGTAAACAGAGGATGAGCAGGGCAGAAGGGGGATCCAGGTAGGGGAAAACACTGCGGTCCCTCTCTGGGAAGAGACAGCAGGGAGTCCAGGAGGGTCAAGGAAAAAAGCCCCCAGAGAAGAGGAGGTTAAGGCTCCTCCGGGGGCAAGCTGGGGCCTGCCAGACCCCTGAGGAAGGGGGGAGTGGGCCAGCCCTGGACTGAGGGCTAGGTTAGGCACCGAAGGAGAGTGTGACCCAGCAGAGGCAGAAGGTCTAATTTGTAATCGCTCCTGAAGGACGTTGGTGAGGGGGCTGGAGGGGGCTGGCAGCAGGGCCAGGCCTCTCTGACCGCTGGACTTGGCAAAGCACAGGATGGTGCAGCAGCAGAGCCAGCCAGAGGGGCGTGTTGGGACAGCTACTCAGCCACAGGCTGCTTTCCAAGGTGGGGAGGGGAGCAGCCCCTGCCTGGTCCCAGATGCTGCGTCCACAGCTCCAGTCACCCCAGAGGCTGATCATTTCCCAGCCTCCCAAGGCCCCTGCGCAGCGAGGGAGAGCAAGCGGCCGCGCTGACAGAGGCCAACCAGCGAGACCCTGGGACTTGCCAAGGCCACCCAGGATGTCCATGGCAGGGAATTGAACCCAAGAGTCCAGCTAGCGTCCCACCCTCTGGGCCATCCATCCTCTCTGAAGGCACATCCCTGGGGACAGAGATCCCCAGACCCCCCGGGCCTCCCTGCAGGGCTTTCCGGACAGCAGGAATCTCCACCACACAAGTCACTGCAGTATTTTCTCGCTCTAGTTTTTAGGCCACCTGACCTGGGTGACATCCTCCTTGAACCCCTCCAGCCGGGATGAGCTGCTGCAGCTCCTGGACACAGCTCGGGTAAGAGAGGGAGTCCATGGCCCGGGGCGGGAGCTGCCACCCCAAAGCGCCTCCACTCAGCACTTGGGTTAGAAGGGAAGACATGCGTAGTGCTCAGTGCCAGCTGCCAGCTTCCCCGTGCTGCAGAGGGGGCGGACAGGGAGCCCGGCTCAGGCTGCTTCCTGTGGAGAGAGGGGACAGGGTGACCTTCCTCGCAGTCGCAGCAGTGCCCTGGCAATGCCCGTCCTGACTCAGGAACTATTCCCTGCCCAGCTGAGGAGAGCTGGGACTGCAGCAGGGTGGGCTCCCGCAGAGCAGAGTCCAGCACCATCCACTGGGCTGCCTCCATTCTGCCTCTGACCATGTTCCTTTGCCCATCTGCAGCAGCTGAAGGAACTGCCCCTCCAGACAACCCCGGAGCAGGACAGCATCCTGAGCCTGTCAGCCCGCTGCCTCCTGCTCACCTGGAGAGACAATGAGGAGCTCATCCTGAGGATCCCCACCCATGAGATCGCGGCCGCCTCCTACCTGCGGGATGATGCCCTGCACCTCCTGGTGCTGAAAACAGGTGCAGAGACTCCCCTGGACCCAGCACCTCTGTGGGTTCTTCCCTGCAAACCTGTCTGCCCCGCACTGTGCATACGGGACTCCACCAGCCCCATCCCCTGCTGCTTCAGACTGCAGGTCATCACTTGCACCCATGCTGGCGGCATGCCCAGGGGATCGTGACAAATAAACGAGGCGTGTGGTTATAGCCCTAGTGAGACACGCACACAGCAGGGGCGTGTTGGCTGGGTTCACTCCCTGCAGCATCCTTGGGCTCAGGGGCGATACAGAGGCATGCAGCGTCACCAGGTCCAGCCAGAAACCCCTCCTTAGAGAGCTCTCCTGCCTCATGGGGGACTCCAGAGTCAGGCTCGCTGGCGTGATAGATGAGCAGGGCTCTGCTTGGCCTGGCAGTTCACTCCAGACTAGGGTGACCAGACAGCAAGTGTGAAAAATCGGGACAGGAGGTGGGGGGTAATAGGAACCTATATAAGAAAAAGCCCCAAATATCGGGACTGGCCCTATAAAATCGGGACATCTGGTCACCCTACTCCAGACCCTTCCCCATGGCCAAGGGGGAGAGAAGCGAGAGCAGCCACACACCATGCTGTGCCGTGCTCTGATGCGCCCAGCCCTGCCATTTCCCCATCGTGCGTTTCATGGCTGCAGTGGAGGGGCTGGTTGCTTTCCCCTCACCCGCCATATGCCAGGACCCAGTCTCAGGACAAGAGGCTCTGGATGCTTCTAACAATAAACCCCAGCCTCAGTCAGTAACTGCAGCCGGGATCTCCAGGGGCAGGGACAACACAGGGCATTTGGCATCCGACTGTGCCCAAGGACCCACTGCTCTCCCCTCCCTGAGCCGCGCTTGTAAAGGGGGCGTCATGAACAACCTGCCCACAGTCAGTGGCAGGGCTGCTACTAGCTGGTCAGGCGTCTGTCACAGATGGGACCTGACGACAGAGCTTCCATCCTGAGGCAGGCACAAGAAATGGGGTCTGTCTACCAGATACTTTAATGCCCTGCTGGGCTGACTCCAGCTGTTAGCAGCTAAGGGCAGACGTGTGGCACGTGGCGCCACCTGGTGGCTGTTCAGCCCTGCACCTACGCTGACTTGCAGGCCCCCGGGGCGCATGGGGAGGCAGGAGGGTGTGAGACAGGGAGGGTGGGTACCAATCCCCCCCCCACCATGCGGGAGGCGGCACCTGGGGATGGAGCTTTCTGAGCACAGATCTCTTCTCTCGTCTATTCCAGGCCTAGGAGTTGACCCCGTTCCTGCAGGGGGCAGCCTGGACATGTACCCAGGGGGCAGTCTGGAGAAAAAGCTCCCTGGAGGGGCAGCTGAGAAGAGGCAGGCAGGGATCTGCCTGGAGCCCAAGCAGCTGGGGGGCACCATGGAGCGCCGGCACACCATCTGCAGCCTGGACTGGAAGATGGCCCGGGGCGGGCAGGAGGGCAGACAGGGCGGGGGAGGGAGCCTGGAGAGGAAGCAGGCCAGTGGCAGCTGGGAGAAGAGGCACAGCAGCCGGGCGGGCGGGAGCTGGGAGCGGAGACAGACCTACAGCGGCAGCTGGGAGCGGAGGCAGCTGGGGAAGGCTGGAGGCAGCTGGGAGCGGGGTAAGACCTATGGCAGCTGGGAGCGGAGGCACACAGGGAATAACCCACTGGATCCCAAGGAGCCCAGCCCTGAGGCGTATTGCAACCTCATCATCCTGGCCGTGGCCAACAGGGTGAGTAGCCAAGGGTGCTGCCCCTTGCCAACCCACCCGGCACTGACCCGCTCTGGATCACCACCACAGCTGTTTTCTCTCACTGGGTGCAGGATGCAGCTGAAGAATCCTGTGCTCTCATCTGCCAGGTCTTCCAGATCATCTATGGGGACCAGAGCATCGAGTGCGTAGACCGGGCTGGCTTCCACTACACCTCCACCCCCGAGCGCCCCTGGCTCTCCAGCAGGAGTGAGTGCCGGGTGTGCCAGGCTTAGTGGGATGACAGGGCTTGGGTCCCTCCCACTGCAGGGTGTTTATCCTGGAGCTCTGAGGTGGGGAGGACCACACGCATGTCAGGGTGGTGAGGTCCGGCAATGGGGGGAGCTGGCTGGCAGTGCTGTGAGAGGGTGGCATTTGGGCTGGCAAAGCCGTGAGGGAAGATTCCCTGTCTCCTCCAACAGACAGCAGAGTCTCCTCGATTCGTGGGACAGTGCGTAGTGTCGGGGTTAGTGGGATTCTGCCTGCGATGCCTTAAATTCTGGGATGGTACTTTGGGAGCCATCGCTGGGGCCGTGCTTAGTGGGTGGGAGGGGGAGGTGGTGTCCCTGGCTCCTGGGGGTGATTATAGAGGTATCGGGACTCTGACATGGGGTGAGCACAGTTGGACAGTTCCCTAATCTGTCCCTGGGGGTTCCTTTTCCCAGGTGAGAGCTGCCGCACTGACGGGACGTATGGATACGATGCTGATTTCAGCTGCTGCAGCTCATTGTATGTCCTGCTCCCCGAATATCTGAATGCCCCTCCCCCCTTATTCCTGGGCATGCTCTGTGTAGCCCTACACAGCCGGTTTGCCCCTTGTGCGAGGGACCCAGGCCCAGTGAGGGGGACTCAGAGCAGACAGAGTTAGAAACAGGGATATATTTATCTGCCCTTAAAGTGCCTGCGTCTGTGCAAGGGGCTGGGAGCTGACAGCCAGGGCCCAGCACAGGGTACATAAAAACAAAATCTCCCCGTTCCAAAGAGAAAATGGGACAATACAGACAAGAAACAGGAACAAGCTCAGCCTGGTCCCAGGAGTTGTCCTTTCTCCCAGCTGGTGAGGTGCAGCCAGGCTCCACCTGCAGCCAGGAGGGCCTAAACCCTAGGGAGAAACAGCCCAGCTGCTTGGTTGTAACGCAGATGGCGTTATGTCCCCCTCTAGTGGCTGGTCCCTTAGATGATAACAACCACAAGAAGCAATCCCACCACTGCCGGGGAAATGGGGTGGCAGGTGTGGGATGAACAGGGCCAACGTTCAGAGTAGGGCTCAGACTGTGATCTGAATGAGGATGTCTGGACAGCCCAGATGATCTCCTTCCCTTCTGCCTGCAGCAATGGCTCCCACGAGACCTTTGAAGCATATTACAGTGGGACTTCTTCCCCTTCCTTTCGGGAGTCGCGTGACAGCCTGGCCAGTGACCAGAGCAGCGTGGGACTGGAGCAGCTGCAGGACTATATGATCACAGTACTCTCCTTGCTACTGCATCATGGGGGAGTCTTCATTTCCCCTGGCCTCATTCCATCCTTCCAACCCCGAGTCCTAATGCATCACTGCCAGGGACCTGTGGGAGGCTGGAGCTGGTCTGCAGCCATCTCTAACCTTGGTCTCTCTCTCTCTGCTCTGCAGCTGAGGAACAAGCTTTCCCCCCAGGAGATCCAGCAGTTTGCGTTGCTGCTCAGGGAGTACCGGATGGGAAGGTCCGTCCAGGAATACTGTTCTGATCTCCTGCAGCTCTATGGGGACAAGAGGAAGTTTCTCCTTCTGGGTAAATGGCTTGTTACTGAATACCAGCCCCACTGCTGGCTAGTGAACGTGGCATCTTGGGTGGGAGACCTGGTGGTGTCTAGGGGAATCAATCTGACCTTTTCTAGGCTGTGCAGAGACAGGCCTCTCTCTTCAGGGAGTTGAGGTTTGTGTTCATCAGACCGGCACTGTCTGATCAGAGATGGAGCCCAAACCGAAAACTCCAGGTCCAGATTTTGAACACCCTGATCCAGCCACTCATGAATGCTGGATTCAGATTCTACAAACTTGGTTTTGCTCATAACCAACCCTCCACTGCAAAAAAATTGGGGTCCAGATGGATGCAATGTTCTGGTTTGGGCCTATCTGTAAAGAAGGGATTGGAAAGAGAAGGCTTCAGGATATAAAGGGTCTGGTCTGACGGGGGGTGACTCTGCCAGCTTCAGTGCCCATCTCCTCGATTTACACAGATGTGAGACTAGGATCAGGCCATTGGTTCTGAGAATACGACCCAGAATGAGAGACTGAAGGAACTACATGTGTGTGAGGCGGCATCTCTAAGGCCAGGCGGGGGGTATGAGGTGGCGTCTCTAAGGGCAGGTGGGGGTATGAGGCGGCGTCTCTAAGGGCAGGTGGGGGTACGAGGCGGCGTCTCTAAGGGCAGGCGGGGGCGAGGTGGCGTCTCTAAGGGCAGGTGGGGGTATGAGGCGGCGTCTCTGAGGGCAGGCGGGGGGTATGAGGCGGCGTCTCAAAGGGCAGGCGGGGGTATGGCGGCGTCTCTAAGGGCAGGCGGGGGTATGGCGGCGTCTCTAAGGGCAGGCGGGGTGCAGTGGCGTCTCTAAGGGCAGGCATGGGGTATGGCGGCGTCTCTAAGGGCAGGCGGGGTATGAGGTGGGGTCTCGAAGGGCAGGTGGGGGTTTGAGGCGGCCTCTCTAAGGGCAGGCGGGGCGTACGAGGCGGCGTCTCTAAGGGCAGGCGGGGGGTATGAGGCGGCGTCTCTAAGGGCAGGTGGGGGTATGAGGCGGTGTCTCTAAGGGCAGGCGGGGGTATGAGGCGGCATCTCTAAGGGCAGGCGGGGAGTATGAGGCGGCGTCTCTAAGGGCAGGAGGGGGTGCAGGTGGCGTCTCTAAGGGCAGGCGGGGATGAGGCGGTGTCTCTAAGGGCAGGCGGGGTACGAGGTGGCGTCTCTAAGGGCAGGCGGGGGTATGAGGTGGCATCTCTAAGGGCAGGCGGGGGGTTTGCGGTGGCGTGTCTAAGGGGTGGTGTGGCGTTTGCGGTGGCATCTCTAAGGGCAGGTCGGGGTATGAGGTGGCGTATCTAAGGGCAGGTGGGGGTATGAGGCGGCGTCTCTAAGGGCAGGCGGGGGTACGAGGTGGCGTCTCTAAGGGCAGGCGGGGGTATGAGGCATCTCTAAGGGCAGGCGGGGGGTATGAGGTGGTGTCTCTAAGGGCAGGCGGGGGCAGGTGGCGTCTCTAAGGGCAGGCTGGGGGGATGAGGTGGCGTCTCTAAGGGCAGGCAGGGGGTACGAGGCGGTGTCTCTAAGGGCAGGTGGGTGCAGGTGGCGTCTCTAAGGGCAGGCTGGGGATGAGGCGGTGTCTCTAAGGGCAGGCGGGGCACGAGGTGGCGTCTCTAAGGGCAGGTGGGGTATGAGGTGGCGTCTCTAAGGGCAGGTGGGGGGTACGAGGTGGCGTCTCTAAGGGCAGGCGGGGGGTACGAGGTGGCGTCTCTAAGGGCAGGCGGGGGGGATGAGGTGGCGTCTCTAAGGGCAGGCGGGGGTATGAGGCGGCGTCTCTAAGGGCAGGCGGGGGGTACGAGGTGGCATCTCTAAGGGCAGGCGGGGGGTACGAGGTGGCATCTCTAAGGGCAGGCGGGGGGGATGAGGCGGTGTCTCTAAGGACAGGCAGGGGGTACGAGGTGGCGTCTCTAAGGGCAGGCGGGGGTATGAGGTGGCATCTCTAAGGGCAGGAGGGGGGTAAGAGGTGGCGTCTCTAAGGGCAGGTCGGGCTATGAGGTGGCGTCTCTAAGGGCAGGCGGGGGTATGAGGTGGCATCTCTAAGGGCAGGCGGGGGGTATGAGGTGGCGTCTCTAATGGCAGGTCGGGGTACGAGGTGGCGTCTCTAAGGGCAGGCGGGGGGGTACGAGGTGGCGTCTCTAAGGGCAGGCGGGGGGGATGAGGCGGTGTCTCTAAGGGCAGGCGGGGGGTACGAGGTGGCGTCTCTAAGGGCAGGCGGGGGTATGAGGTGGCATCTCTAAGGGCAGGCGGGGGGTATGAGGTGGCGTCTCTAAGGGGAGGTGGGGGGTATGAGGCGGCGTCTCTAATGGCAGGTCGGGGTATGAGGTGGCGTCTCTAAGGGCAGGTGGGGGTATATGAGGTGGTGTCTCTAAGGGCGGGGGGGTGAGTAGGTTTGCCAGCTGTCTATTCACACAAACCCAAACACCCTTGCCCTGCCCCTACCCTGCCCCTTCTCCGAGGCCCTTCCCCACTCACTCCATCCCCCATCCCTCCGTCGCTCGCTCTCCCCCACCCTCACTCACTTTCACCAGGCTGGGTCATTTGATTGGGGTGCAGGAGGGGGTGCAGCTCTAGGCTGGGGCTGAGGGGTTTGGTGTGTGGGAGGGGGCTCTGGGCTGAACCTGGGGCAGGGTGTTGTGGTGAAGGAGGGGTACTGGGTGCAAGCTCTGGGAGGCAGTTTGGGTGCAAGAGGGGGCTCAGGGAAGGGGTTTGGGGTGTGGACGAGGGTTTGGGGTGCTGGCTCGGGGAGGGGGCTCAGGGCTGGGGCAGGGGGTTGGGGAACAGGAGGTGGTGAGGGGTGCAGGCTCCAGCCGGGCAGTGCTTACCTCAGGCGACTCCCATTCAGTGGTGCAGCAGGGCTAAAGCAGGATCCCTACCTGCCCTGGCCCTGCACCGCTCCTGTAAGCAGCCAGCACGTCCCTGCAGTCCCTTGGAGGGTGGGGACAGGGGGCTCCGGATGCTACCCCTGCCTTCAGGCACCGCCCCTGCAGCTCCTATTGGTGCTCGGGGTGCCAGAGTCAGTGCTCGGGGCGGGGGCAGCGCACAGAGTCCCCCTGCCACCACCACCCCCCAGGGGCCACAGGGAGCCTGCCTTGGCCCTCCTGTACCTGCTAGGCCAGCCTGTTGGTACTGAGCTTCTTTTAAACATGCAGACCAAGGGAGTGGCCTGTGGGCTCCCCCGACCCCTCTGGCCCCTGGGAACATGAACGCTTCCCAGTGCAGTAAGGGCCTGCCGGCTCCTGGCCGTGGCTCATGGCTGTGTTCCCCGCCCCAGGAATGCGGCCCTTCATCCCAGATCAGGACATCGGCTACTTCGAAAGCTTCCTGGAGAGCATCGGCATCCGGGAAGGGGGGATCCTGACCGACAGCTTCGGGCGGATAAAGCGCAGCATGAGCAACACCTCCGCCTCCGCCGTGCGCAGCTACGACAGCTGGTCCCTCCGCTCCGAGTCGGAGTCCTTCAACCGCATGATCACGGACATCACCCACGACATCGAGGCCCTAGCTCGTGATGAGGAGGAGGAGGAGGAAGACAACTATCTGTGAGGGACTCCCACCTCCTCCCCAAAGGGCGCTCGGTGATTCAGTCTGTGGTCAGGAGATTCCTTGAGATCCTGAAACCTCTTGGCTGAATTCAAATGGTGCCAGCCCCACTCCATTTCAGCTGAGCTGGGGCTGGCGCTAGCCTGCTGGCTTTTTAACCCTCACTGCTCCAGCGCTGCCTCCTCGTCTCCTCAGTGGTCTAGGACTCTGCAAGGGGCCTGCTTGGGGGAGATTGAGCTGTTGCCACTCGCTGGGCCTTGACTTCACACACCCCAGTGAGGCTCTGTCTGCACTTTGCCACCGGCTGGAGTGGCTTGGATTGTAGCACCACTAATGGTGGAAGGGGACTAAGACCTGCCTTACCTGCCGGTGGATTTCTGGAGCAGCAATTTACCGTTCAACGTTTGGGATCAAATTCTTCTCTCGGTGAGGCCAGCCCCCCCCTACAAGTCTGGGGAGGCTCCACGGGGGCAACTGTGGGCAGAGCTTTGTGTAAGGGGCCTGATTATTAATGATCATCCCAGCAGGAAGAGGGCAGCCACTGCCCTCCACACGCACTAGCGACTCTCATCAGCATTCATAGGATTCCCTCGTCGGCACCCAGGGGAGCAGAGACCCTGTGGGTCAGGTGCGGGCGTGTGTTCTGAGTAATTAGGAACAGAATTAAACTCCGGGGCTGGCGCTTGTTGTGTGTGTCATTGCACAAGGTGCAGTCACGCTAGGCCGTCAGGGGACTCCACGGGACCCAAGCCAGGGAAGGGAATGGCTGAGTCCCAAGCTGGGTGTGCAAGGGTGAGGTAGAGAGCCAGGGCTCCATGGTGGCCCCCCGGGAGGGGGCCAATTTCCCCAGTGTCTGAGCGCTGTGCAGAGCACAGATATGGCAGGCCAAATCCAACACGCGGCGGGCTGTAATTAACATGCTCCAGCTCAGCCCCTGGTGTAAGGGGATGCGGCGCTCCTGAGATCGGGGTTTCTCTCAGTTATACTGGGGCTGAGCTGGCCCCTGGAATCTCTAAGGACTGAGCTCCAGCCCTGCTCAGTGCCCTGGGTGAGGGCTGCCCCACAGAGGAGGGAGGGGTTTAAAGGAGAACCTTAGAAAGGTGATTGACCAGTTAATGAGCGCCCAGGGTGGCCCATGTGGAGCCCAGCTCTGAGTGCTGAGGACAGCTGGGATTTGTGCTTCTCATCTCAAACAGCAGCCACCTGACGGGAATGCTCCACTGCTGGCCAGGGAGAGGGTCGGGGAGTGTCGAGGAGTAAAGAGTGGCTCTGTCATGGGAGCCTGGGGACTCCTTCCCCCCCACTGCTCTGCTGTGATCTGCACAGCCTGACCTGACAGAATTAAACCCGCTGAGAGCCAGCCCTGGCCCCGAGGGGGTGGGAGAGCAGAGCATTTGCCAGGGCTGCCCGGGGGGGGGCAAGTGGGGCAATTTGCTCCGGGCCCCGCAGGGGCCCCCACGAGAGTTTTTCGGGGCTTCTGGAGCGGGGTCCTTCACTTGCTCCGAGGGCCCCGAAAAACTCTCACGGGGCCTGGGCCCCCGGAGCTTCTTCCGCTCCGGGTCTTCGGCAGCAATTCGGTGGCGGGGGGTCCTTCCGCCCCGGGACCCGCCGCCAAAGTGCCGGGTCTTCGGCAGCAATGGCCCCCCGCCACCAAAGACCCCAGGCCCCCTGAATCCTCTGGGCGGCCCTGGCATTTGCTCCGTGAGGAGCAGCAAGGGGCAGTTTTTGAATGGTGGTCAGTGTGAGAGGCTGCAGGTAAGCCACAAACGGGACAGGAGATGGGAGAGCAGTGTATCCTGGCACGGCCCATGGCCATTCCCTCGCACTCCTTTGCTCTCTGCCTGCCTGGGGCAGGGCCTGGTCCCTTGTCTCATGGCGTCGGCTCAATGGCAGCAGGGGCTGGTGGAGCGGGGGCTTGCTGCTGAGGCGCCGACGGGGCTCTTCCTTTCAGTAGTCGCTGCACTAAAGGCTTCCAGGTTAACAAGCCCTCGGCTGGTGGGGCAGAGCCCAGCCACATGGCCCTGCCTGCACAGGGCCAGCAGCCCGAAGCCACAGCAGTAAATGGCATCCAAAGCAAATATGCCTCTCCGAGGCCACCTGGGGAGATGGGCATGGTCTGCACTAGCCCCGACGCTGGGGCTTCTCGTCTCTGCCGTGAGAGAGGAATTGGTTTGTCCCTTGAGAGAGACTCCACCAGGGATCGAGGCCCAGCTGTACCAGACTCAAGCCAGCAGGTTGAAATGGTGCACGCTTGCCGCCTGCTGGCCTCCTGGAGACTAGCCAGAGGACTGTTTGCAGGGAGCCCAGACCTGGTGCTGTGAGGTTATGCTGTGCAGCCCCATGCTGTGTGGGCTGTTAGCTGGGTGCTGAACACGCTCTCCCTTTCCAAGGAACCCAGCAGAATGAGAGAGCACGTGGTTGGGGTGGGGGGAAATGCAAAGATAGGCTCAAGCAGCTAAGCCCAGAGCCAGTTTTTGAACAGTCCCTTCCCTTCCCGAGCCCTGAGGGTGTTTGGAGCCTGGTTCTGGTCCCACAGCATCTGCTCACTCGCTCTGCCAGTGCAGGGCTTAATCTGCCGACCTGAACTCTTACTGCCTTGGTAGGAGGAGAAGCAAAGGATGTTCTGCTGCTCAGCATCATGATTCCAGGGCGTCTGAATCCAGGAGCCACCTTGGAGACGGAGTCATTCAAGAGAGAAATGTGGCTATTCCAATAAGCTGCTCTAGTTTGTATTGTTAATGCTTCAGAAAGCCGCTTGAGGGCACTGCTCCCTCTCTTGGCTTGTCTGCATGAGAGCATTGCCCGGGCATAACCTGAATGGGCCTCTAAAGGAATCGTTACACCAGTGTAAAAGGCTGTGGGCCTGCTTGTGTTGTGGTGTGGAAGTGGGGTAATTTGTTATAGCTCCATCTCTTACAAGCAGGCTGAACTTAAACTTCAATAAGCCACTCATACGCATGTCCCCGGGGCCTTTGGTGTTGGTTTAACTCCATTGATTTAAATTAACACCTAGTTCTACCCTGCAACTATCATGGAGACAAGTTCTCAACCAGCCACCCTCCCACACACCCCGTTCTCGTATTGGCAAGTGTCCCTTTGTGGGCTGGCCTGGCCGCTCGAGGGCTGCATGCTGAGCAGCCATGGGGAAGATTCGGATAGCCGGCCTTGGGACCATGGCCTGTGTCACTCAGAACGATCCTAGCTGGCCAGTGCCCAGTGCAATGTGGGTGAGTTCTGGAGGGAGCCTCAGCCAAAGGGAGGTTCTCTGTAACACGGGGCCTTCGAGGTGGTGGTGCGGGAAGTAACGGGTGTGAGTGAGTCACCTTTCAGTGCTGGAGGTAACACTCCAGTAACAGCTCTCATTACTCATGGTCAGTGTGCGGCGAAGACACCCCGTTTCCCATTTCACCCCAAAGCACATGGCGGGTGGCAGGGATAGAATCATAGGACTGGAAGGGACCTTGAGAGGTCATCTAGTCCAGTCCCCTGCACTCATGGCAGGACTAAGTATTATCTAGACCATCCCTGACAGGTGTTTGTCCAACCTGCTCTTAAAAATCCCCAATGATGGAGATTCTACAGCCTCCCTAGGCAATTTATTCCAGTGTTTAACCACCCTGACCGTTAAGAAGTTTTTCCTAATGTCCAGCCTAAACCTCCCTTGCTGGAATTTAAGCCCTTTGCTTCTTGTCCTACCCTCAGTGGTTAAGAGGAACAATTTTTCTCCCTCCTCCTTTTAACAATCTTTTATGTATTTGAAAACTGTTCTCATGTCCACGCTAAGTCTTCTCTTTTCCAGACTAAACAAACCCAATTTTTTCAATCTTCCCTCATAGGTTGTTTACTAAATCTTGAATCATTTTGGTTGCTTTCCTCTGGACTGTCTCCAGTTTGTCCACATCTTTTCTGAAATGTGGCACCCAGAATTGGACACCATATGCCAGTTGAGGCCTAATCAGCACGAAGTAGAGCGGAAGAATTGCGTCTTGTGTCTTGCTTACAACACTCTTGCTAATACATCACAGAATGATGTTCGCTTTTTTTGCAACAGCGTTACACTGCTGACTCATATTTAGCTTGTGATCCACTATGACCCCCAGATCCCTTTCCGCAGTGCTCCTTCCTAGGCAGTCATTTCCCATTCTGTATGTGTGCAACTGATTGTTCCTTCCTAAGTGGAATACTTTGCATTTGTCCTTATTGAATTTCATCCTACTGACTTGAGACCATTTCTCCAGTTTGTCCAGATCATTTTGAATTATAATCCTATCCTCCAAAGCACTTGCAACCCATCCCAGCTTGGAATCATCTGAAAACTTTATAAGTATATTCTCTATGCCATTAGCTAAATTATTGATGAAGATATTGAACAGAACCGGACCTAGAACTGATCCCTGTGGGATCCCACTTGTTATGCCCTTCTAGCATGACTGTGAACCACTGATAACTACTCTCTGGGAATGGTTTTCCAACCAGTTTTGCACCCACCTTATAGTAGCTCCATCTAGGTTGCATGTCCCTAGTTTGTTTATGAGAAGGGCATGCGAGACAGTATCAGAAGCTTTACTAAAGTTAAGATATACCACGTCTACCGCTTCCCCCTGTCCACAAGGCTTGTTATCCTGTCAAAGAAAGCTGTCAGGTTGGCAGGGATAGTGCTTTCTGCTGCTCTGGGCCGGGTGGGAAACAGGGACTCCGGACTGATCTGAAATGAGTTACTGCTGTGCCAGAGGGACCCTCCCACTCAAGGTAACAAGTCAGGGTGGGTAAGCTGCTGGCCATCTCCTCTAGGCAGGCTGAGGTCTCCCATGGTGGCTGATAAGCAAAGAGCTCATTACATCAGAGCCACAGATGTGGAGTAATTTGCATTTCACAAAAGGAAGTTCCCACCCTGCAAATCAACTTCCCGCTCAGCAAAGAGCCAGAGCTGTCACCCATTTGCAGAGGGTTTCTCACACCAGGCCCTATGGGCCTGCGCCTGCTCCCACTGAATTCAGTGGCAAAAGCTCCTGTGGGAACAGGTTTGGGCACTTCATCAGCAGAGCTCACTCACTCTTGGCCAATGGAATCTGTGTGAGGCAGCGTGGTCCAGTGGTTGGACCTGGGAGGTTGGGCCCAAGCAGCTGTCAGCATTTCCAGCCCAACGTGGGCTCCGCGCGGGGATAGACCACACCCTGGCTAAAATGCCCAGGGCCTATACGCTCACACTCCCACGGTTGGGGCTGCCCGGGCACTAGTGCGCTGCTGGGAAACTTTCAACCCAAGCTCCATGCAGCTCTGGCATGACCCTGCAGTTCTCCTGCCCTTTGGTGCAGAGTGGGGCTGCTGGTTATCCCTGGCTCTCGCACCCCTGGGACCAGCCTCCTGGTAGCTCTCGCGCCCTGCGTCCATGCGTGAGCAGGGGGAAACCAGGGCAACTGCAACCAGAAATTGGCCTTTCTGCTTCCCCTTCCTCCTCCCCCCCCCCAACAGAGGCAGCACATCACAGCTGCGTCCCCCAAGTTACGCTCCAGTCTGCAAGTGCAACGTTCACTTGTGCCACAGCTGACCAGGATGTGGTCTGTTTGGTGTTATTGACTGTGCGTCTTGCTGGAGCATCTCGAGGCCCCCGTCAGGGATCGTGGCCCCACTGGGCCAGGTGCTGCACACACACGTAACTAAAACGTGGGCCTTGCTGCTAGGAGCTTCCAATCTGCATCTCTGCTCCTTTGTGCCTTTAGCTGCTTTAGTTCTTACAGTCCTGCCTGTCCGTGCACAGAGCCCGCCCCAGGGCATGGGGTTCCCCTGGCCAGGTGATCTCGGGAGGGGCATCCATGTTTCAGCTCTCCTGTTTGCACCATTTCCTCCAGCAGCCCAAGGGCTTAATGTGGAGCATGGCTCAGCCAGTTCCCTTTTCTAATCTTGGTGCGTTTATAAAGATCATGTGTGAGAATAACAGGAAAATGTCTCCCTAGCAGCCCCAGCACCCACAGCCCAGAGCTCAGCACAGCAGAAGGGAAGTCCTTGGTGATGACTTGGTCCCTTCTTTGCCACTGTGCTAAAAGTCCCTGCTTCTTTGCTGGAGACCAGTTCTGTTACCGACACCCAGGGCAGGAAGAGATGGCTGGGCTAGTCTAAGAACTCCCCCGGCTGCAGTTAACTGGCCTAATTTCCAACTCCCTCGAACACTGTAAGGCTGAACATGTGACTTGAGCGTGGCAGCTCTTGGGTTCGCGTCCCACACAGGAGAGAGTTTAGAGACAAGGAGTGGGGGAGAGAGAAATCCTAATGAAAGCTAAAGCCAGCTCCCAAACCATACGCTAGGAACCCCGTGACGCAGTCTAGGTTAGAGGGGCTTCTCTCTCCCTCAGACAGAGCTCGGGCTGTCTAGCAGCTAGGAGATCGGGTTGTTTTATTGGAATCATGGTTGGGAACATAAAAACACCTGGGTTTAAATTACAAGGTGAAGAAAGGATTTGTAAATACACAGGAACCTTAAAAAGCGCCCGAGGAGGTTGCTGACCACACGAGGGTCACCCGTTCCCTGAACAACACCATATTAGCTTTCAGTGAGTCAGATCAGTGACACAAGCACAACCGTCCAAATAATCTGAAGAAGTGGGGGAGGGGTTGCACCTGAAGAAGTGGGTTTTTTACCCATGAAAGCTTATGCCCAAATAAATCTGTTAGTCTTTAAGGTGCCACCAGACTCCTGTTGTTTTTGTGGATACAGACTCACACGGCTACCCCTCTGATGGTCCAAATAATCGCGCATCTAGGAAAGATGTGCCTAGCATGTCTGCCCTGGGCAAATGTGGATACGAGAGCTCTGAAAGGCGGCCCCGCCTCCTAGCTACACTTGCCCTGAGGACCACTGGATGAGCCTGCAACATTGTGTTCCTGTTAAGTGCTAACAGTCAGCGATTTGTGTCACCAGCAAGGCACAGGAACATACAAGGAAACGCCTGCTGGCATCTAGTTATTTATTTAAAACAAAAAAGAAATATTCAAATTTATATGAAAATTGGGTGTCATTCTCAGGACTCCTTGGAAGCTTCCAGTAAGGCCCTCTGTGTCATGACTTTGAGCAAGCCCCAGTCTGAGATAAGTGTGTGTCCCTCCCTGCTTGTCTGTCCTGGAGGTTGTGCTCTCACTTCTGGAGTCTTCAAACTATATTACACTAGAGCTGCTCCACACCCCCGGCCAGCGTCCCACACCCTAGACCAGTGATACTCAGACCTCAATGGCTCAGGAGCCAAATTAGTGCTCAACAGTATGCAAAAGAGCCACAGGAGAGTGAATTCATTTTTTCATTTACTCTCTCTCTCACTCTCTCTCTCTATATATATTCTCACAGCAAAATGGCTGACCAAGTACTATTTTATCAACTACCATTGATTAATAACATAATAAAAGCCCCCCGATTGGTTAATAACTTAGATCAGTTAACAATTAAATCAAACACTGTTTTAAGATCATGTGCTGCAAAGATCTGCAGCAGATGCATTCAGGAGCCACTTGTGAATTGCAAGCCTCAGTCTGAGTACTGCCGTACTAGCCCATACTGCCTCCCTGGTCAGAGGTTTCCAATTCTGGTTTTACTGCTAAAATGCCATCTTCCCTCTGCATGACGCCACAGCCAGTGCTGCAGAAGGGAACACCCATAGATCGTCAGCAGCTCAGGCTGCAGAACAGCTGCTTCTGGGTCTAATTGGTTGAGCACCGAGCCTGGCATGGTTCTAGCTTTCTAAAGCCTAGACATGAAAATTGCCTTCAGTGCAAGAAGTCAAGAGATGGGAGTGGAGTGAGAGGCTTGGTCATTTGACTGGCTGGGAAGCGGGGGCGGGACCCAGACTATGCTGCCTGCCAGTGCCAAAGAAAACCAAAATCAAGAGAGGCCCGCTGGCCCTAGCAATAGGGAGAGGGAAATGACCCTTTCTGACTTGCAGTTTCCTGCTCTGCTGAACTCAGATACCCTCCTCCAGCTGCTTCCCCTCCTACCACTTCCTCCAAGGCTGCTGCCTCCCACGGCACTGAGCTAGCCACCTGCTCGGAAATGCTGCCCCTTCAGGTTTTACTCAAGGTAGCTCAGAATGAAGGTCCTTTGGCCATCGAATTACACTTCCTGGTGAAAAACCACACCTGCAAGGTCGCCTACATATTCTGAGAGGGGTCTTCCCACCAGCAGGCTCCTGACCTGGCCCATTCTCTGCAGACACGAGCGGGTTGATACTCAGCAGTCTGAAAGGAAGAGTGAGGAATTCACATGGGAGAGATGGCCAGTCAGAATTTGCTGCCTGTTGTTCCAGGGAAGGGAATGGGGATGGAGAATGCTGGCAATGGGCAAACACGTCCCAGATCTGCCACTGCTAACAAGTTTCAGAGCAGCAGCCGTGTTAGTCTGTATCCACAAAAAGAACAGGAGTCCTTGTGGCACCTTAGAGACTAACACCTTTATCTGAGCATAAGCTTTCGTGGGCTACATCCGAAGAAGTGAGCTGTAGCCCACAAAAGCTTATGCTCAAATAAATTTGTTAGTCTCTAAGGTGCCACAAGTCCTCCTGTTCTTACTGCTAACGAGGAGGAGGAAGGAGGTGCTGAGAGTTCATTAAGGGACTGATCCAGTCTGGCTCTAACGGAGCAGCTCCAATACTGCTAAGGGAAATGCTCCTTAGCCATTTCCAAGCAGGGAACAGATTCTAAGGAGGCACAAACTAGGATGGGAAGCCATTTCAGGAGACAGCGCCTCATGGCAGGGACACCATCAGAACTTCTGGACTTTCTCCTGCCGACTGTCTGGATGTTATAAGAACTGACAAATGCTGATATGGACCACTTTTCCCAGGCCCAGCACTTCACCCCTGTGCTGGTATGGCAGCCCCAAGTCTGAGCGTCTCTACTCACCTCACCCTTAACCAGGGTAACTGTGGAACTGGTCCCTGTGGATACTGGTGAAGGAAGGCTCCAACCACTGTTTGCCAGGTAAATATCAGACAGAGAAGAAAAACAGCCAAAACCCTCCACCCCCCAGCACCTGAGCAACATCTGAGCTGTATGGCCTAATGCAGGCGTCATGGCTTGGAGAGCAGGGAGGGGAAGTTCAGGGGTATTTCCTCTTTTCTCGTCCCCAGAGACTGTGAGCTAGTTCATGCTTTAGACGAGTGACCTCCCCTTGTCCCCTCCTCTTCCACCCCTGTGACTGCCCCATTGATGGGAAGGGGGCCAGCTGGGCATTCCAGTGCAGCTAAGCAAGAAAAAACAGTCTCTGAGCAGTTCCTGTGGCATTTCTGTCCGTTTCAGGACATCCTCTGCAGGGCTGCGTGCTTCTCTTGTTGCTCTTTTGTTTCATTCACCCAGACTCTCCGCGCTTTGCCTCGCTGGGAGATAGGGAGCTGCAGGGGCACAAATTAACGGATGGAAAGGAATATTTTTATGTCCTATGTGAATATTGTGCCCTTAGATCTAAGCCTGCTGGGGACCTCCTCAGCCTGCTAGAAGTCTGCTAAAATCCCAGAACATGGCCTAGCAGCTTCACCTAATCTCTGGAGGGAGCTTGACCACAAAACGCTGGATTCTACTAATAATACTTAGCACCTGCCATCGGAGGATCTCAGAGCACTTTCTAAGGTGAGTAATGTCATTCTCCCCATCTTACTGAAGCCAACGTACAGGGGTGAAACAACAGGACAGAGAGTCACTAGCAGAACAGAGGCCAGTGCCCTGTTCCCAGACCCAGCAGGGCATAGACGCTGGAGCTGGCAAAGACAGGTCGGGGAATTCATCCAGCTACCCATGCAGGATGCAGCCCCCTTGTTATAGGACTCACGGGATATTAAATTCATGCTGCCCTTGATTTGAGAACAAGCCCAGACTGGCTTGTAAAACTTGATCTGATTTGGACGTTCTGCAGCATGAGCTTTCGTGGGTGAATACCCACTTCTTCAGATGCAAGTCTTGCATCTGAAGAAGTGGGTATTCACCCACGAAAGCTCATGCTGCAGAACGTCTGTTAGTCTATAAGGTGCCACAGGATTCTTTGTTGCTTTTACAGATCCAGACTAACACGGCTACCCCTCTGATACTTGATCTGATTTGAGGTCCTTTCATAAAACTGGGATTCTTTAGACAAAGTTTACTGCCATTTAATATGTAAATCTACTACCATGTTATTCATATTACAGTGCACTGGCTAGTGTATATGTGTGCCATTTGCCTCTTCTGGAGAGAATTACAAATGTTCACCTGTGTGCCATATCACCTATAGTGTGAATGGAGAGTCTTCTGTCGCTGAGGTAGCAGGGCTCTGTGATGTTGGAGCAGAAGCAACTGAGTTCTTTCCATATCATTGCTGTGATGCTCCAAAGGGTCGAGGTGTGCGGTACAGTGACAGCTATGAAGTCCTAGCTGGCTCCAGCGGGGATACAATGTGCAGTGAGATAAAGGAGTTGGTAGGTGGGCCTGGACCCAGCTTCTGGGTTGGAGAGAAATCAGTCATTGCACTTAGCATCTGGTGTTATTCTCCCTTTGGGGATTTTATTCCTCACCATCTCTTCCTATTACCTCTGCCCACTCATGATGCACCCCCTATCCTCTCCTGAACAAGGTTTATCTCCTGGACCCGCTGGGAGGAGGGAGGTGAGGCTGGGGATTTACACACTATAGGGGCCAAAGCAGCACATTGAAACATGTCTAAATACCTGAACCCCCATTTGTGTGGCTAATTACCAGCTAGAATACATGGAGTCGTCTGGAAATGGCAATGGGACGTCAGCTACACATGTTTGTATAACGAAGCCCAGAACTGTATGTGATTTATATAGACCTTGATCATAAAAGGGGGAGTGTGTGATGGTCTTCAAAGGCTCAGGATGCTGGAATGCCACAACTCCAATGTCTATATTAAATCTCTCTCTCTTTCTCACACACACACACACATTAAGGTTGCAAAGTCAAGCACTCAAAATTTAGGAAATGCCAGAATTAAGGATGCCAGTGTAACCTTAATTCGCCCCCCCTTGTGTGTATGCAATACAATACAACCTTGAATTATGTAGTGCCATGCTATTTTTTTCCACAGGCCTCTGCCTCATTCAGTGCCCAGGCCAGTTAATGAGCAACAGTTCAACATTTTATTTTATTGTCATTGTTCAGTGTGTGCCCCAGCCCTTATCTACCACACCCTATTCAAACACCGCTCTGAAGATGGAATTATTAAGTTCCTCATAAATCTTTTCTATGGTGCTCATCACTATACTGTGTGAGTGCTTCACAAATACTAATTAATTTATCATCCCATGAGATTAAGGGGTGGTGTGACCCCTTCTCCCTCCATTTTCCAGATTGAGAACTGAGGCACAGACAGACTGTGAAAAGTTTCCACTAATTTTAGGTGCCCAAATTCAGAGGCCTCGGATCTGATTTTGCAGCGTACACTGTAGTTAGCATTGCTTAGCACTTTATATGTTCAAAGCCCAGCTCCCATTGACTTCAGTGCAGCTGTGAGTGCTCAGCACTTCTGCAAATCAGACACCAGGGTCTCAAGTGGTGCACTCAGAAAATGAAGAGCACACAATTAGTGACCACCTGGGAAATGCTTGGCTTAAGTAAGTGTCACAATTTCAGGGTAACTCCATTCCCCTTCTGTGGTCCCTTGAGGGCAACCATTTAAAGGTTTCTGTTTCCCATCCATCACTTCTCTTGGGCAGAGCCCCACGTCTCTATCTCCCTTCTGGCTGAAGATGTTAAGGCTGCACGGCTCCCTGCCTTCACTGCAGCGGCGGCTCCAGGTACCAGCGCTCCAAGCGCGTGCCTGGGGCGGCAAGCCGTGGGGGGCACCCTGATGGTCCCTGCGAGGGCGGCAGTCAGGCAGCCTTTGGCGGCTTGCCTGCGGGAGGTCCACCGGTCCTGCGGATTCGGCGGCAATTCGGCGGCGGGCACACCGAAGCTGCGGGACAGGCGGACTTCCCGCAGGCAAGCTGCCGAATCTGTGGGACTGGGGACCTCCCGCAGGCAAGCTGCCAAAGGCAGCCTGCATGCCATGCTTGGGGCAGCAAAAAAGCTAAAGCCACCCCTGCTTCACTGTGCTACCCCCAGCAAGCCAGGCTGCCCCAACAGGTCAGTGTCTGTGCTTTGCTTTCTCTCTGAGGGCTCTGAGTGAAGTCAGAGCTGTCACTGTACTGCATACCTCAACCATTTAGAGCTTTACAGGAATGATGGGAAGAAAACCCAGCTGCTTCTGCTCCAACATCACAGATTCCTGCTCCCTTAGCCACAGAATACTCTCCATTAGCACTATAGGTGATATGACATGCAGCTGAGCAGTTGTGATGCTCTCCAGAAGAGGCAAGTGACACACATATACACTAGCCAGTGCACTGTAATATGAATAACATTATAATAGATTTACATATTAAATTCACGTGTCCCAGTGAACTGCCTGCAGTTATGTCACCACACAGCTCCTTCTAGGCAAGCACATTATTCTTAAGATAAAAGTGTTATAGAGAAAACATATTAAAACAATCAAAGAATCTACATGCATGCTAAAAATCTTACCAGATGTCACCCATCAGTCTTATGGGGCACTAGTAGGTAAAATCTTTCCAACCTTTCCCCAAGGATTGGGACTCCCCTTGGAGAAGGTCCTGTCCATTTGCTGGATCAGAAAGCAGGCCATGAGCCAGTTTACACTCAGGCTATTTATCCAAAAGTCATTTCTTTGTCTATTGGTGCCTGGAGAATCCAGTCTGAACTAGTATATGCAAGCGTCCCCAAGAGGTGGTACCTGTTGTGTGTGTGTGTAGGGGGGTTACAACCTGGTTGATTTGCTTTAGTCACTACCCATAGTGCTTAGTTCTTGAGGAGCTGTAGCAGCCCGTCGCCTTGGAGAAGAACACAATCAGACATCATCCATTTGTTTAAAACAATGGCCCCCAAAGATACTGCTGGAAATTGTTCTGTCACCCAGCATCACATAGGAACTCTGGGGCAGAGTCAGGGATAAAATCCAGTTCTCCACAGCAGCATTCATCTGCCTTAGCCATGAGACCATCCTTTCCCTTCCTTCAAACCCACGCCTCATTCGCTACACCACCCTGATTAAACCCTAAAGCCAGTTCATGTTGTGCACCAACGGAGACAGTGCTTCCATCAAAAAACAGTATGTGATCATGTAATTAAAGACTGTATCATCATGCAGATACACAAAAGGGGGCTGAAGTAAAGTTGCAAGGGCAACCTGAATTCCAGCATTTCCTTACCTTTGAGTGCTTGACTTTGGCACCTTAATACTGTTCTTTTAACATAGTTACCAGGAGTAATTTCCTAGATTTCTAACAGCAAAGCAAAAAAAAACAAAAAACAAATCAAACAAACAA
Organism: Mauremys reevesii; assembly: GCF_016161935.1. NCBI lineage: Eukaryota > Metazoa > Chordata > Testudines > Geoemydidae > Mauremys > Mauremys reevesii. The sequence continues at coordinate 47,421,174 of NC_052635.1, forward strand.
ACAAACAAACAAACAGACCACTTCAGAAATTCCATTATGTAGCATCATAATGACAGCAGCATGGTTCATCGAGAGGGTTGGAACCTTTAGATCCAGCCACTCAGACCTCTGCCCCTTGACGTAATGCAGTAACTGTTAGCAGTAGTAGGCTGCATCCTCTAGGTGGACCAGCTCTAGGGGGGAATAAGCCACACACTTTGCCAGGGGGTTCACAGATATTTGCTGACAGCCAAGGAATGAGCTCTGGAATCTCAGGCTCCATTCCAGGTTCTGGGGCGGGTTGTGCTCTAGTGCACACAGACACTTCTGTCCATTCCCCGAGGCTTGATCCCTTCTGCCTCATCCCTCCAATATGTTCCTCTCCCAATCCTGTCTCTTGCTTAGGCTTAGGCTTCTCATCCAAGTCTCTTTGCTCAGCAAGTCCCAACCCAGTTCACCCCTCCTGGCTCCTTGTTCAATCCATCTCTCCCCTCCCCGACCTATCTCCCAGTCCTAGTCTCCCTCCCTAGACTCCTCACCCAATCTCAGTCTCCACCCTCCCTCCCTGGCTCCTTGCTCCAGTCTCCCCATTCCATGACTCCTTGTCTGAGTCTCAGTCCCAGTTCTCTCCCCTGACCCACAACTCCTTGTCAGATCTGCCTCCCCCACCCCGCGGCCTGCCCCATTCTCCCATATTAGTGCCTGGTCCTAGTCTTCTTGTCCAGACAGTCCCAGTTTCCCCCATCATCCAGCTCCTTCTCCTTCTCCAAGATCAGTGTATGATCCCCCCCACCCCCCATCCAACTGGATCCCAGGCTCCCACCTTTCCCTCACTGGCTCCCAGTCCCCAGCACCCACTGTCCTGGCCCAACCAGTTGCACCTTCCCCACCTGAGTCCCCATCCCAGTCTCTTTACCCAACTAGTCTGAGCCTTCCAACCCATCCCTGGCTCCCAGCCCCACCCTCCTGGCCTTCCTGCTCGCCTAGTCCCTGTCCCAATTTCTCTCCCCCTTCCAATCCCAGTCTCCCCAGACTCCGTATCCCAATCCACTCCTTTCCCTCCCCTGTAGTCTGGTTTTTGTTCCCTCTGCATTCGAATCAGACAGCTTCCTCCTCTACACTGCCTGAGAGCCCTCCATGTGGTTACCGAGAGCACAGACAAGTTCCCTGCTCTGAGTTCTGGTGCCCAGCCCAACCCAGCATAGAGAGAGAGAGCAGCCATTACAGCTTCTCCCCTGTAGCCCTGGGCTAGAGAGAACATGTTCTGTGGGGATGGTGCATACACAGTCTGGTCAGCCCTGGAGCTGGGAGAGGATGGAGCATGCTCAGTGAGGATGGACTCTTCCAAGATTTTAGTTGCTAAAACTGGAGAAGGCTCTACCAAGCATGTGCAAACTGCAATTTTTCCAAGGCTTATAGCTTGGCCAAATTTGGGTAGATTTTCATGGGGATGGTAAAAGGAACATCCCTGACACAAAATCTACCCCTGCCAAATTTCAAGTCCCTGCTCCAATGCATGGAGGTGCTAGGGCCGTTCAAAAAAAAAACTCACCAGAATTTTTGAACGCACATTTTCCCCTTAGCCAGCCTCGTTCTCAGAAATGGCCAAACTGTTTTGGCAGAAATAAAAAAAGTCAGACATCCAGAATGGAAAATTTCAGCCTGAACAGTTAAAGTTTGGCAAAGTTGTAAGCCACTGAAAACAGGGGTTTGTAGTGGGAAGTGTCAGGCAACCTAATAATAGGCAGTGCTAGCTGCTGCTGCTAAGAACCCCAAAGAGAGTGAGAAAGAGAGAGAGAGAGGGAGGGAGGGAGGGAGAGATGTTATACTCTTGTGCCTTCCACTAAAAGTTCATCCAATAAAAGACATTACCTCGTGCAGCTTGTCTCTCTCGTATTTAGAGAGACAGAAATGGAGAGAGCAAAAGAGATGCTTAGGGAGAGATGCAGGGGCTCTCAGAGACACAGAATGGATTGTTTCTGTTCCTGTTCTTTGCAATTAACATTGCATTCCGTGTCAGTTCCAATAACTAAGAAGGAACTTGAGGTGTTGTCATACAACAAGTTCCTTAATTTTGCTCAGAAAAACCGATCTACTGGCAGCCATCAGTGTTCAATCTCTAGAAACAGCCCCAGTGAAATGCTGCTGACCTTTGATGTCAAGCGGTAACGTTATTTTCTGATGATGCAAAAGGGGTTTTCAGCAAAGTGGACTATAGGTCAGATTCTGATCTCTGTTGCACGGGTGTAAATCCAGAGTAACTCCAGAGATAATGCACGTACTGGGGAGTCTGATGCCCTGTTGCCAGAGCAGAATGGTAACATTTTAAATCCACTTTCACAGATATTGATGACAACACAGGGAGAAAGGCAATGGAGAGTCAAGCCCTGGATGATGGTCTTGCACCAAATGAACATCTTTGTCCAAGACTCTGGCTGCTAGTGGGCTGACACAACAGTTTTGGGGTCGATATGGTGATGCCCAGGAGCTTGGGCTCACCATGGGATTCACAGCTGATGTGGCTGCCAGAGTTGTGTGAACATTCTGATCAGAGTCAGATTTGGGCAGAGGAGCCAAATCAGCTTCATTAAGTTCACAAAGGGAGGGTGAGCAGCGGGGAGGAGACCCCTGCAGGAGTGGCCAGGGATAATTTTCTCCATTGTGTTTGTTTTGTGTAGTTACACTCCGAGGAAGACCATGAGAATTCCTAATATATACATGCAAATTATATTGTGACTGCATCATAAATATGAAAATACATTTTCTAAAGAATTGGTTATGGGTACAGCTTTTGCAACGTGCTGATCCTGGCTAACTCCGTGCTCCCACGTCCAGTTCACGCCATAGGGCTGGGCTCCCTTTAGGGAGAAGGGAGCTCTGGTTGGGAGTGGGACGTCATGATGTTCCCCAATAAATCAGACAGAGACAGATGGGAAGGAGTTTCTCTTGTTCTGCATTTATTATTCTCTGACTCTGTGAGTGATTAGGAATGCCTCTGGCTCCAAACCAGCTCTCTGGGTGGGGGCCTGGAGGTGGTTTCTTCTTAGAGAGAGAGAGAGTGTGTGTCCAAAGCGAAGGCCACATGGAGCTGCCAAGTGTCATTCACTTGGGATTCATTGTTAAGGTAATTTTTAAAGCCTCTCACTGAACTCCTTGAGGTTTGTGGAGCACAGCAAGCTCCTGAGATGATGGAAGCCAGAGAAGGGCAAAGTCTTGCCAGAACAGCTGGCGGTGTCATTGCCAGGGTGCTGGGTGCTGCAGTATTTTCTTAAATCTCACTCAGGAGTTTTTTGTTTGAAATTTCTCTCATCAAAATTGTCCGAGCGCGAGAGGCCTGCGGAGTCTCACACTGTGCCCTCCGCCTCTTCCACCAGCCTGCGGTGCACCCTGCTCTCCTCCCAGCATGGCACAAGCTCTCCTGCAGCTGCTCAGCCTAGACAGGGAGCCCTTACACTGGTTCTACACCGAGGTCCTTTTCTATTGACTTCAGTGGCATTACACTGGCGTAAAACTAGTATCAGGGAGCGGGGAGCCAGGCCCAGTGACAACCAGCTCTCGCGGGGAAGGGACCAAACTCTTTGCTGGGCAGAGGGCGGCTCAGGCTGCGGGAGCAGGTGACTGGAATGGAAGCGGAGTAGGAGGGTTCGGCAGATGCCAAACGGATAGTAGGCGGGGCCTGTGGGGTAGTGGGCGGGGCCTGCGCTGTGGGGCTCAGAATCGGCTCCCGGGGGCGGGGGCAGGGTTTGCTGTCCCCTTCGCAGCCGGTTCAGGGCAGAGCGGCCCCGGGCTGGCGGGGGAGCCGGCGGCCTGACCTGCCGGGACCCGAGGACGCTGCCGCCCTTGAGGGGCGGGTACCCAGAGCCGGGGAGCAGCGGGGGCTCCCAGCCCGAAGGGGCCCGTCGCCGCGGGGCTCCGCGAGGAGACATGCAGCAGACGCGGGGGCTGAGCCCCAGGCGGACCCGCGGCTGCAGGCGCTGGTGAGCTCGCCGGGCTGCAGAGCCCGGGACCTCGCCCCGACGGGCGGCCGGCAGCGCTCGGTGGGGCCCCGGGGAAGGAGCGGCCGGCGGGGCTGGAGCCGGGGTCTCTGGAGGATTCGTGCCGGCCCCAGAGCCCGGGCACCACGCTCCGGAGGTGCCGTGGGTGGGACCCGGACAGGGCGCAGACCGTGCCTGGGCGACCCGGCTGCGGTGCGCGAACCCCCGGCCGGGCGGGCGGCTCGCTCTGCAGGGCGAGCTTTGCACGGGGGCTGGTTGCACCGCGGTGCGATGCTCTGGGCTGCAGGAGCTCCCTGGGCAAGCTGGGCTCAGCTGAGCCCGAGATCACCCACCCGTCTGGCCAGGCTGCTGTGCAGAGTCATTATTTAATGTTTGGAAAGTGCTTTGGAAACGCCAAGCAGTTTAGCAGAGCTGTGGCTGGGTCCCAGCAAGGTTAGTGGTGTAGGAAGAGAGGAATTGCCAGCTGGGAGCAGGTAATGGCTTGTCTAACTTTATCCTGTCTCCACTCCGGAGCAGTACCAGCTTCTGCAAAGTCAGGTGCAAGAAATGGTTCAGGGCAATGATGGGATAACCTGTCCTCAGGGCAGACTTCTACCTCATTCCCTTTAATCCACTTTAGTAAAGATTGTGCCTGGGAATGTGCAGACACAGACACTGTATCTTTGGGTGCCTGTAAATAGACCACCTGGAGTGTGTTGGAAGGTTATTTATGAATTAAAGAACTGAAGGTCGACTTTTCATACCGTGTGGTCTTTTTTTCAGGAACTGAAGGTCATTGCCAGGTTGTGGAGAAGGAACTGAAGTTATCAACGTTGAGGTATGGGTTTTTTTTTCCATTTGTAAAATGAAATAGCTGAAATATTGACACATGAGTTCAGTTCCCCTTACAAATTGCTGATGTGTGTGTGTGTGCATCCCTGAGAGTTAGGTACTGGCAACTCTTAATGAGACACTTACACGCTTACAACCAGCTACACTCCTCCACTGTACAGTGCCCCAAATCTACAACTGGAGCTTGGCTTCCTGCACTCTGAGGCAGGCAGTGTTGTTACATCACACGGGGTTTCTGTTATTGCTACAGGTCTGGGGATAATTTCGTCCTTGCTGGTGTAACTGCTGACTTCAGTTCAGTGACGTGGCAATGAATTTGGCCTCTGCTGTTTCACACATTGTGGTTACTTTGAAAAATGAGGTGCACAACAGCTCTTTCCCTCTCCTCCTCCAGAATGTGTCTTGTATCCTCTCCCTCTCAGACCCTTGCTCATGGTGAAGGCAGCATCTCAGGCTGGAGCCATGTGACAGTCACTAGATCTGGACTTCCTGTACAATGACCATCAATTCCAGCCATGACAGCTGTTCCAGACCCTGACCTCTTCTTCACACAACCATACAAACTTAAACCCCACATTTACAGCAGGGGATCAGCCTGCTTCCCTGTTCGGAGGTGCAATTTGCATCTGCAGAATTGCACTCCAACTTCCCCCCCAGTTTAGTGACTATCACATGCAGAAGTTAGCCGCTGGACAGCTAACTACAGGATTTGCGAGCCATCCATCTCCAAATATTTGCTCTCACAATTTTGAGCCTGCAGAAAGGGGAGGCTTGAGCTTTCAAAAATATAATGCTAACTCATAGTACTGTGTCATAACATCCCCACTTCTAGATAGCAATATGGAGAATGGGCACCTTTAAATACCCCTCATTTATTATGAAAATGGCCATAGAGAAAAGTCCCACAATGGTAAAACAAAGGGAAGGAAGCGCTCAGTCCAGTTCCTAGTAGTTCTGTCTCGTCACAGAAGTGCTGTACTGTGACCTGTTGGCTGAGCGGTGTATGAGGGAAGCTTGCACGGTACCTCCTAACGTGCTGGACCTGTTCTATGGATAGAGGACTCCTTCCATCTCCAGGCCTGTTAATCTGAACCCTTTTGCTGACACTAAATGCACCCAAACAAGTTGAGAGTGGAGATGAAAGAAAACAGTAAAGTAAAAATAGAGTCTCTAGTAAGCAGATTCCTAGCCCAGGGGTTTTCCATCTTTTCTCATTTGCCGACTTCTAAAACATTTCAAATGGAGGTGCAGAAGCCATTGGAAATCTTAGACATAGTCTGTGGACCCTCAGGGGCTCGCAGACCGCAGGTTGAAAACCACTGTCCTAGGGCTATTGGGAAGATGCCATCCATGCTACTGCTGAGAGTTACAAAGCAAACATTTCGTACTTTCTAACTGCATAAAACTCACCGGTTGGGGTATCCCAAAAAACTCCTCCTGACTCCTTGAGTAAGGACTCCAGAGGCTGGCCTGCAGACACGCAGTCAGAACGAGCCATCAAGGCCAGGACTCTGCCCTGTGTTCTAAAGCCCTCTGCTGGGATTCTATTTTCCCTTTGTAGGCAGCTATTGCTGTGTTGCTGCTCAGTGCTTTGCCCCCAGCCCAGTGTAGGGGGCCCAAAGGGGTCTTCATAAAGCTTGTGGCAAGTGTCTGTCAGTCTGGTACTCCACTGAGAAATGAGGAGCACGACAGCCCCTTTGTAGGAGACCTGTGTTACAAGGGAGCAGCGTATTGCAATGGAGGGGAGCATCTGTTGGGGGCTGGAACAGGTTTTATAGTGGGGGGTGCTACTGATGGAAACCATGTATTTGGTGTTTGTTATTACTACTTGAACCTAGGGGGTGCCGTAGCACCACTGATTGGAGAGGGGCACGTTCTCCTGGATTCTGAGGAGATTGGTACTGGCAGAGTAGAGGAGCCCTAGAATAGATCTTGGGGAGGGAGGAAGGGCCTGATTCTCTCTGCTGTTTGGAGAAATGCGGTTATATCTCTGGGCAGGATACAAGGTTCCTTCCAAAATGGAGAACTGGTTTCAAATGTCTCTTAGTTTACTGTTCACAGCTTTGCCTGCTGCTTAGGTACAGACTCTCTCCTGAGAGGTGCTGGGTGTCCTCAGCTCCTGCTGGGAGCCAAGGGAGTTCTTCAAGGATGAGAAGCTGTATTTCTCTCTTGGTGAAAGAACCCCCTTTTGCATTGCTCACCACCTCCTGGTCTCCATCATGGCGGGAGGAGTACAGTGTGTGCTGTCAGTTACACAGTGCCTCTTGCTTATGCTGTGGTTCTCTTCCTTTTCCATCTGCAGCACCAAGCACCTCCTTTCTCTCATTCTGAGTGAGGTCTCCACAGGACACCAGGAAGCTGCTTTTTCCGCTCTCTCTGCTTCTTGTGGCCCGTTCACTGCTGACACTTGGGTTCACTGACCTTTTGCAGGGAACTTCGAAAAGCCCAGTGTTTACAAAAGCTGGGTGAGGGATGGCAGCTGCCACACTTAACTCAGTGCATAAGAGGACAATGAGGAACCCAGAAACTGCAGGGATGGGAGAGGGTGCCGTGGGGCAGTGCAAGAGACTAGAATGAGGAGTAATGGGATGAGATCTAGAGAGGTTAAGTTGAGGTGAATATTAGGAATTGCTCCCCGAGGCAGTGGAATAGTCTCCCAAGGAAGGTGGCAGAAGCGCCATCGTTTGGAATGTTCAGAACTACAGACTGGACAGAGCCCTAGAGAATGTGCAATTGGGGACAATCCCACATTGGCACCAGGAGGGACTGGATGATCTCCTGGGTCTTTTCCATCTTGCTTCTGTGACTTTTCTCCAGAAGTCCTTCACCTCTGGCAAATTCAGATCATGTGCTGGGCTCCCCCAACCTGCCACACTGAACTCCCTCAGCCCTGGGAGTACTCCATATACTCCCTCCTGCCCCCCTGTTCACCCATTCCTTTTTTCTTTTAATTCCTTACATGGTGTTTCACTGGTGTGGGGGGGGAGTGTGTCTGTTCATAGGAGCAGATACTACATGTGCCAGTTTAAGGGATTTCTGTGTCTACGTTATAATTTTCCCTTAGTTCCACCCCTTATGCTGGGTGGCTGCCATTCCCGTAATTCCCAGGGCCTCAGTCACCAATGTGCCTGTATTGTTTTGTCACTCTGGCAGTGCCGCGGGCAGGGGTACGCTGGGAATCTTGTTCTGGGTGCATACGACAGCTCCCAACAGAAGGAACTGCAATGGGCAGATATCACCAGAGTAGCTGGCTTTTGGAATGACTTTCTCCCTTCTTGTGTCTCTCCCCACCCCAAAGCAATTGTCTACTGTTGTACTAATTGTGATGGAATAAATGGGCCCAGAGAGTCAAAGGTGTTAACACTATCCAGTCACTGTACAATGCTACGCAGTTAAACACGGCTTGAGGTTTCAAGTACAGTGACCTCAGGCTGCTTAGCCCCAGGACAAACGCACCGTTACAAATCTTTATAATCTTTTATTAAGAGTACCGAAAAGCAGGGAAAACAAAGCGTTTGACATGTAAAGTATTAAGTAAAGTTTCATTTTAACAATATCTCTTGTTTCCATTAGCTGTAGAGAGTTTTCATAAGAAACCCCCCATCTGACAACTGTTTTTTTTTGTTTAAAGATGGTAATAACAGTCCTTTCTGGAAAAACAACGAGCAGTGCTTGTGGCACCCTAGAGACATGCCCAAATAAATTGGTTAAAGATTTGGGGGCTAAAACCCACTTCATCAGGTTGCATCTGATGAAGTGGGTTTTAGCCCACGAAAGCTTATGCCCAAATAAATGTGTTTGTCTCTAAGGTGCCACAAAGACTCCTCATTGTTTTTGCTGATACAGACTAACACGACTACCACTCTGAGTCCTTTCTGGGCAAAAGAGAAACAGGGAGTTGAAATGGTCTGGAGCTGCTGCTGCTGCTAAACGGCCCCGCTTCCTGCAAGATAAAACAAGACAAACTCACAAGAGTGGAGAGAACACAACAGGAAAGACAGAAAATGTAACGTCTGTCTCCAGGGCAGACTCTTACTTGCAGTCTCGTGGCTAGAGAACACTGGCCCAGCACATGGTCTTAACAGCCACTTGGAGACCTGGCAAACTTGTACCGATGCCAGGCTGTGGAGGGCACTGCTTTTAGCTCCGCTGGTCCCAGGCTTGCAGCAGTGTTGCAAAAGATGCAGTTTTGGCTGGGCTGAGCCAGAGTCCATTAAACAGAAGGCAAAAGAAGAGAGAGAGGAAGGAGGAGAAGAAATAAAGTGGGTAAGGAAAAGGCCACAGGAGGAAGGGGTGACAGCAGGAACCCAGTCTCACATTCCATGCTCCAGTCCTAAACCGATAAATAACCGCTCCAATGCAGGGCAGCGGGAGGCCCCCGGAGGAAGCAGAGAGGGTCTGGGGATGGTGTGCTGCTCTCTGGGTGGCCCTGCTACCTGGCTCCCTACGTGCCCAGGCTCCTGGTGGCTCCAGCCCCCTTGCTCCCCTGCTGGGGAAGGGAAGGGAGCTGCCTGGCTGAGGACCAGCAGAAGTCCCAGAATGCCGTTCCGGCTCTTAAAGAAAAATCCGGTGCCGGAACAGCATTCTGGCCTGACTCGAGCGCTGCTCGCCTTCCAAGTGGTGCTCGGGATTTAGTGGGAGCTGGGGGCGGTGGCAATGTCATCAGAGGATTTCAGGGTCCCAGGAGATTGTGAGGGTAGCAGCCATGATGGTGAAGATGGTGCCTTCAGTCTACCCTTCTCATTTTGGTCCTCCCCAAAGTGTCTTTTCACAGGCCCCAAAAGGGAGTAATGGGTGGAATAGCCCATCACCTCGTTATTTTGTCCCCCAATTAGGACTTATGTCTGATGCGCCAGTTTTGGGCCATTGATTTCCGGTTCTGTTGTTCTTCTGTTTACCAGTCACGATCGTAACACGGTGCTTACACGGTGGCAGGAGACCTTTGTGTTAGAACTAATCTCCTGTTTGCTCCCCTTCTGTTTACTGTCATTGTGACAGCTTAGAAACCTTCACCTGGTTTACAACTTTTGAGCTCACAGCTGGGGTAGATTTTAAGGCCAGAACAGACCATCTAGTCTGACCTCTTGCACATCACAGGCCACAGAACCTCGCCCGTTCACTGCTGTCACAGACCCCTGACCCCTGGCTGAGTCACTGAAGGCCTCAAATCATGGTTTAAAGGCTTCAAGTTACAGAGAATCCACCATTTACTCTAGTTTAGTTTAAACCTGCAAGTGACCCAGGCCCCATGCTGCAGAGGAAGGTGAAACCCCCACAGGGTCTCTGCCAGTCTGAACTGAGGGGGAAACTCCTTCCTCACCCCAGATATGGCCGTCAGTTGGACCCTGAGCCTGTCAGCCAAGACCCAGCAGTCAGACACCTGGGAAAGAATTATCTGTGGTAACTACGAGCCCTCCCCATCTAGTGCCCCATCTCCAGCCATTGGGGTATTTGCTACTAGCAATCACAGATTGCCTGCAATGGCATGTGGCCCATCTCATCATACCATCCCCACCATAATCTTATCAAGCTCAGTTGTATAACAAGTTAGGTTTTATGCCCCTACTGCTCCCCTTGGAAGGCTGTTCCAGAACGTCACTCCTGCTGGACCCCCGTTCTTACAACACAGCGCCTGTAAATCCTGAGTTGTGGAAAGACCTTGCAGGTGGGGGCAGGAGGGACATGAAACCTTCATGACATTTTTACATTGGGGGGTTTGTTTTAAGCAAGCCCCCAACCACTGGTTTTGATGCTAATTTTAGATCCAGCACCATTGTGCAAATAGACCAACGCTGACCTCTTGGCGTGAAAGTCCTTGAAGTGTGGGGACATCTTGGCCTGCATCTGAATTTTGTGGTTCAGGCCCTATGTCTATTTAAAACACAGTTAATCAGCTACTCTACTGCCTCGGGCCTGTGACCACAGCCACAACGTGGCTGTTTTTGATGAAATGTGATTCAAAATAGCATGCAGTCCAAGCGAGATGAAGGTTCTGAGCACACAGCAGTGAGCCTGGAGTAAGGCAGTACAGTCACGGGGATGGCTTGGGTGAACAAGAGGCAGGGAACACAGTTTTGCCTTCCCTGGACTCGGGCCCAGAAAGTCCCATGCAGTTTGCTGAGCTGTGGAGTGGGAGAAGCAGGGTCGAGCACAGGCACTACTGCAAGGGGGACGCATGCGGCAGAGCAGGTGACTGGCAGACTGATTTTCCAGGATGCTGAGCACCTGTTACTCTTGTGGGCGTTGGAGTGTTCACCAGGCCATCCATCTGCATGTCCTTCCCTCCCTCACAGGGGCGCAGATTAACTAGTGTTTGGAGGGTACTTTGGCCACCACAAAGACTTCTCTTTTTCTTTTTTTTTAACAAGGATTATCATTATCTGGCCAAGTCCTGCCGCCCTCACTGAGGGGAACTCGCACTGCATTCAGTGGGCTGCATCCGCAGCGGAGCTGTGCGATTGCAATTCCCACTGAAAGCTGATAGGAACTGTGGCTGCTCAGCACCGCTCAGGATCTGGGCCGGTGGGAGTCTTGTCTGAGTACAGGCCCCGGTGTTTGGTCTGTTGTTGGTATCTCGGTCCCCAAAGGTCCTCCCAAGGGGGCAGTGCCAGTGGCCACGTCTGGGAGCACACTGCTAGGGCTGTGATTGTGGCTGTTTGAGGAGTTTTCTCTCCGCTCTGTGAGCCAGAACTGTGAGAAACAGGGTGTCTTCACTCCTCGCCTCCCCCATGCCCCTAGTGATGTTGGCCTCCATATGCCTTTTGTCACTTCTCCCAGCTGCCTCCAGGTGCCTTCTGTGGTCCCTCGGCACGGGACGCTTGGTCTGCAAGGCCCCCAATTCTCCTCAATCATGTCCTTCCTTCAGGCTCCTCTCCACTGCGATGCCCTCATGAAATTCACCAACTCAGACCTCTCTTTTCTCTGAATAAAGCAAATTTAAAAACATATCCTAGATGTTCTAGCCCTTCCTGAGTAACCACAATATCCTCCTGCTGAGACCCCTCATGCCTCCCCCTGTCTACTGGTATTTTGTAAGCTTCTTGGGGTCAGGATTCCTTCCCTTTTGGGAAGTTTCTACCATGTCTTTGGGCTCCTTTGGAAGTAGTCGTGGTAATAATCCTGCTGTATGATGTAAGCCAACCGCAAACTGCCTGGGGTTAGGGAGAGATTTTCCTCTGGGCTGATTTTTCTGTCGTCATTCATTGTGGGGTTCCAGCATTTGGTACTGGCCGCTGCTGGTGACCGAGCAGGCTAGAGAGTGGGGGTCTGATGGCTATGTAAGCATGAACATGGGTTTGTCGGTGTTAAAGTTATTTCCTTTCTCTTCTTTCCGCAGCAGGATGGGCTGTGTGAAATCCAAAGATGCCAGAGTGCTCGGCAAGGACTTCAAAGCTGATTCTAGCCCTAATTTCCTGCAGCCCCACTATGTGAAAGACCCCACATCCACTAACAAGAAAGTAAGTGGGAATGTCAGTGGAAATTTCTTTCTGAGCGCTAGGGAAGGTCACTGCTGCTGTTGTGTTTATGGATGGGTCAAGGCCAGGGGCAAAGGGAAATGAGGTGCAAGATCCAGCCAAGAAAAGGGAGCTATGGAACCTCTTCCCCCCCTCCCCACCAGCCAATGTTTCTCTTTGGATTCGAAGTAGGCAGTAGGACAACCTGCTCTTGGGGCATCTGGGACCAGCACACCAGAAGGAGTCTACCTGTCACCACTCACTAGTCACGGTGCCTGTAGCTTGGGGGTAATGCTGGTTTGTTCTGGGTTGGGAATGCAAATGCATTGCAATCCTTCCCGGAGTCGAGCAAGAGGGTAAGCTGATGGAAATGAAGAAGCTAATGGAGAATGAGAAAGAGAGGAAGGGGTCAGAGAAGGAGGAAGGCACTTGAGAGGGAGGAAGAGGAGGAGGAGATGAAGGTCATGGTTCCACTAGAAGTCAGCAGTGAATGGGTTAAAGAGAGAAAATAAATATTGCAGGAGTTTGTCATCCATAATGGGCTGTCCCGCGGGGGGTGATGGCTGTGGCACCCCACAGGAGCGTGTGCTCCATCTCACTGTCCATCCAGACTTTCACGGTGCAACTCACAGCTCTGCTGAGCCCAGTCTCCCCCGGTATGACCTCTCCATGTGGTCTCCAGTGCTGTCCATCGCCCGTCTCCATTCCGCAGGGGAGTGATTGGTCTGTGTGACGTCTGGGGACTTCATACTCTAACCGTTTCCCCCGTCTTGCTTTCCAGAGCAATAATGCCTCCAGCGCAACTCAGCCCCACCCAGTGGATGGTATGTATGAAATATGATCTGCGGCAGCTCTGTTAGGAGCGAGTGTAGGAGATGAATGTGAGCTGCAGCCTTCAGATCTGGTTCAAACTCCCCCAGAGCAGAGGATCTGTTCCGGTGCCCCGGTTGGACCCTTCCCTAATACGAGACGTCTGAGCGTTGCATGTAATACACCAGCCTTTCACCTTTGGGAACCTGAGTTCAGATTCCACTTGGGTCCTGGATGCCGGTGACTGTAATGGTCTCAGTGTGGTGCCTCTGGATGCTCAGGCATGTCCCAAGCTCATAAAAAACCTGAAAACAGACAAGTCCATAAATCGTTATTCCCCCATGGGACCTCCCTCAGGTCTGCAGTCCCTGCCCCTTCCCTGCTGTGCACGAGTGTGTTTGTGTGTGGGGAGGGGAGGCGTGAGTGTGTATGTTACTGTGAGGGAGACAAGTGCTTTGCTGTTGGCTTTGTGTTTTCTGCTGGAGTGGAGGGGACTCCGCTGTTATAACCGGGTTGGCTGGGTGAATAGGGAAGGACCCACCAGAGGGGCCTGATCCTGGCAAGTCAGGGTTGGAATCCATCAGGTGAAACAGTGTGGGGTCAGCCAGGACTGAATGTGCATGCACAGCCAGTGCTCCCTCTAGGTGAAGGATCCACTGGAATAATGGAGGGGTCCCCATGACCTGCGGACAGAGAGGGTGAGGGTGTCTCGTGTCTGAGTCAATTGCTTCCCCCCACCCCACTGCCCGTGCCCAGGAGAAGCTCTTCTGCCATTCTGAGGTGTGTTCCGCCCTGCAGGCTCCGACGACTACATTGTCCTGGCCCTGTATGACTATGAAGCGATACACAATGAGGACCTGAGCTTCCAAAAAGGAGACCAGCTGAAGGTCCTGGAGAAGTAAGTGCAGCCCCGGCACCCCTGGTCCCGGGCTGCGGGAGTGGAAGGCGTTGAGGTGAAATGAGTGACTGCGTAAGACTAGCCTGTTTTTCCTGAGAGCCTGGCAGCCCCTCGCTGTGCCCTGGCTCTGTGGGTCGGGGAGCCTTGAAGGCTCATTCCCTGTGATTACTCTTCTCTAGGCTTATGGCCCTGTAGAGTTTCCTCTGCTACGGGGCTTCCTGGCCTGACGTGCAGCATCAGAGATGCCTTAGAACTGCTGCCTTTGGGGGGTAAGGAGGACGGGAAATGCACTGCAGACTCCCATAGCAATGTCGGGTGATGGGAGCAATCTCATGTCTGTCTCTCCTCAGGTCGGGAGAGTGGTGGAGAGCAAAGGCGCTGACGGGGCAAGAAGGCTACATCCCTAGTAACTACGTTGCCCGGGTAAACTCCCTGGAGTCAGAAGAGTGAGTCTGCCATTCGTTTGGGTGGAGCAGGATCTCTGTGCAGGGATAACCTCACAGATCCCTCTTTAGCTGAATAACCTGCACTCCGCTGCCCATCGTGTCTGCCGTGCTCTGCCTTTTCAGGCATAACCTTCCCATTTCTGTTCTGCTGATCTTCTGCTTCCGCTTGCTGCGTCTCCAGGAAGGTTAAACTCTTCTCCTGCCTAGAGACAGACTTGGGGCTGGCCACCAGAGTCTCCGCTTACCACTTCCTCACAGACTCCTTCTCCTCCTTCATGGGAACCATAAGCTTTCCCTGCCCTTCCCCACACACCCCAGAGAATGAGGACTGCCCAGGCCTCTCTCCACCACTCACTCCTTCAGGGGGTGGGCATGCCCGGAGTGTGGAAGGGATGGCTAAGTGTGGGCTCCAGCCCCCCAATCCTGGCGGTTCAGAGTCCAGAGGAGAAAGTGAGGCCGGGGGAGAGATCACCCGGGAAGCCTCCTTCCTGTTCCTGTGTCCCAGGGAGATCCATTGGAAAGGCATGACACAGAAGCCATGGTGAGTCCCCCAGAGCATAGATAATGGTGGGGGGTGGGTGAGGTCTTCACAGCCCCGTGATGGAGACACGGGAGCTGTAACTGCCATGTTACAGTGACAGGGAGTGACCCTGGCAAAGCAGTGCTGTGTTGTAGAAACACCATGGCAAACCAGGCCGCTTGTCCTGGAGTCTCCCCTGACTCACCAGCACCCTCGGCTTGAGTCTGTCCTGGAAATGGGCAGAGTCTCAGGAATGTCTGAGAAGCAGAAAACCTGGGAAGCCGCCTGCGTGCTCCGCGCGGGTGGCTGGGGTCAGCTGTGGTTTCGCCCTACAGGTGGTTTTTCAAAGGAGTCAGCCGGAAAGATGCAGAGCGTCACCTCCTCGCGCCGGGAAATATGATTGGGTCCTTCATGATCCGAGACAGCGAGACGACGAAAGGTAACGGGGGGCAGCAGAGGGGGTGCTGCCCCTTGTGGAATCAGAAGGCCTCTGCTGTTTGGGACAGGGCAGGAGGAGGTTGGGTGGGGGTGGATGATCCTGATCCAGACAACGCAGCAGTTATCAGGCAGGGAAAGAACAGCGGTCTGAAAGTTCCCCCTTGCAAGTCCCTTCTCTGCTCTGGGCATCTAACTCGGTTCCTCTTGCTACCAGAACATAAAGTTCAGCTAAGATATCACTGTCACCCGCAATGTTGCAAACTACCCTAATCAATGTGGGAGGGGTGGGCTTGCAGGAAATGACTCGATCTGACACTTCTCTTGAGGTTAGGAGGAGCAGATGATGGGGAGGGCAGAGCTTATCTGCTTCTCAGCTCAGTGCTTCAGTAAACAAGCCCATTGCAAACTCTTCCTTGTGTAAGGCGTTGAGTGTCAGCCTAGAAATCCCACTGCCATGCTTCTGGATATCCCTGCAACAGACAAAGGGATGCGGGCACTTAGGGGAGAAGGGAGGAGCGGTTAGCAGAGCTGCTTTCACTTGAGCACAGCTGCAGGCTGTTGAACTAGCTGCTGTTGGCAGCATTGAGCTGGGTTGCATAGTGGGGAGGTTGCTGTGGCACGGGCAGTAGACGGTGGTGTGGTGGAGGGGAGCTCAGGCTGGCATTACTGGGGTAACCTGTGCAAGTGTGGAAGCTCTACAGAGCAGGAGCCTGTAGCTACCCGCTTTCAACAGGGCCTGCCGATACCCCTGGAGTCTCCATTTGTGTGTCTGTCTCTTGAATCAGGGAGCTACTCCTTGTCTGTGAGAGACTTTGATCCCCAAAATGGGGAGACAGTGAAGCACTATAAGATCCGGACGTTGGACAGTGGTGGCTTCTACATCTCCCCTCGGAACAGCTTTGCCACGCTCCAGGATCTGGTCAGCCACTATAAGGGTGAGTCCTATGTTACATGTGCTGGGTCCTCCATGGAGAAAGTGCTGCCTGTGCACACTGCCGCCTCCAGGCTGCCTTGCTATCACCATGGGCAGGCGGCTTCCCTAGAGGCTCATCTCTCTGCAGCATCTCCTTGCTCCTGCTACCTCTGTCCCCCTCTGCCTGTTAAGACTCTGTTCCTGGTTTCTTTCCTTCATTTTAGGGGCTGTCTATCCGTTACAGATTCTTCTGCCTCTAGGTTACTGCTTTGAATCCAGCCCTGGTCATTGGTGCCTGCACGTCATTAGTGCTTGACAGCCAGTTTGATGCTCTAGGACACAATTTTGACGGCTATAGTCCAGTTCTTAGTGGCAAGTGTCCACATCCCCAGACTACCCCCATACCTAGTGATCTGCATGCGGGAGCAGAGACTTGGAGAGCTGCACGGTCAGAAACTTTTCCACACTCCAGAAGTGGCTTGTGCTCCCCGGCCTCCAAAAACCCAGGATGCAGGGCACTGTGGGGAAGCTTCCTGAGCTGTACCTACTCAGTGCATAGAGGGGACTTCACGGCATACGGATGAACGTTTATCCCATTAAAGCAAACGCTGTCCTTAGGGCTGGACTGAATGGCGTTATTTACGTGGCAGCCTGTTATGGGAGTTGTGAAAACGCCCTTATGCTATTGCTAGCCTGAGGGGAGCAGGCACAGAGCTTTGTAGCCCAGACTCACCCTGCCTGGCAGAAACGACTGATCCTGATCAGTAGATCTTGTTCTTCTTTTTCAGGCCAAAGCGATGGGCTGTGCCAGAAGCTCACTTTCCCCTGCACTGCGCCAAAACCACAGAAACCCTGGGAGAAAGATGCCTGGGAAATCCCCCGGGAATCCCTGAAGCTGGAGAAGAAGCTGGGAGCTGGGCAATTTGGAGAAGTCTGGATGGGTAAGAGCAACAATTGGGGGGAAAGGGGAAAGGGGAGACAGGAGATGTAATGATGAAGGGGCTCTGAAGGCAAGAGGTGAGGGATATAGTAGGCAATGAGGAAGGAAGGCCACTGGAAGGAGGCAGGTAAATAAATGATCTCTCCAGCGGCAGAGAAGGGCGGATTTGAATAATTGGATATATGAAACCAAATTCTGCTTTTTCTTTCTTCTATGATTTGCCTCTCGGGGCTGGGCCACGTGACGGGGGGAAGAGCATTGAAGGATATGTCTAGCCACCAGCCTTCATGTAGCAAGTGTGTCCATACAAACCAGGGTCATGCCTCTGAAATCTAATGCTCTCCCAGGGCAGAGAAGCCTCAGTGTGAATTGAGAGGGGTTGAGTCACTGTGGGTGGAGGAAGGGAGATGAGCAGCCTCAGGGGTGCTAGCACCCCTGGCTGTAACTGTGCAGAGTGGGATAGGGCCCTGGCCACTGGAAGAGAGGAAGCCCTGTACAGTTTTGCTCTCAAAGCAGCTAGTGGTGCCAGCAGCCCCAGGCTGGTTGGGAATGGCCTCGAAGCATCCTAGTGTCCTCCTATCCCTTCCAGCCACCTACAACAAACACACCAAAGTAGCGGTGAAGACCATGAAGCCAGGGAGCATGTCAGTGGAAGCTTTCCTGGCGGAAGCAAACCTAATGAAGAGCCTGCAGCACGACAAGCTGGTGAAGCTGCACGCGGTGGTGACCAAGGAGGAGCCTATTTACATCATCACTGAATTCATGGAGAAAGGTAACCCCCCCCCCCCACCCCAGCTGACCTGCCTCTGGGGCACAGGGAGAGATGGAGCCCCAAGTGCACTAATACCAGGTGGTAACGCTGTTCAGGGCCCTCCCGGGGGTAGGCGAGGTATGTTCCTTGGCAGCCCCAGGCAGACACGGGTTGCCCGTACCCCTCCACGCGTGCTGTCCCTGGGTGTGGGAGGAGTGCAATTGGCCAGGATACGGTTCATGGCTGGAAGTATGTGATAACAGTTGTTGCCAGGAAAGAGGGAAGGAGCATGGGAAATGACAGGAAGAGAACAAAGACAACGGCAAGAAGCATGAGAAACCCATGGAGTCGAGCTAGCACCCCTCCTCCCCCCAGACTAACCCCACCCCGCGGGCATGCAGAAAGGAGGCAGGAGCACGTCTCACGGATCAGAGCATGAGAGGTCCCATCTTCTGCCTGAATCCCTCCGGCTGCAGCTCTGGGGACGTGCAGGATTGAGAAATGGCTCCTGGGAGGCTGGTTCTGTAGTGGGCCCCTCTGCGTTTCCCTGAGCAGACGTGGGGAGCATGCTACCGTAAGTTTGCAGGCCATGACCCAGGGGCTTGGCGACAGACAGAAAACATGCTGGCCAGGCCCTGACCACTTCCCTGTCATGCCCTTTGCAGGCAGTTTGCTGGATTTCCTGAAAAGTGATGAAGGCAACAAGCAGCCTCTCCCGAAGCTGATTGACTTCTCTGCCCAGGTGAGGAGAGAGCACGGTGAGGGCATAAGGGCAGCCAGGGAAACTTCTGCTCCTAGTTTGGGTGTGAGCCACGGAGGAGGAATGGAGCTGTGCACAGTGGCCAGTGGTGAGAGAAAAGCCAGGCCAGCGTGGGCTGAAGGTCTTTGTGCTAAGGCCTCAAGTCCCCGCAGCAATTGACCTTTGGGGTCAAAACAACTGGTCTCTTGGCACGGTCGTGAGCCCTGTGTGAGCTGAAGAGGCCAGACCGCAGACTGGGGTGGTTACAGAACAGAAGGGCCCTTGTACTCAAAGGCAATGTGGTCTAGAGTACTGAGCATGGGACTAGGGACCAGGAACCCTGCAGTGCCACTTCACTCAGTGTGACCTCGAGCAAGTCACTGAACTCGAGACCTGCCCCTTCTCTTGCTGAGGGCAGTGAAAGGTACTGAAGTGCAAGAGAGATGAGTGCCAGGCTGCCTCTCTAGCTGAGCTTCCGTGTCTTTAAAAGGCAAAGAGCAGTACTTCCTTAGTTGTAACAGCTGAGTGTTTGGGAAGCAATTGGGAGGTATAAAGGGCCACATTGTGTTACTGGAAGAAAGTGTGTTAGACTCAAAAGCTGAAATGATCAGGAGACATATTTGGCCTGTAGGTCACTAGGGAGCAAACCCCTGCCTGGGAGGTTCCTCCCTGGTAAAAGCTGATGATGAGGGAGTGGGTAGAGACCAGCTAGGTTCTGTGAAGAAGCCAACTGTTCAGAATCTAACAATGGAGAGTTGTGAGCCTGATTTGAATATGCAAATAGGCCTCATAGGCCCCAGGAAAATGTGCAGGTGTGGGGGAGGACCTGGTGCTTTTTCTGCTTTGGGAGAGGAAACCTGGAAATAATCCAGTGAGTTTCCTTTCTCTGCATCCCCTCTGATGCCTTGGTGTTCTCACTGCATTCTCTGAAACAACTGGCCACTTGTTCACAACTGTCCCTGGGCCCCACAGTACAGCTGTGTGAAGCTTAGGAGAAGCAGGTGTGTGGTGGCTGAAGGGGAAGTAGTTTGTTCTCTGATGATTAACCCCTTAACTATAGAATTTGGCAGTTAGAGGTCTGGGGACGGTGCAGCTGGTTAGTGTTGTAAAGGATCCGGTTGGTCAGCTATCTGGCAGAGAACCAGTCCCAGCCTTTGCCATGTCAGGATCTGGAGGAGTCTGTGTCTATTAAGGGCCTCGGTTTTATGCTGTCCAGGGGCCATAGAATTTACTACAGATTCTGGTGACTTTTCTTTGTGGGAGTCTAGATGGGGAAAGTTTCCATTTTATTTCTGGTCACCCAGACTTGCTGTCTCCTGTCTCCAGGATACAACAGTTATGGCTGAAGTCAGCTAATTGCCAAGTGTGTAACTCAGAGGAGCAGCAGAAATAACTCTGTGTATTGGTGATCTGGTTTAAAAGCCACAGGCCACCTGGTGGCTCCACCTCTGACACCTTTCTGCCAGACATCTCAGTACTCGGGCAGGGCCATGCAGCTTTCCAGCCAGGACATTCTTTACTCTGTCAAAAATTCATGCTTTGAGCCGCCAGCCACTTTCTCCGGCTCCCCAAGGCTCCAACTGTTTTCCACTTTACCCAATGCTGGAAAATGATTTTAAACATAAGACTAGTGTAGTGTTGTCTTGGGCAAGGCTCCTGGAAAGGGGCATAATGAACGTTGGCTCCATACACACTGCCTGGCACAAGTGTGTTAGCAGAAGCCAGGCCTAAAAGGAGTTTCCTAGCAGAGGGGAAAGTGGGTTGAAGATAGGGCTAAGGAAAGTAAAAGATTTCACAGGAGTTCACAAAATGCTCCCTGAAAATAGCTTTTGAAATAACATTTTCAGAACCAGATCTTCAGATAAGTTGGATGTGCAGTTGTGCATCTAATTTGTGTGTGAAGTGATCTGATTGTGTATCCAAATGTACTATTATTTCAGCAGCAGCTAGAAGCCCCAGCCAAGGTCCCGGTCCCAGGGTCATAGGCAGAGTACATATACACAGGTCAAGTTTACACTACTAAATTTTGCCAGCATAGCTATGTCAGTCAGGCATGTTAAAAGCCGCATCCCTTCTCCAGCATAGCTGTCAGTAAAACCCCAAGTGTAAACGCAGCTATGCTGACAGAATGGTGGTTCTGTCAGCATAGCTAATGTGCTTCAGGGAGGTGGTGGTGTTAGGCTGGAAGAAAAACCTTCTTCTGTCAGCATGCACTGTGTCTACGCTAGGAACTGTGCCGTGTAGCTATGCTGATATAGCTGTATCAGCAAAGCCTCTGAAGTGTAGATTAGCCCCTGGTAAGGACTTGTCTGCACGTCAAATGATACACTGACACAGCTGCGCTGCTGTAGCGCTTCAGTGTAGACACTAACTATACTGATGGGAAGAATTCTCTCATTAGTATAGGGACTCAACCTCCCCCGAGAGGCGGTAGTAGCTTGCTTGATGGAGGCATTCTTCCATCCACCTAGTACCGTCTACAGACGGACTTAGGTCAGCTTAACTATACTGGGCAGGGATTTTTCACACTCTTGAATGACTTAAACAGACCTAATTTTCTAGTGCAGACCAGGGCTTTTGGACTGTGTCTGAGACCTGGAGAGCTCACCCTCGAAATGACAAGCTAAAGGTGGGAGAGGCAGAAATATGACATGGCTTGCACAAGATCATGCCCAAGCTGATGGCAAAGCTGGGAATAGAACCCAGGTCTCCTGGTTCAGCCCCTATCCACTGGCACAGTGATTCTCAAACTTTTTCTTTTTGTGAACCACTTGAAAATTGCTGAGGGTCTCGGCGGACCACTTAACGATCTTTCCAAATGTTGTTTGTACCGTTAGCTAACTATTGTAAAGTGCTTTGGATAAAAGCGCTATATAAAAAAAGTCATAATAATTAACATTTTTTGTTCTACAAATAAAAGCACACAACTCATATTTTAATATCAGTAGTCTTACCTGTCTAATGTGATGGATGGGCCCTCTCTCCCCCACCGCGGCAGCCCCCCGAGCTAGGGCTGGGAAGAAGGGGGTCTCTCCCCCACCGCGGCAGCCCCCCGAGCTAGGGCTGGGAAGAAGGGGGTTTCTCCCCCACCACAGAGCTGGGGCTGGGAAGGAGGGGGTCTCCCCGGAAGCCACAGCCCTGGAGCTGCGGAAAGTTGCCTTTCTGGCCGCAGCCCTGCACATCCCAAATTCCCCCTCCACCCCCTCTGCTCACTCCACTGCCCCCTCCCACCTACCCCCTATTCCCTCCACAAAGCCACCACCTCACCTTACATGTGCATCTTCTCCAGGGTCCAGGCACCCAATTAGTGGAGCCACACCTGTGCGGCTCCACTAATTAGGTGGGTGGCCCCTCATTCTCTCGTGTGTGGCCGCCCAGACCACCTGAATGGAGCTTGCAGACAGTCTGAGAACCTCTGCACTAGAGCACACTGCCTTGGGTAAATGCCTCTGCAAATTAGATAGGCACTTGTGCACATCATTTTTCTGGATCTGAGCCTTCACAAAGGGCCTAGCTAGAACCTTTAATGCAAACACATTAGTATTTCCTCCAGCTTTCCCAGAGAGAGGCAGCAATACATGCAAATAGCTCCTGGGCAGCTGCATGAGCAGCACGTTTGCACATTCAGAATGAGTAACTGTGGGTGCAAATAGGTTTCTGAGTGTGAAATTAGCCTCTTGTGTCTGTGGCACTTGTTTTTTGCATAGACATCACAGGTGCAAGTATTTGAAAATTTAGGCCCCCAAATTCTAGGGGCCAGATTCTCCACAGGGGTAAACAAGTGCAGTATCCATACTTCATCCCCATGGATTCCTTCCTTTCCAGCTCCCTGGTCTATCCCTACTGTCCCATTGTCTGTTGCCTCCTGCTCCCGTTGCTCTGTCTTCAGTGCCTCTTGATGACCATTCTGTGTTGTTTGAGGCGAGTGCCATCTACTGGGCTCTCCCACATATGAGCATGGTCAGATAACAAGGGAGTGTTATTTAGATATAATATTCAGTGCTACTATGGGCAAGTCTGAATTTAAAATTCCCCCTCTCCAGTTAAACATCTCGGGCACCACATCCACTGAACTCCATGAGAGAAATGTCTGGGGGAGAACTCTGCTCATCATATGTTTAGGTTCTGGGAGAGTTGCTCTCAGTTCTATAGAATTTCTCTATCCTAATGGGAGATCTGTATATGTTGTCACTTACATTCTTCTTCATGGATTGGGGCGGGGGGCTCAGCAGAGAGAGTTCCACGTGTGCAGTTATAGTGAGATTTGGAAAAAGATGATCACTGAGGGAGCTTAAAAGCAGACACGAGCCGAGTGTATTCCCACAGGTCTTGATAGTAGAGCTGAGGGCCTGTGGCAGCAGATTTGGGTTATGATCATGTGCACACTAGCTCGTGTGTGGGTGCTGGCAAATTCAAGATGAGTGTGTTTGTCTGCAAATTCGTGGGTGTTTGTGAGAGTCCATGTGCATGACGGTTGATGAACAGGTTAGATCCCAGCTTCCAGTTCATGGAAATTTGCAAAGGCTGGTTCTGATACATCAATTCATCAGCCACTGCCCTCTGCCATCTCCCCACCATGGGTGTAAGTGGTGCATAAGCCTCATGTTGGCCCTCTGCAGAGGGCTGAATGCCACCCGGAATCCTGGACTTTGCCATAATTGATCCCCTGTCTTGAAGCTCAATTAACAACCCTTTCCTTAGGGGACAGGAATTTAGTCTGTCACCCCACTTCCTCTTGGAGAGAGAGGATCCACTGTGCACTCATTGTTCTAGTCCTTGGTTTCCAGGTGCTTGTTAATGATCAGCTAATGTCTTTCATGGTGCCCATGAAGGGTCTTTTTCTGTGGCCCACAAACCCTTTCTCCCTTCTCTAAAGATTGCAGAAGGAATGGCTTTCATCGAGCAGAGGAACTACATCCACCGGGACTTGAGAGCTGCCAATATCCTGGTATCAGCCACCCTGGTGTGCAAGATTGCCGATTTCGGACTGGCCAGGATCATTGAGGATAACGAGTACACGGCCCGGGAAGGTAGAGAGAGCCGCTGTGGATGCAATGCGCAAATGCAGCCTGCATAACCTAATAGGCATGACAAAATGCACATGGATGGCCATATTCAGAGGTGATGTGTAAGATGGTGTAACTTGGACTCCCTTAGGCCTGCTTACATCCACCCACCCATGTGCACGGGAGTCTGAGTTGGCGTAATTTGCATGTCGAGGATGTGTGAAAGAAGTTACCACATAGGTTAATGCAGCATGGCGGCTACTTAACTTGTATCTCCATACATCCTTCTGTTAGTTACTTATCTTGCTATGTGCCTCACTTCTGGCCACTTGGCATGTGAGTTACACCTGACAATTTTGATCTATTTGCCAGGTGCCAAGTTTCCCATTAAATGGACTTCACCAGAAGCCATCAATTTTGGATCTTTCACCATAAAATCAGATGTCTGGTCCTTTGGAATCCTCCTGATGGAGATAGTTACCTATGGGCGGACCCCATACCCAGGTAGGAAGTTGAAATGTCTCCATATGCTATTCTTGGCTTGTCCATATAATCTACTTCTAGCTGAAGTTAGAAGGGTATCAGGGAAGGAAGCGTGCACTGAGAACTTTGAACCACAAAAGTTGGGGAGCAGCGTCTGAAGACAGGATCATGAGCACAGGATCCCAGGAGACAAAGCCTTGGAACAAGAAGTAAAAGGCAGAGTACCCAGGGCATGGCACGGTCACTTCTCTGACCAACATGTATTATTCATTCATCCACGTTTGCTGTTTGGGCAGGTACTAGCCCACACTGGATGGTGTGAAAGATTGAAATCCAGCTGGTGCTCTTAATTTAACCTTGATTACTCACTGTCTATAGGCTAAAAATACACCCAGTTGAAACTCACAGACATCAAAGTGCACAGAGCCCAAAGCAGAAGCTGCAGGAGTCCCAGTTTTAGCGACTGAGAAATGGACATGAAATTAAGGTCTGTAGTTTCAAAGGTGTCCACTAAACTTAGATGAATCCGCTTCTGGGCACCCAGCTTGAGAGACGGCTTGATTTCAGAGATGCCTAGCACCACTGACTGACTGTGGACGGTCAGCACCTTTGAAACTCAGGGCCAATGCTAGGTGCTTCAGAGGAAATGAACAGAACATGTGATCCTCAAGTGATCCATCCCGTTGTCCATTCCCAGTTTCTGGCAAACAGAGGCTAGGGGCACCATTGATGGACCTATCCTCCATGAACTTATCTAGTTCTTTTTTGAACCCTGTTATAGTTTTGGCTTTCACAACATCCCCTAGCAACAAGTTCCACAGGTTGACTGTGAGTTGTATTAAGAAATACTACCTTTTGTTTGTTTCAAACCTGCTGCCTATTAAATGAAGAGTATGGTCTTTATTTTTGGAGTGTTATGCAGAACTGGACTTCGTAACTGATCTCTCTTATTGGGATAAAAAATGATTATGTTAATACTGCTTTGAATGTCATTGTCTCTGATTGCTGTACCTTTCCCAGGTAATGGTATAGGAGTTCATCTGCACCCCTCTTCCTGTGTTTTCTTCCTGTCCCTATGTCAGGGGGATCACACTCCCTAAAGGGGTTGTTAAAAATCAAAATGAAAACACCTGTTTTAATGCTTGGTTTCCCTCCTGCCCATTGTTGTGTTATAGGGATGTCTAACCCAGAAGTGATCCGTGCCCTGGAGCGTGGATACCGAATGCCGCGCACAGAAAACTGCCCAGAAGAGCTGTATGATATAATGATGAGATGCTGGAAGACCAAACCAGAAGATCGTCCTACCTTTGAGTACACACAGAGTGTTCTGGAGGATTTCTTTACTGCAACAGAGAGCCAGTACCAGCATCAACCTTAATGTAGACAATCCAGTGACAGCAATGGATATCTATAACTGTGCATGCTATAGTACCTGTAATAGACACACCCCGTCTGTTCTTCTCCTGGCCAAGCCCTCCCTTCGTATTCCTTTATACGTATTGCCCACTTCCATCAGCCTCTTCTTAGACACCAAAGATTTCCTGACACTGACTTGATTGAAGTTGGGAGGCAGAATGCAGTAGCATTACATTTCAGCCTCCTTGGGCTGTGAACTCGCTGGATAAGCTAAACACTGTTAGGCCTTGTTAGTACTTAGGTGTGAGACTGCTATGGAAAATCCACTGCTGCAGGAAGTCTTCAGCAGGTGGCTCCATTCCCTTTAAATCCATATAGAACTATTGCCCTAGCATCATGCAAGAAGGCACTGTGATGTAGAAGGTGCCATCTTTCCAATGAGATATAAAACTGTGGGCGTGACTCTGCAAAGATCCCATCATGCTTGTTTGCTTTCTGCAGATAGGATAACAGAGCAAATTACATTATGAATAACTGCATTCTGACTAAAATCTCCCCAGGCAGTTTCAAATGAATATAGTTCACTCCTCATCACAAACTGTCACGTGCTGGAGTTGTGTACTGTTAAACCGCTGCTGGATTTCACCCCAGAAGTGGTTGCTAGTAAAGTGATTTGGGGTTTAGGATCTCTGGATTAAAGGTGCCATGTAAAGCGTCTTCCAAACCCGTTTCGCTTTTGTGATGGTTTCCTGCATGGATCTGATCTGCATCTTCTTGTGGGTGAACTGTTGGCAAGTGTGTTAACTGAACTAGATGTTGAGCTCTTTGGAGCAGGAACCTCATCTTTTTACAAGACATGCAAAATGCCTCGCACGTATATGGTAGTTTATAAATAACAGACATTGGCCTGATTTCCCCTCCTCCCAGTTGCTCTGGGGTAACAGTAGAATTTTGATTTTTCAACTCTTTTCTTAAGCTGTTTCTGCAGATTTTTATAGTGGCACCTTTACGATTGTCTGAGAATTACAGGTGTGTTTCCTAAAAAACATATTAGGAACACGATGCTAGGGACTGATGTATTCTCACGCATTTTACAACGTGGAGTGGGTGGCAGTAGAAATCTGAAGAGAAAGTAGTTAACTTCAGTTTCTCTGGATAGGGGAGGGTAGCACAATTTGCAGTTTAATAACTTGCATTTCTACTAAGGAACCCTGCATTTCTTGCACACTTATTTCAGGTTTTTTTTTAGTATTTAAAGATAGATTATTTGGGGGTGGGAGGGGTGGAAGGAGTGAGGACACAGATTTTTGACATCTTTTTCCTAATGAATTTTTGACATAGTTACGTGACTTTCCTGGATAACAGTAACAGAAGAGAGAGAGTGGATGATGTGCTTCTATCTCAGCTTTGATTTTTCAGTCAATAAATATTAAAACATTTTGCATTGTTTGTGGCTTTCTTTTAACATTGTATATGTGGTAGCAAAGAAGGCCTGGTATTACCAGCTACTGGTAAATACTCCGTCCTCCCTCAGCCAATAGAGGGAGAGACCTCAGGTTTCAGGGGATGGTTTCTTCCTTCTCATATTTATCTCAACAGAGGTATCCACTATTGCTAATGCCCACTGGTGTGGCTACCCTCCCTCTGTCCAGCCGGGGGCCCATCAGCCATCACCAGCGTAACAACTGTGACAGATCGCCGTCGTTATGCTCCAGAGTTAACCACACACGGCAGCGAACGAGATAATTTCACACTCGACAACTTGTACCGGCTGCTGCCCTCAGTAAAGATGGCGCGCGAGCGGGGCGAATAGGTCACCAACAGAGGAAACGACCCTTGCTGCCCTCAGTAAAGATGGCTCCGAGCGTTACACACACGTTCCGCCTGAGGCCGAGCCCTGCTGCCCTCAGTAAAGATGGCGCTGCAGGCCGTCCTCTCCCCGGAGCTGGGCCCTGCTGGCGGTAACTAGGGGATGGGGGCGAGGGAGCGTAGCCCCGCGGAGGCAGTGCCTATGCTCGGCCGGGGCCCGGTCTCGCTCCTTCTTCGCTCCACCTGGAGGGCTCGGCCCGGAACCGGCTTCCTCCGCCCGTCGCCGTCTCCATGGTGATAAACTTCCCCAACCAACCACTAACTACTTCCGGTTACGTCTGTCCCGACACGTGGATCCAAGATGGCGGCATCGGGGGCGACGGTGAGTGGAGCGGCCCGGACAGTCCCTGTCAGGGCTCGGTACCAGCCTCCCGGGGCGTCAGCGGAGCCCGCCGGGCCCGAGCTCCGGGCACCACCTCCCTCCCCCGCCCCGGGGCTCGTCCCGGCCCTTCGCTCCGGGGCCTGAGCTGGGCGGTGGCCGGGCCCCGGGACGGCGGGGGCCGGGCGAGGGGTGAGTTTCGAGCCCTGACGGGGGGGTGGGCGCCGGAGGCTGCGGGGAGCCTGGGACGGTGGCGGCTGCTGGGCTCGGTACTGCCGGGGGGGCATGGCCGGGGGTGGCCCATTGAGGCCCGAGCTGAGTGGTGGTCGGTGCGGGAGTATGTGGAGCTTCTAGACTGGGGGTTGCTTTGAGGACCTGGGCGGGGGGTTGCTGGGGCCCCGGGCTTGGTCGGGGCACTGCTTTAATTCTGGAGGGTAACCCAGCTCCTTGCTGGGAGTCACAGCTTCAGCAGCTCCCAGCACACACACTCTTACAAGTATCAGAGGGGGAGCCGTGTTAGTCTGGATCTGTAAAAGCAGCAAAGAATCCTGTGGCACCTTACAGGCTAACAGACGTTTTGGAGCATGAGCTTTCGTGGGTGAATCCCCACTTCGTCACTTGCATCCGATGAAGTGGGTATTCACCCACGAAAGCTCATGCTCCAAAACATCTGTTAGTCTATAAAGTGCCACAGGATTCTTTGCTACTCTTACAAGAGTCTCCTGAACTGAGCCTAGCTGTCTGTGGGATTTGTCCTCCGAGTTGATCACAGAGAGCAAGAAGCTCTAGCCTGAAATAACTGTTCTCCCTTAAACTCTCTTTCCTTTGAACTGTGTGAAATAAACACCCTTCACATGTGACACTGACTTGAGCCGTGTGGAGATGCAAACTCTGCGCAGGCCAAGCTTTAACTCAGGAAAGCATGAGATGCGTTAGGTGTAAGGCCTTTATGTTAGTTGGTAGCAGTACTTTCTCTAGCCCTCTTAGCTCAGTGGTTCCTGTTACAAGGAATAATCTGTGATTCTACTAGACTCAAGAAGTTGTAGGTGGGACAAACTCATTACTTTGTCTTGACTAGGAACCGTGGTCATGTTTAGGTTGAGCTTAGTTAGTAAGTGTTAGAGCCCAACTTAGGGTTGGGCATTTGACTAGTCCAAAAATAATGGCCAAATATGGTAAAAAACAATCAAATATTTTAAAGCACTAAGTTATTAGAAGACTAAAACAGAAAAAATAAGATTGTATGGTCTCCAAAAGGCTTAGCCTTAATTAAATACTTATGACTAATTACAAAAAGCAAGGTAGTTAACTGAGTTATTTTAACTCAAAAATGCAAAACACAGTGAAATGAAGTCCTAAAAAAGGGAGGAATGGCATCATAGTGCAATCAAAGAGGCAGGTAGGCAGGCTGCTGCCTGCATCAGGGCTTTCTTGTTGGAATAACTGACAGTATTTGACTGTGGTCAAATAGGTGATCAGTTGGTATGACTGGTCAATTGATTGACTTGCCAAGCCTAACCCAACCTAAACTAAGGGCTTGTCTACACTAGCAGTTTACAGCGCTGTAACTTTCTTCCCCACGCTATGGGGTGGGGAAGAAACACCCCCCGAGTGCAGCAAGTTGCAGCACTGTAAACAGTGCCCCTGCGCTGGGAGCTACGCCCCTCGTAGAGGTGGTTTTTTTAGAGCGCTGGCCACGACCACACAAGGCAGCATTTTAGCGTTGCCAGTGTAGATTAGCCCTAAATCACTTTTCCTAGTCAGGACAAATCTTAAAGTTTAAATCATATCTTCCCTACCCCTGCATGAGAGGGAGATGGGTGTGTTATGTTAAGCAGGAAAGTTAGCAGGGCTGTTGATGTTCTTATCACCTCCATTCGCTAGCAGACTGATCTCTCTGCTGCCCTGTTATTTTACATTTTATGCAAAAAGATTAGATTGTTGCTGTGAACATATTTCACAAAGGTGGCGTGTAGTTAAGAATTCTTGACCAAATATCCTTCTGTGCATTTTTACCCCTGTTCTAAAACAGTGGTTCTCATGTGTACTCTGCAGAGCTGCTTCTTTCATAGTGATGAATTGTCACTGTCTTCAAGGAGTCTTCCTGCTTTTGTAACCCAGTCTGAGACTTTGTTTAGGCCTTGTTTATTCTGCACTTCAGAAAATACATAAACCTCCCACTGTTCCAGCACTACCAATAGAGTTCCACTGTTGACAGGAACAATTGCAGAGGTAATGTAGGCAAGGCTCCTGTTTCTCTTATCACTGTGGTGTCTAAACCTGTCCAGTGCAGATCTAGATGGCACAGTGGTAAAAATGCTGATGCCCCATCTACACAAGCATTACCACTGGCAGTAATGAAATGGAGTTTTCCCCAAAAAAGCTAATACAAATACAGGTTTCTAGTTGTGGTTTCTAGAGTGGTTTTTGACCAATGCATCTTTTTTTGAAGCCCCTCTTTGCCTTTTCTACTTTGTGTCTCAAGTGGTGCAGGCTTTTTTTTTTTGGGGTTGTTTTAGTATCAATTCAACTGTAATCAAATATGTGGCTGATACTAACATTGGAGGGGGTAATAAATACACTGGAGAGCAAATCAAAACCACAAAGTATTGTAACTTGGAGACAATAGAACAGTGTGGTAGATTCCTAATTATTAGCTGTATAACTAGCTTCCAGAGGTTCCAATTAGGTCAGGGTCCCATTGTATTGAGTGTTGTGCAAATATAAGACAGTCCCTGCCCAAAAGAACTTGCAAGCTAAAGCCCTGTACCTATGGACAGGAAATAATCAGAACAGCGATAAAACAGGAGGTGTGAGGATTGAGCCAACCAGCTACACCCATCACAAAGCAAAACTATTTTCATGTCTCCTCTGATACTATTTTTTATGGAACCAAGCATTTCAACTGACTCAGGTCAGATTGGGAGGGAAGTGTCCATCAGACCACATGGTTTACAATATGAAAAGGTTGAACTGTTGTCAGTAACGGCAAAATTGAGAGTAGGACTCTTATGTAATCCACTTAATAGAAACATGGACTTAGGCCAAACAGTGCCAGGTTTAAAGGGGGATTATATTTATGTGTCAAATATTAGTGCAAGTTGCAGTGATAACACTAGATGGGTATACCCACCTTCCCTCCTTGGGTCCTGGAAGTCTTTGCAAGCATTAATTTATTACACCTCACAAAACAACCCGTGGATGTAGGCAAGTATTACGGGTGTGGGAAAAGAAGTCGGTGAGAAATCAGGTGACCTGCCTGAGGTGTCACTGTAAGTCAGTGGCAGTACTTTTTTCTATCACTTAATGTTCTTTTGTGGAAGAATATTCATACAGGTTCAGATGTTATGTGTGTGGCTTATAAATGAGTGACATCAACATACTTTGTGAATATAAATGTTGGGGCGCTGATAGCTGGGAAGGGATGTGTGAGGTGTTGTATGTTGTGTTAGAACCAGAGGATGCCATGGGAGATCGTTTCAAGATTCTTTGCATGGAATTTCTGGAATTTTCATCTGTTTTGCTTCAGACATCTGTTTGTTCTTTCGCTGTGGAGTTGTTCCTTTGCCCATTTAGAAGGCTGAGGCCTCTGGGCTTGTACACACTAGCTCTTTCTTCGGTGCAACTTAAGTCGCTCAGAGGCATGGAAAAGCCACCCCCCGAGGGATGTAAGTTACCCTGACTTAAGTGCCAGTGTGGACAGTGCTATGTTGGCAGGAGGAGCTCTTGTGCTGACGTAGCTACCGCAGCTCAGGGAGGTGGAGTAATGATGCATACGGGAGAGCGCATAGAGCGTCTGCAGTAGCAGCGGTGCAGCTGTGCCACTGTAGCTATTCTAGTGTAGACTAGCTCTCTGTTTTGTGTAGAGGTAAGAGCACAGGAGGCTGTTAACAGCTCTCCAAGTGTCAAGGGGGCAGTCTGAAACCAGCGTGAATGCAGCATTTGTCTCCTTGCCAAAGGCTTTCAGTGGCTTCACTGAGTGCATGTGAAAGCTGGTCAGAAATGTAATAAAGATGAGCTTGTCCACACAATTGCCAAGAATATCTAACAAGACTGCTTTAAAAACATTGGGACACACTACATAGGTTTCTCTTCTCTATTTTGCTGGCTTTTCTTCCAAGCATGGCTTTATGTGAGTTAAAAGGGGCCTGGCACTGCCCCAGCATAGAGGCCGGAAAGATGCACGCTAATCGAAAGAGCAAATCACACAATGAAAGGGGAAAAAATCAGTGTATATGGTGTCAGTCACCACTCAGCACCCCTACCTCTCCATTTCCACCCTTTGAGTACACCTATAATATTGTCACTGGGTTTGCAAGTGAACTTTGAAACTATGGTCAGAAGGAAGTCCCAAAGCAAGCTGTGTGTAGTGCCTGTGATACGACTAATGTTACTGCCATCTGAGTTAGCCTGTGTGAAATAAGGTCCTGGTGCTGTTCCCAATAGACACGTCACTGGCCTGCTTGCTGGCAGTCTTGGCAGAGAGGCCACTGATTTGAATGGGCTTTAAGACTGGCTTTTTCACCCCCCGGAGATGGTCCCTCCAGTTTAGGTTTGAGGCATGCTGGCAGACAGGCATGGAGAGAAGCTTGCAGGGTATTTATTCTGTGGATAAACTGTGGAACTCAGTTTCTTGTGCTGGCATCTTCAGTGGCTGTAAAGTCTCTCACGCTGTGTGCACGCACTTTTTAAAATAGAATAAAAACATCTAGTGAGCTCCCGTCTAGCCAAGACACAGGCAGGGGGCTTAGCTCTAGACAAGTGTCTGTTTTGGAAATCATTAACAGGCTCACAGATTAACTGGTGGCTGTTCTTAATGACTTCATAAATTAAGTTAATAACAATCAGTGAAACTTCCTTCTGGAATTGTTTGCTCATGTTCAATCTGGTGATTATTCGGAAGGAACTTCTTGGAGAGAATTTGGCATGTGACTCTGCCTGATGCCATTCAGTGCTGAGTTTCACACTTGGAGGAAGGTCACTTCTCTGGTGGTATGATTATTACATTGTGTAGTTGGGAGGGCCTGAATTTCTGGTGGGAAAGGGTTAACTTAGCCTCAGAGCAATAAGGGAGTTCTCTCTCTGGTCTATCTCCGTGAGATTTCACTTCCAGGTCGGCAGAGAAGCATAGAATTCCTCTGCAGCTCTCTGCTTGTGGAGAGAACTTAAAAGTAGCCTTGTTTGAAAGAAAGTGCTGCTGCATTTTCTGTGTTTTCCTCTCCTCCAGATGTTGTGCCTGTCCCTTTGATGGGTTTATCACAATGGAATGGGAACAGTAGTTCTTGTCTTGCTATCCAACTTCAGAGTGAATAATGCTGCTCCAGCTGCTTGTTTTCTCTCTCATTTGGGGCTTAGTGGTTTTGTGAGAAACTAAATAATGAAACTTAGTCAATTATGACTCTTGTGCTTAGTTTTCTGTTGGGATCTGGAATTGTGTAACTCCATGGTACCACTTGTTGTCACATGGTGCAACTTCCCAGTTACACCAGTGGGATTTTCCATCACTAGAGTGATTTTTCTTTTTGAAATATACAGTGTAGGTGGAAGCCACAGTTGCACAGACCTGTCGTCCTGGAGGTCTACTTTGATGTATCAATCAGAATGTCATGCCGATGTTTTAAGGCTCCTTTACATTGCCAGAGTGGTGTAAAGGATAGTATGGCCTTATAAATGCTTACAGTGCTTTAGTGATTAGAACTGGTCTACATTTTTGGACTGAAAATTTCCTATCAAAATGTGCTCTATGAACTGTTTACTACTGGAGATGGTCAGTAGCCAATATAAATTGTGAATTTGATTCCCCAGCCCTCACTTGCTTTTCAGTTGCCTATGATGTAACACTGAGCATATGGCTGCATATATTTGTTGACTAATAACTAGAAATAAAGAGCTACAAACCTAGCTACGTTACTATTCGGCAAGGGGGTTGGGGGATTTCCTCCAATGCTTCCTACTTCCATTGTATCGTAGTTAAAATTACCAAAACAATTGAAACCAGAGTGATTATTTTGATAAATAAAATGTGCAGAATTTTAAAATATCGTGTACATCATTTTTATTTTTATTTTTGGCACAGAATTCCCCCAGGAGTAAAATAAGCAGAGTTGGGGATTTTTTAAGGAGGCAGGACACAGTCCTACAACCTTTGAACTCATTTAGCTCCCGTAGCAACCTAAAGGAGTCTCGCATATGGAGGAACTGCTGTGCTAGGCCTTGAAGTTGTGCAAATTGATTGGCCCATGTCCATATTGTTGCAGCGAAGTTTCTTTTTTGTCTCGAAACAAGGAAGCAAACCTGCAAATGTGAAAGCAAAGGTCCTGATAGCCGCATGAACTTCCATTGCACATGCTGCGTGTTGTTACGCATTGGACAGCTATGCCAGGAATCTAAACTGGAGAGTTCCCTGAAACCCCACCTGTCTCCCTCCTCCTTTTTGTCCTCTCGGCTTCGCCTTCAAGGTCTTGCACAATCTCATCTCTGCCTGTGCTGTATCTTTGCTCTTGTTCTCTCCTCTCAATCCTCTCTCCTTGAGGTTCTCTATCTGCAGCTCTCAGCTTCACGCCACCTTTCTGGCTGGCCCTTGCATCTGGAACAGTCTCCTTCTGTCAAATGTCCACTGAAGACCTGCTGCTTTCTCAAATCCTTCCTGTGATGCCTCCAGGCCTGCTGATTTCCTGAGCCACACCTCTGTATTCTGTTTTATCCAGTTACAGTGTAAGCTCCTCAGGGCAAGGTTTGCGCCTTACTCTGTTTTGTAAAGTGCAGTGTATGTTTCTGACACTATATAAACATTAAGTGTAGTGGCCGTGACAGAGCTGGCAGCCGTGGGGAAGATGTGTGATGCAGAGCAAGGATGATTTCTCCTCTTAGCGTTTTATCCACCTACGAGACCTTTGTCATCATAATGGGACCAAACTGGGTTCATGCCGAGGCTTACAATATAAAGCGTTTATTCTCTAGATTAGATTATTGGACTTGGGGAATATTGTGTTGCAGCTGAATGAATATGAGAAATCAGAGAACACCCCTGTATTTATTTGATATTGTGACAGGGTGTCCATTGCTTGGTCGTGCATCTCTGTTCAAGGTCCTTTCTGTTGATTCATGCAGGCAGCCAGACCAGGTGGGGCCTATTAGCTCCAAGGGTACAGACGGTAGAGGGGAAATAGAGCCAGGTACAGAGAGGCTCTGTAGGGGAACATAGGCATAGCTAATTTCAGGAGGAAGCTTAGTTTGAGGTTTGTTACTTAAATTAATAATGAAGAAAACTCCGGGAAGGGGTAAGTTTTTGGGCCATATCTAGGTGTGCTTACAGATATTGTAGTGCTTTATCATAGACTCACCGTTTGGGCTAGATGTCCTCACTCGCCCTCCTTGTTGTGAGGCTGTGCTTTGTCATGGTTGGTGGGCAGTTGTGAATTTCCAGAGGCAGCATATTCTCACTGCTCTGCACCGTGTCCATTGCCTCTGACTTACATTAGTTTCCTTGAGCCTGCCAATACAGCTTTTGTTGGACAGGCAGAGCATAGCCTCTGCAAGACACTGCGTCCTCAGAAGTGGTAGCAGGCTGCCTCCAGAATACTCCCAGACCCTACTCCCTCGCCCCAGCAGCTAAACTCTGTCCCTGACTGGGCAGTGATCCACCAGTGCAGCTTCCTCCCCTCTTCCTCTTCTAGTCCCATGTCATTTGGCCAGCCTGTTCCCTCTTTTCTATTTTCTCTGTTCCCTTCCTGTTCTCTCTTGTGATTCCTTTCACCACTTCCCCCAGCCCCTGCCTATAGACATAGTGACACCAGCAGAGTGAAATGGACTTTGCTGCTTCTATAGGGAAACTGCATGGGAAAGTGTTGACTGTAGGCTTGTCTCACTGCACTGTTAGCTCGAGGTATAGCTGGAGTGTTGCCCCGAACCGGCCCCCGTCCCTACACAAATCTCTAGCTTGTGTTAAGTGGTGCTTTAAACTCCAGCTAGCGGACCCATTGAGAGGTATGGGTTGGTGCTTGAGCTTGCGATGCAGGGGGTGCAGCTACAGGTTATACTCCTGAGGGCATTCTGTGCCAAAAAATAAAAATTCTGCGCACAATAGTTTAAAATTCTTCCAATTTTATTTGCCAAACAATTGTGGAGGTTCCAGCGTGGCAGTGGGGAGCACAAGCCATGGGCTGCACAGAGATGGGAGATCACTGTGCAGCTGCTTCTCCCTGGGGCACGGACTCAGCGATGAGGCTGCACCGGGCAAGGACCGGGCCTGTCCCAGAAACACTCCAGGGCCCTGCCCCTCCATGCCAGGTGCACCAGGTGTGGGCAGGCAGGCTCAGCAAGGCAGGATCCAGGTGTGGGTTGAGAGGATCCTGTGGGGGGGGGGGGCAATCTGCGGGCGGGCGGCTCAGTGGGGGATCCGGGTTCGGAGGGATCTGGATGCACAAGGGCTTGCTGGGGGGTTCTGGGTACAACAGTAATAGGACTCTGCAGGGGGGTCCAGGTGAAGGTGATTGGGGCTCAGTGGTGGGGGAGGTCTAGGTGTGTGGGGATAGAGCTTGGCATGGGGGTCTGGATGTGTGGAGCTCAGTGCGGGGTCCAGGTGCTGGGGTGGGGATCCAGGTGCAGCTGGTTGGGGCTCGGTGGGGTAGGGATCCGAGCACGGGTGGCTCATTGGGGTGGTCCAGGTGCAGGAGGAGTGGGGCTCATTGGGGGTGGGTACTGAGTGAAGGTGGGTTGGGCTCGGCGGGAGACTCTGGGCGGGGAGGGTATGCCTGGAAGCCAGGCTTCTCCCCCTGCCGCAGGGATGTGGTTCCAGCCGCTTCAGGGAGCAGTGCGGGGCTCGAGGGGGGCAATCCTGCGGCTGTAGTCCACCCCTGGCCTGGAGGTGGGGTGGGCACAGGCCACTTGGCAGGCTGCAGGAAATAGCCCCAGGCCGCGTGTTTGAGACCCCTGTGTTAGACCATGCAGCCTTTATAAATGTCTTTAGCGGAGTGGGGAATTTCTTGCCCACCATGTCACCTTTCTTCCATCGGGTTTTGCTCTGATGTGTGTCCCGCAGGGGGTACAGCTGTGATATCTCTTTTCCTTTCCAGGAATGGCTGATGTGTTTGCTGATGCTGCTTGCGCTCTTTCATGAAACAAGCTCCTTCTATGTACCAGGTGTAGCTCCTATCAACTTCCACCAGAAGGACCCCGTAGAAATCAAGGTAGGATGGATTTCACAGAACAAAAGTGGCAAGAGGGAACACATTTATTTATAGCACAGTAGCCAAGTGGGATGACCAAAGTCAAGCTTTGGAATCCTGCCTCTAAAATTCAGTGCTTATGTAAAATGTCAGTAAAAAGAGGCTTCTGGGACCATACCTGTCCTCCTCCCCCGCTCAAAGTCCCAACTTATTTTTTTATTCTCTTCCGTTTCTCTTTGGCCACCCATTTCTTCTCTCGAGTATCTTTGAACCAGGCAAACAGCTGCACCAGAATCCATATAGACGTCGCTCTGCTTGGCACACAAGGTTTCCCGGTGGCATTGGTTACAAAGTGAAAGTAACCAAAACTTCTCTGTCTCCAATATTGTGCATGCTATATACATGAGGTAACTGAGTGAAACTGCCATCCAGGCAGCACTTCGGCCACAAGCAAAGCGTGAAGTGGCTGTGTCCTGCAGATGATGGGATAAAGCCAAGGATAGAACCAAACACTTTAAAGTTGTTAGTTCAAGTCAGTTCTCACGAGCTCTTTCCCCTCGCCAGGAACAAACTGAACTCCACAATATGCCCCCACATCCATCCTCCAGACCTCAAACGCCCACGGAGATGGCAAAGGCTGCCACAGGGTGTTGGCACTCCCACACAGTGTTATTAATACCCAACTCTGGAACTGCGTCTGTCCTGCTGGGAGAGAGTTGAGACTTGCTGTCTAGACAGCAACAGTCTTAAAGCCATTTATTTATTTATTCTAAAGCTGTGGGCTTAATTCCTTACAGGGCATCCAGAAAAGTAGATGTCTGTGGGGATGCTGGGGTTGGCTAGTCATATACCAAGCACAATGCAACTTACTTTCTGGCCACGAATCCCTTGACCCAAGCTATTTTTAAGCAAACAAGGCTAGCCCCGGGCTACAGTAAAATCACAAAGTAGCCTCAGGAGGGATTGGATTGGAATAGCAACTCTCAAAAGGATTTCAAAAGCCACATGTGTCCGCCAGCAATGAGACCAGTCGGCAAATCTTCCTGTACGTTTCCAATAAGTGAGGTTGGCCTCCGTTACAAACAGCTCCTGTTTGTCAGAACAGATGTGCCCTTTATATTGGATCTCTCTGCACCTCAGTTGTGCCCTGCGTTTTTGTGGGTGCCCGCCAGCAGTATTCAGTTTTGTCAATATCCATTGTGTCTTCAGAAGCAGCTTCTGCTCAACTCTACATATAGGATTGAGGACATGACTAGGGCCAGGTCTATATTACAAACTTTTGTCAGCACAGCTATGTTGGTCGGGTGCACGGAGGGTGATCTCTGACCACAACTGTGAGGAAAAGCCTCCACTGCAGAAACAGTTATTCCTGCAAAAGTGCAACTTTTCTTGGATGGGCTTCCTCCGCAATGGGAGTGCTCTGCCAGGATAGTTATACTGGCAAAGTGCACCTTGTGTAGAGCTGGCCTAGGATTTTTCCAAAGGCGATGACAGTGGTAATGCCAAACTGTTTTCACGAACTTGTGACCCATTCATGTGCTTCAGAAAATAGGTATGGGAGAGATTCAGGAGGACTGTAGTTATAGGGGAGTGACACTCCAACTACATTGGGCACATCTGCTTCAGGCATTTCTTTGCTACTTAAAAATGGGGCTGCTGCAGCAGGTATGGCACATTGAACTATTAATAGGCTGCAGAGGTGAAGAAGTCTGGACTTAAACATAACTTCCATGTCCCCTTTCCTAGAACAGGGCTCCAAATAAAGTCTTGGGACTAATGTGTCTGTGTGTCTTGAGAAGAAGACAGTTGCATGGTAAAATTTGAGAGGGATACCCTTCTGTTCTACACAGTGGAGTTCACTCCCCCACTGCTGCCCAACCAGCCCCTTACAAACATTTCATACTCAGTTCTGGCTCTCTGGTGCCCTAGTTAACTTTGCTGATGGAGGTGTCACTGTGATAGTTCCTGTGCTTAAGAGAATTGCTCCAATAAGCCTGATGTAGCTGGTGGAGTTGGTAACCTTACAGACTTCAGTTACTGGAGAGTTAACGTGCCGTGGTTGGTGATGGCATTTCCTACGCTTAGTGGATTAATTGTTTGGTGGTGGTGGGAAGGGCAGTTCAGATTGTAAAACTGGCTTTCCCGCCAATGAGACGAAGTGTTTTTACCTTTGAAATTAGTTTCCTGAATGAGACTTCAACTTCCAGCTGATGCAGGGAGCGTAGGAAATGGTCTGAGTATTTAGCGGGTCACAGAGGGGAAGATAACAGCTGCTTCTTTCTTCAGGCTGTGAAGCTCACCAGTTCACGAACCCAGCTGCCATATGAGTACTATTCCTTGCCTTTCTGCCAACCCAACAAGATAACGTACAAGGCTGAGAATCTGGGTACGTACCCATCATGCAGCACGATCTCAGTATGTAAATATGTTGCTGTCTAGGCTTGTGAAATGTCCTAGACTGAGCAGTAGCAGCAGCTGTACTTGGAACACAGTAATATTTGCAGCCCTACCTCTTGCATGGTACGGGTGTGAGCGACTCCAGTGTGTGCATTTTAAGTGAAGAAATAAATGCAAATGTAGCCTATGATAACCTGTGACTTAAAAGAGGGGAGGCGCTCTCCAGTGTACCATGCTCATCTTGCTAGTTGATTAGAGGCAGCAGCAGGAAGCTGGAATTCCCAGTTAGCCAAGAAGTGATGGGTCTTTGGTGGGTTATTATTTCTGTAGGTCCCTCAATGTACTTGGTGCTTCAGACAAACAAGACAAGATCCTTGCTCCAAACTGTCCTTTTGCATCTCTTTCCATGCAGTCAGCATGTGCTGTAGCCTCTCCAGCTTCCATAAGGCTCTGCTGTCCATGCTGTAACTCGCTGAAGCTGCCCTCAGTACTCCATGATGTGCAGCATGCTAGAAACCCGGTGGCAGAATCAGTGTCGCTTGATAATGGTGTTCCTCACCCCTCCCATTGTCTCTGTTTCCCAGGTGAGGTTCTGCGGGGGGACCGGATAGTAAACACGCCATTCCAGGTCTTCATGAACACAGAGAAGAAATGTGAGGTTCTGTGCAACTTTCCCAACAAGCCAGTCACCCTGACAGTGGAACAGAGCAAGCTGATTGCAGAGCGTATCCAGGAGGATTACTATATCCATCTGTGAGTTGCCACCAGATCTCACTGTGGCAGGGTTGGGTTGGAATCGCTGCGCTGTGGGCTGGTTTGATATGAAAACTTTGTCTCTTCAGTATTGCTGATAACTTGCCTGTGGCCACGCGGCTGGAGTTCTATTCAAATCGTGAGGAGGAGGAGAAGAAGAAGGAAAAAGACGTGCAGTTTGAGCATGGATACAGGCTTGGTTTCATGGATAGTAATAAGGTAACCTGTTCTTGAAGCTTCCTGTATAAAGCCTCTATAGGATCCCTGAAAAGTCTGTTCTGGAGACCCTTGTGGGCCTCCTTGAAAAAGTATAAAGTGCACCATGATGTTAGATGCTGCCACCAGGTGTGAGGGTTGGAAGTGCTGCTGAATTGCTGTATGCAGGACTGAAATATGGCATTTTAGATCCTCAGGCCTAGGCAATATCTTCACTTAAACCACTACAGCAGCATCGCTGCCATGCTGCTGGAGCACTTCAGTGTAGGTTCTCCTGTTGCTGTTGCTAATCCACCTCCCCGAGAGGCAGTCGCTAGGTTGACGGAAGAATTGTTCTGTCAACCTAGCGCTGTCTACACTGGGGGTTAGGTCAGCTTAAGTACGTCACTTGGGGATGTGGATTTTTCACACTCCAGAGCAAAGTAGCTGAGTCCATCTAATTTTCTAGCCGGCCCTGAGGGAATGGAAAAAAGAGTTAGAGAAATGGTGTGGCCTATTGATTAGGGGACTGGGAGCCAGGACTCCCGGGATTTGTTCGTAGCTCTGCCACTGATTCACCAGATGACACTGAGGATGCTTTGTGCCTCAGTGTCCCCCTCTGTAGAGTGGCGGTAGTTACTTCCCAGGAGTGCTGGGAGGATTATCTAACGCTTGTAACTTGCTTTGAGATCCTTATATAAATGCCATTGAGTATTTCTGACAATACTTTTATTAACAAAAGGAACTGGCTGGAATACAATTATGGAGAGTGTGTTAATTCAGTGTAGAGAGCAAAATCAGAATTCACTCACGTAAAATCCAATTGTTTAAGTGTGACGCAAACAAATATGATTAAGGAGGGAGGTAAAGGACATATAATAGTAGGGGAAATAAAAAGACATTGGCCAAGGTATAAGAACAGCCACCTGGCCACTTTGTGGAGATTTCAGACTTGTGTGCAGTTGTATGTGTAGTTTGCAAGCACAAGTACCATTATTGCATGTGCCAATGGCCAGCTATGTGTCTGACTCATCATTTGTTCATGTGTGTGCAGTTGCACATGCACGTCTGATCACTGGGGATGAGGGAAGCCTTATGTACTTATGGAGCTGCTGTGCTTTGCCCATGCACGATGGGGGCTGTAGAACAGTAAGTTCAAAGGAGCACCTGTTGCTCGTGGAGTCATACCATGCAAATGCTGTTGAACAGTTGGCTGGGTTCTGCCCCTTAGTATATCTCTGGTCACCTGATCTGAAATGGAGTGAAACATTCATTCCTATTGTGACCAAAAGCCTGAGAGAGTTACGGGGAGAGAGTAAAGGAGCAGGATCTCTCGAGAGCGCAGAGAGAGAGAATGCAGCCTTGCTGGGTAGCCCAGATTATCTGAGGCTGTTGGAGTCCTTAACCTTCTGGGGAATGTGCAGCTGTTGTCTTTCTCCCTTGAGCCACTAACACTTTTTTTTAATGTCAATCTGTTTTAGTTCTACCTGCACAACCACCTCTCCTTCATCCTTTACTACCACAGAGAGGAGGTGGAGGAGAATCAGGAGCCCACCTACAGGGTTGTGCGGTTTGAAGTGGTTCCCCAGAGCATTAAACTTGAAGGTAAATTATGTCGTCTACCCTGGCCTGTAAGGATGGCAGCAGAGCTCCCTACAGTCACTGCCATCTGCATTGCAGGTCCAAAGGGGAACCTAAATCCCAGGTGGCAAGTCCCAGTTGCAAAGCAGACTTGGACATTGGAATGAGGGGTTTTGTAATATGCCCCAGTAAATAAAAGCACCTGCTCTGATACAAAAGCCGTGGGACACATGCATGAAACTGAAATGAACCACATGAGAAAACTGATCAAAGGAAATATCCTTTTGCATAACTAACCTGTGTAACTCATTGTCACTAGCTTTCACTGAGGCTACCCAGGTTCAAAAAGAAAGTGGACATAGACATTAATATGGATAAGGAGAACGTCCGAGGCTACACTGGATGGAATTTAAAAAAAATTCTTAGATGGTATACAAGTCCACCTGTTTCAAGGCATGAGCTAACCTCTCGCTGTTGGGGGTTGGAATGAAACTCCCTGTATGAGTTCTGTTATCTTATGCATGGATGGAAGTAGATGGACCTTGGTCTGATCTAGTATAGTGGTAATTATGATCCTGCTACCTCCCTGGGCGTGGGAGGAGGTGGGGGGTTGATGGGTCTTCAGTGTTCCTGGTGGAGCTGAGGATCCACCTGCTTATTTTTCTTCCACACCCCTGTCTTATGAGGCTCTATCTCTGTAGCCTCCATCTTTCCAGCTAAGGAGGGGCCTAGCCAGGATTTCTTTCAGGGTGTGTTTATGCTGGTCCTTTATTGGCTGGAAGGATAGTTTCTGAACAATGCAGAGCTGCGCTCAGCCTCCAAGGGAGGGAACTTGCTGTCCCCTCAGTGCATTCTGCTCTCTTCAGTAAGAGCAAGACTGGGCCTCAGAGTTCTGGGGGAAGCTTGGTTGCCCTTCCCTTTGTGTGGTGGAGGGAAATGTTAATGTGGTACGTACAACCTGTGGATGTTTTCTCCTATAGATCTGAAGGCAGATGAGAAGGGCACTTGTATGCTGCCTGAAGCTGCAGGCTCAGCCCCTCAGGAGATAGATCCCACTAAGAAGAACCAGCTGCTCTTCACCTACTCTGTCCATTGGGAGGTGAGGGAGTAAGGAGGGACTTGGCTGACCAGTACCCTGGGATGAGGGAGGAGCATGTGCTGGGCTCCAGAAAGAAAAGTGCTGTGGGTGTTTGCGTTGCAGACGGGGGAGTAATGAATGGTGTGTGGGTACACTGTGATGAGCAAGTAGGGAGAGCTGATGGCTTTTGGGGTGTCTTATCAGTTTCCGAACATGCTGCTCTCTCCCTCCAGGAGAGTGACATTAAATGGGCTTCTCGCTGGGACACCTACCTGACCATGAGTGATGTGCAGATCCACTGGTTTTCCATCATTAACTCAGTCGTGGTTGTCTTTTTCCTTTCAGGTGAGTGAGACCTTGTGGTGGGGGTTAATCTCCCCATTGCTAGCCACTGGGGGTCAGGAACTTGCTTTAAATGTCAGCTGCAGGTGGGCATGTCTGAATTCCCAAATAGGTGCAGGAAACAAAAGGTATTGACACGGGTCAGTTTGTGTAAAACTCCCACCCCAGGCAGCACTTTGGAGTCAGCCCTTGGCTTTTGTTTCTTGTATGGTCCAATTGGACTTTGGGGTGGAGGAGTCCATTCATGCTTTGACTTCTGCCACACACCATGCTCACGAGTATTGGTGTG
The DNA here is from genome assembly GCF_016161935.1 of Mauremys reevesii. Classification (NCBI taxonomy): domain Eukaryota; kingdom Metazoa; phylum Chordata; order Testudines; family Geoemydidae; genus Mauremys; species Mauremys reevesii. Next base: position 47,464,723 of record NC_052635.1, read on the forward strand.
CAACTGTCTCTGCTCCTTAGAGTTCCACAGCTTAGTCGGGAGACTGGGAACAAATCTGGAAAGACAACATGGCCTTGTTTGTGCATAAGTACTATTCTTTGCCCTCTGAGGGCTTGATCCTATGCTCACTAAAAGCAATGGCAAAGCTCCAGTTGACAGTAGCGGTGCAGGAGTAGGCTCTGGGAAAGCAGCTGAGTTGCCTAAGTCATGTCGTGTGGGACCAAGCACAGAAGGAACGAGCCAAGGAACTGAGTCCAAGTTGTGGTTCTGTAGCATCTGGGAGAGTAGGCATGGCAGGGTTACATGGGAGCCTTGTAACAATGTCTCATTCACTCTGGGTTTGTGTGTTTTAGGTATTCTCAGCATGATCATTATCCGCACTCTCAGGAAGGACATTGCCAACTACAACAAGGAAGATGACATTGTACGAAATGTATCTATTCTCCTGGCGGGGAGCTGTGTAAAACCAGAACATGTGGGAAGGGGCCCTTCTCTGAAGACTTGATGCATTTTCCCCGCCCCTACTTTGTTAGAAGCACTATCGAAGGTGGGAGGGGCAGTTCTGTAATAAACTGATGGGGAGGATAAGCTGGTTAGGCAAGGCACTGGTGCATTCAGCAGCTGAGCTGCTCAGCCATGCTGCTGGGGGTTCATTACCACTGACGTGATTAAACTCTTCCAGACTTACTGAGTGAGTAACTAGCTCAGTGAACACGTGTCTTGGTATGTGACAATCCAGATCTAAAGCTGTGTTTAGAGACCTTCAGTTTAAAGCCCAAGAAGAACACAGTCTCTTGTCAGAATGATGGAATCCCTGAAAGGGAATTGGTGTAGGGAGAGTGTGACATCCTGAAGGAGCCTGTGTTTCCATCTGGGTGATAAAATCTTAATGCCCCCTTTTCTGGTTTTGCTACAGGAAGATACAATGGAGGAATCTGGTTGGAAACTTGTGCATGGAGATGTCTTCAGGCCTCCACAATATCCCATGATTCTCAGCTCACTACTGGGCTCTGGAATTCAGCTCTTTTGCATGATCCTGATAGTTATCTGTGAGTATCACCTTTGGGTTTGAGCAGCCTTAACAGAGGGGAAGGAGAATTATCTAATGATATAGGCCTGGTCACCAGCAGAGCTTCAGGAGCAGATGGTGCTTGCCTTGTCTCGGGATGAGCCTCTCCATTTGCTGGCTATGTCCTGTTTCAGGGCAGATTCAGACTACAGAGCCATACTCTGTAGGTCCAGGTTTCTAGGTGCCTTTCCCTAAGGAAAGCACCCATATTTTTCTATGTAGTGTCAGCTGGTTTTGAGTGGTGTGGATGCTGGGGTCTACCAGTGCTCTGAGAGCTCTGTGTTGGGCTGGCTGGTGGGGTTGTGGGCAGACACTAAAAGGTAACGCGCACACTGTCTTCCTGAGCTGCACCTGTTAACGTAGTTAGAAACACTACGAGGTTTGACATGTATTGCTCCTATTTGAGACCAGAGCCTTGGTGCTACTTGGAAGGGTCTTATCTCCCTCCTTGTCTCTGGCCACCAGAAGCTGTTGGTCTCAGGTCTGACCTGAGAGAATGAGTTCTGTGTGGGAGGTGAAGCAATCCCAGGCTGCTGGATTCTCCAGCCAGATGATGTGAACCAGGGCTCCTGTAGTGAGCGTTCGCTAGAGCATGTCCATTAGTTGCCACCTTTCTCTTGTGTTTTGCTTTGCAGTTGTTGCTATGCTGGGGATGCTGTCGCCTTCTAGCCGGGGCGCCCTGATGACTACAGCCTGCTTTCTCTTCATGTTCATGGGGTAGGTGTGTCTTCTGCCCTTGTACCGTGATACTGTTGCCTGTCAGGTAATGGGAGATAACCTGGCTTCTCTGCTGTTTTCCATCCCAGGGTTTTTGGTGGGTTCTCTGCTGGCCGTCTTTATCGGACGCTGAAAGGCCACAGATGGAAGAAAGGGGCCTTCTGTGTAAGTGACTCTTTGAGTCTCTTTGCCATGCTTGCCCAAGGCAGAATACACTTCTTGCTTTTGATTGTAGTTAAGCATCCTGCTGTAGGCATTGCTGGGCAGGTGGGCATTGCCCGGCTGTATCAGAGAGAGAAGCTGGGTATGGGGTTGGGGTCCTGGCAGCAATGTGGGCGGGAAATCCTGACAAGAGGAGGCATGCATGAAGTGGAGGGGTGTTTTTTCTGCACCTAATTTACCCCAGTGATGGGCCCATTAAGAACACCTGGGGCAGTGTTGCCCAAACTTTTCCTCTTGTGGCCCCCCCCGCCCATAATGGAGGTTACAGGCAGCGGTTGGAGACTGGGGGTGGCGTGCCCCCGTTTGGGATCCAGTGACCTGGGGGATAATGAGCTCCCACTCTCTTTTAACATGTGCTCTTTCCCACAGACGGCAACCCTGTACCCTGGTGTAGTCTTCGGTATCTGCTTTGTCCTGAACTGTTTCATATGGGGGAAGCACTCCTCTGGAGCGGTGTGTACCCACTTCTCCTTGCAAACCTGGCTGGGTAGGGTGATCATAGAGTTCCTGGGAGGGCACTTAATCTCTGGGTTCCTCTAGTTTATGGAGGTGTCTGCAGTCAAGAGCTGGGCCTGTAATGGTGAGTGTCTCAAAGCAGGTTTAGGCCGGTTGGGTCCAGAATGCTGTTGAAGGGAAGTGTTCCATCTGCAAATGCCCTGGTGAGGGGACTCTCCTTGGTTGTGCCTGTTGAGAGGGCCACAGTCTGACAAGCAAACACACAAAGGCAGGAACAGTTTAAAAAAGCAAATAAGCACATGTTGAAAAGGACCTGCCTGCACACCATGAGGTATTTGAAGCTATCCCTGGACACAAGTAGGATGTGAGGAGGGCTCCAGGGAGAAGTAAAAGGGATGCCTGAACTCCAGGCAGGGTGGAGCCCAGATCAGCTGCATTTCCAGCTGTAGCTAAGATGCTGCAGGGGAGGTTGTTACTTGGGGACTCGAGAGAATGAGAGATTAGATAAAACTGGCTGCTATGGGACACAGCCTATTGGGTTTAGGTTCTAATTGCTCTTTCCTGTATGGTCAGTACAGAGTCTCTGTCTAAAAATGGCCAGAGCCTCAGTTACCCCGAGTCCCTCTGAATCCCAGAGGATCAATATCTTCAGTTGTGGGGGAATCCATGCTCCCAGAAACAGAGCTAATTTAAAGCCAGTGTGAATGGTGGAATCTAAAGTATTCCCATGATGTGACGAGGAGCCACCTCTGGTCTCTCGCTGACATTCCGTGGTTGGTTGGTGAGCTGGACTTTGAAAAGTCTTGTCTGATTTTTGGCATTGGAGAATTTAGTGGGTAGACTTGCTAGGACCTTAGTGGTGATGCTTGCTGTGGTTCCAGGTTCCTTTCCCTACCATGGTGGCCCTGCTCTGCATGTGGTTCGGTATCTCCTTGCCCTTGGTCTACCTGGGATACTACTTTGGATTTCGCAAACAGCCATATGATAATCCTGTGCGGACTAATCAGATTCCACGGCAGATCCCGGAGCAGAGGTGGTACATGAACAGATTCGTTGGGTGAGTGGCAAATGTGTAGTAAATCTGGTGGTTTAGTAGAAGACTCCCCCAAGTCCCTCTGCCCACTATACAAGTCAGCCATCTGGTGGTCTCTGGACACCACAGGTGAATTGCAGGTGTGTGGGCAGCCCCTCCCACTGCACCCCACTTTACTCATTGTAACATTGTGCTGCTGAGAGAAATAGTAAATGTTCCCTGGTCTGTATCTTAGTACCTCCTAACTACCTATCTAATGACATTTAGTAAGTGCCAAAAAAGCAGGAATTGCTCATTTAATTGTGAGAGACTTATTCCAGCAGCATGGAGGTTAAGTCCATTAATAGCTATTAGCCAGGATGGGTAAGGAAGGGTGTCCCTAGCCTGTTTGTCAGAGGGTGGAGATGGATGGCAGGAGAGAGATCACTTGATCATTACCTGTTAGGTTCACTCCCTCTGGGACACCTGGCATTGGTCACTGTTGGTAGACAGGATACTGAATGGACCTTTGGTCTGACCCAGTATGACCATTCTTATGTTCTTAGCAGTATCCTTTGACCCTAAGTGTATCTGGGTCTGGGTGGTGGTTTTTCTAGTCTTTACTCAAAGACAGTCATGTTTTGCTAGTAACAGAATTTCTCCCTCACTCATAGGATTCTTATGGCTGGCATTCTCCCTTTTGGAGCCATGTTCATTGAACTGTTCTTCATCTTCAGTGTAAGCACCAAATCCTCCTCTTTTTAAAATAAGAATCCTACCACTTCTGCATTGTGCCTTTAAGGAGAGAGGTCTAGTCCAGGTGGTTAATCCCTATCTTGGTGTGTGCATGCAGGGAGTGGGTAACAGCTTTGCTGCCTCTCTGTGGCCCTGTGAATGGGAAGCACTGGACCATAAGTCTTCCAGAATGTTTTCTTGCTGGGATTCTTGGAAGATGTCATGGGTTAGATTTGATCCTACAGAATCTTTTTGGGTTATTCTTGGCTAAGGTCAGCCAGGGTGAAGGGATGCCCTACGGTTGCTACAAAGCATAGAAACCACAGGTGTCAAGCTTTTCAGATGAGACAAGTGCACTTCCTTCCCATTTCTCACCTTCACATGGAAGCGATCAGAAGAAATTACAGGGGTCTTGTTACTGTGGAGAACAAAGACCTGCTCCATGAGCAAGAATCCTTATCTTGGGAAGGAAGGTGTCACCATGGTGGCTCTTCCCACCTCATACTGTGTACCTGAGATTGCTTGGCCCCTTTCCCTTAGCTTTTCAGGGTCCAGGCAGCTATTTCTTGCCTAGCTTTGTGAATTTCCTCTTCCAGCCTAATGCTTTTCAAGGCATGCTGTAAAGTATAACAGGCTTTATGTATCTGCTAGACCCAGCCTAGCAGTGAGCAAACCACTTACTGTTACTTGGGTCAGCTGTTATGAAAAGTTAGATTAATGTCTATTGAGTTACACCAGTGTCTTCTGGTGCAGTATTGTGTGAGGAACTTACGCTGTCTTTGTTTCAGGCGATCTGGGAGAACCAGTTCTATTACCTCTTTGGTTTTCTCTTCCTGGTTTTTATAATCCTGGTGGTATCCTGTTCCCAAATCAGCATCGTTATGGTATATTTCCAGCTCTGTGCTGAGGTGAGACATACCCCTGTTGCAGTTTCAGTAGCTATTTGTGAACAGACCTTGTGTCTTTCAAGAAGTGCTGTTACTTGATTGTTACTTCACCACAGAAGTCTAGTCCATTGATGTGAGGCCCAAGCTTATAAGGTGCTGAGTGCCCTCAACTCCCACAGACTTCAAAGGGTGTGAGGTTGCTGAGCACCTTGCAGGATGGGGCCCAGACTCTGCCTCAAAGGAAGCTGCAAAAGACAGGTGCAGGAAGTCTTGTTTCAAGTATAATTTCCTGGAGAAATACCTCCAATCTGCAGATATTTGAGGGAGAGCTCTGTCATGTTTCCCATGGCATATGCCATAACAGTGGCCTGGCAAGGTGCTGGCTTTGTTTCATTGTTCATTATTTGTTCTCTGATATACTTAAGACAATTTGTAAATGATTCATAGTAGTTTCTTCTTTGTAAGATAAATGAATCCCCAAATGATGGCTTTCTTTTGAAAAAAGGAGGGTGGTAACCTGCCTGCCTCAGGGGATAATTCGTACCCCATCTGGACCAAGGAGGCACTGTGGGTCATGTGTACCTAGGAGCCCAAGAGGGAAATGAAGTCCTTGGAGTAATGCAGTCTCTCTCTCTCTCTCTCTCTTCTACCCTGTCAGGATTATCGCTGGTGGTGGAGGACCTTCTTGGTTTCTGGAGGATCTGCCTTCTATGTACTGATTTATGCCATCTTTTACTTTGTGAATAAGGTATTGTCAATCCCCACTGTGTAAAAGCCTCTATCTTCCTTGAGGGCATAGTAGAATTTGAAGAGAGAATACCTATTGGGTCATCTGGTTCTAGTCCATCCCCCTGCCAGTGCATGGCTGTTCTCTGCAGTATCTTCTTTTGTTCATTGTCCAGTGCTCTTTTGTGTCTCTAGAGATGATTCTGTTAATTACACTGTTCAAGTTCAAGAAGGTTCAGGTACTTGTAGACTCCAGTCTGGCCTGCATCCACCTATGGGGAGTAATGTTTGCTTAATGTTCTCAAACTCTGCCGTGGGGGGATCATCCCCAGCTGGGGTGAAATTAATTCAGGTTGGGCTTTACTCCCCCTCCCCCAGTGAATCCCAGCTGTGACTTGGAGGGAGCTCCATCTTCTAAGGGGAGAGGAATTTAGCTTCCATGTCCAACTTATCCTGTGCTTTCTTTCCTCACTCTGCTTCCCCCAACCATCCTCTTGTGGAAGAGGAATAGGCCATTGACTGAGCTGGGGAGTTAACTCTTAGCATCACTTTGTATTAAGGCTCACTTGGCTTTTTCTCATCTATTCTAGCTGGATATCGTTGAGTTCATTCCCTCCTTACTCTATTTTGGCTACACTGCTCTCATGGTCCTGTCTTTCTGGCTCCTCACTGGCACCATTGGCTTCTACGCAGCCTACATGTTTGTCCGTAAGATCTACGCTGCGGTGAAAATAGACTGAAGATGCACAGACTCAGCACAAAGCAGACACCTCTGTGTGCATTTCCTCCTGGAAAGGAAGAGGGGGACCCTTTCCCAGTTCTTTTAAGGAAATAAAACCCAATGGGGGCGTGACAAGAGAAATAAATAACTCCTGCTCATTTTGGAATGTAACTTTTGGCACAGCGTACATGGATTCTGGGGCTACTTCTGGGGGAGGGGTGTATAGATATCTTGCATTTTAAGTTTATTATTTTATTCCAGTTTTGAGGGATTTTTAGCAGAAAAATATCCCTCTGTGTAAGTAAGCCCCTTTTTTTGCTCATTCATTCTTTTGATTATGTTGAATAACGAATGGATTTGATCAGCAATGGAAACATTTGTAAAACATTTTTTTCAGCCCTTATGGCACTTGGGTTCAGGGAGAGTCTTCAGACCACTAACACACAGGGTTTGTCTCCTGTCTTGGTTCTGCTTAGAAGAGGTGGAGGGTGCTTCAGTCCATGGTGAGCTAGGAGGACCTCAAAGGCTTCCCCTGCAGGAATGAGTCTGGCTTGCTTTGACTACAGCGATTTCAGTTCCAACTGGTTTACAGTTCCATGGAGGTGCCATTCAGAATCTGGCAAGTGCAATTTCACTCTGAGATGGCTTGAGAACCATAACCCTCTGCATCATTTCTCCCTCCCCCTACTTTGGACAGTGTATAACATCCCAGATGCATAAACTGGAGGGGCTCAGAGGAGGGCAGGAGTGATTCTCTTCTGGAAGAGTTGGGTCACCTTTACTGGCAGCACGAAGAAGCAGAAGATGGAGTTGTACCAGAAGCAGCGTAAATAGTTGTTGATTCTAGAGCACAAGGCCTTGTACCCTGGAGAACATTTATGAGATGGCCACATGGTTTTGTTCCATTAATTGCTTTGGCCATCTGAGGAAACAGGATAGTCATACTACTTAGGAGAGGCCTCTGAGCTTGGGTAAAGCCCTGTGTAGAGAAACTCATTACTGTGTTGCTTTAGTGCCAAGAAATCTCTGCATCAGTGTGGAGACATGTCTACTACAAGGTGCCTGGAGGCCATCTGGAAGTGGCCAGGGGGAGATGAAGTGAGTGGTTCCTGAGGATTTCCTCCCACTTCTATTTCTTAAAGGAGAGGTATCCGTCCCATCTACTCTGTCTCTTGGCTGGTCCCGCTGTCAATTCCTATCTCCTGTTCTCAGACACTTTGCCTCCAGGGAGCAGGGAAGATTCACACCTCAGTAACCTGTATTCCGCTCTTCACTGCCAAATGTGATGAGCCCTCAGGAGTAGCCCAGGAGTGCTATTTCCCGTAGTTGGATGCCTGGCTCTAGCCATGGGAGGTGCTTTTAAAAATAATTTGAATTTTTATTTGACTCATTTAAAACAAAACTACGGCTGCTGGCAAATCTAGTCCCAAATTGCAGTGAAGCCTCCCTCCATCCCCAGATCTATGGGGCAACTTTAGTCAGAGCTATAAGAATTCCTTTTATTTCTTCAACAGGACGGGGAAAAAATCTCCAAATATTCTGCTCTGTCACAGGTGACAGTGATACGATTCAAAGACAGAATAGATGCGACACCAAACAAAACCTCTCTCTGTTGCTAACAGTGAGTCACACATATTTGAGGCTTTCTATACCCTGGGTATCACCTTAACAGTCTGTACTGTGTAAGTGGTTCTGACTTTTAATGGTGACCTTTCACTCCCCAAGCAGGAAGAATGGAAAACTAGAATCCCAAACCATTCAACTTCTCCTGTGCATTGCTTCTCACCTAATAATCTTCAGTTACCCAGCCCGGAATCAGATGGAAAGGGGAGACATGGGATTCACTAGTTAACTGTGGTGTGGCATCCTTAGTAATCTCTGATTTGAAATATCTTTCTCTCTGAGCTTCTGGTTGGTTTCCTAGTGGAGAGTTTAAGCCAGCATTAATTTCTCTCCCTCCATACTGTTCTCTGTATTCTACTTTGTATTTTTAATTAATGTATGTATTCTGTGTCCTATTGTAAATAAATATGCCATTGACCTGTTGCCCTAGTGTCCTGTGTGAGCAGCCTTTCATGGTCTTCTCTCCTGTAACACCTGTTTTGACCCAATCTTTTGTTCTTAAAAGATGATAAATCTTGATGTGTAATTGCAATAGGAAGTACAATGTGAATCTGCTTAGGGAGAAAAACCTAACTTTATTGCTCCAGCAAACTTCACTGTAACGTTTAGACTCTTCCCGGTGCAACATGTTCTTCATACTGAGGGGAACTGAAGCACAATCATGTGGCTAAAACATAACATGAGTTGGGGTTCTGTTCTTGGCTATGATACTACTTCCTGTGTGATGTTAGACAAATCACTCAACCTCTCTCTGCCAGTTTTGTCACCTGTAAAATGGAGAGGATACTCCATTGCCTCCTATGGTTGGGGTTAAGGAATTAGGCATCACATTTATAAAGTGATTGGAGATGTGATGGAAAAGCGGTTTGAGTTCAGAAATATTGCTGCAGCTTCGTGCAGGCATGTGAAGTTATTAAAGGAGCAATTTCACCCAAAGTCTCAGTGACTGACTAGGCAGGGGCTCTCTTTTCACCCTTTGGCTAAGTCTCCGAAAAGTATCCTTCCCAAAAAGAGGAAAGCTGGATCTCCATCTTTAGCTCTGATTACTGTGGTGGTGATGTACAGGCCCCTGCAGGGCTCACCACAGACTTACGTGTGGTTAGGAAGTGACAATTTGCTGTTGTCTATACAATGAAGCTGGGCTGGGCTGAGCTGTACAACATAATATATGTTCCTTTCTGCCTGCGAAGTTCTGTCAAGCTAAGAAATTAGATCTGCACCTGCCTTTCTGCATAGATCAATTAATGGTTGCTTGGATGGTAGATGGCCACTTACTGCCACTCTTAACTCTTTTTGGGGGGTTTCTGCAACATTGTTTAGCCTGGAAAACAGCAATTTGAAGTCTAGGAAGTGACTAACGGAGGTTTTAGGGTCATGAAGAGACTGTCTGAGAGGATGCATGGTTCCTCTCACATTCCTAGTTACTTTGTCTGGATCTGGCCACAGTTGTTGGGCTAGCGAAGCTTTTAAGAAATGCAGACTGCGTTAAAATGTCTCTGGAGAGGAAAGGTGCTGGATTCTTCACTTGCATGGAAATCAAGGTTCATTTGTAGGGCTCTTAGCTTCTTCTGAGAGAGGACTGTGCAGAGGTTAAAGCAGAACTAGTTCCAGGCTTGTATGGTTCTATTCCTAGCTCTACCAATGCGTTGCTGTGTGTGGTTGTGCAAGTTACTTAGGTGGGACCAGTGACCCAGGGAAACTATGTAAAATGGAGATGATACCCATGTAACAGTGCCTTACATAAACAACTATTGTATCATAAATAATACTTCCATCCCTGGGTGCTTAAGGGATTGCCTCTGGTAACTTCTGAGTCCTGATTTAAAAGCTTCAGCAGAACCTATCAAAGACTTGTCACCATATCAGTTTATCACATTGTCAACAAACTGTCAAAACAAGATTGTTGCTAGTACTTTTAATAGAGTTTTTTTTTTTGAGAAGCATTCCAGGTTCTGTCTACTATCCGTAGCCTGCTTGAATTTGTAGTGTAATGTGAAAATTTCCTGCTGTGGTTTAGTGTTGCAGTGTGGATGTATGACTTTTAATCTCATTCAATACTTGAGTACAATTCCAGCCTACACTACAAGTTGATGCGGCATTGATAACTATGTTATAAACAGGTTCCCGCTATGACTGATTTTTGTATAATACAGATGGGGGAATTAGCTAGCATGCTTCCTTGAAAGTAAACAAGAGTTTTGTTCACTCTGGTCAGGAAAATGGTGCTACTAGAACCTTAGTACCAGGAACAGTCATGTTTCAACACTGCTGGTAGCTTTCGCTTTAATCAAGTGGCCAGGGTGTTTAAATGTAAGCCTCCAAAATACTGTATTCTCATCTCTTCATTGGTACAAGATAAACAGAACCAGCCCCATAAAGACACACACAAGAGAACTGCCTTTTTATCCATTAGCCCAGATATACTCCATATATGTGAAGGCAGAAATTAAAAGTACATCCAGATCCATATCAAGAATTGGAGGTTTGTGATCTACCCTGGGCTTCAGCCTCTGAGGAAAAAGTGCAAGTTCAAGGCAGACAGTTCAAACATTTTTAATAAACAACTTCATTATAAAACTCCCTTCCATTTTGGACTTAATTCTGTAAGACAATGGAAAAGCTAATTGAACAGAGATGAGCTGTACATTTCCTAATGGCACTTGATATTTTTACAATTCAAAACCTTGTTTTATATAAAGCCCAAAAATACTCCAATAAAAAGAGGTTATTCACTGTGTGTATAAAAGTGCTAGAAAGTTTCTTTAAAAAAATAATCCAGCTTTAAGGAGGGGAAGCTGCTGGCCTTGACAGCTGTGGCTGTAGGAATGGAAGCTGGGAACTGGTGCTCTGAAAGTGCAGCATGGAAAAGGTTGAGTTGCATCCCTGGTAAAAGAAAAAAGATGCTGACTCCCTTCCACCCCAGCTACAGTAGCAGAGAAATTCCAAGTTGCTGCTTTTGGAAAGGGGTGCTCCCAGCCTTTGGACCAAATCCTGCCCTTGGGGGTTGCACTCCTGTGTACTAGAACCTGAAGGCAGAATTTGTTCCACTGGTGACAAAGTTCACCCTGACTTGAAGAGGATCCTCAGCCTGACTTTGCCATAGCTGCGAAGGCCACTGTAGCTTTTCCTCCAGCAGCAGGTTCAGAGCTTGGCTACTTCGAAGGGTGAATCTGGGTGGTTTCCAGAAGTTCCCTGCACTGTCCCTTTTGTTACCACCCAGTTTTTGAACCTACACTAAGGCAATTCTTTCTCTTTTTTTAGTTAAATATCCTTGTTAAAGTAAAATATTGATATAAATGTTACAAAAATGTTCTAAAACAGCTCCTAGTTAATTAGGGAAAAACTACAAAAAAAAATCAAGAACTTAATGAGGCACTAAAGGGATGGGGAGAACTCATAAGCTCAAGACATGAGGCTTTCAGCACAAGCAATCAAATCGGCTAGGCAGACTTCAGCGTTCAGAAAAAACCTGAATTTCAGCTCTTTCTCCAAACTTGCCAAAGGCTACATCTCTGAGCAGGATCCGCTGGTGAATTCCACAAGCGGAAACCTTAATGGTACATTACCTTGAAAAGGAACAACAAAATGCAGAAAGAAATTGGGTTTGCTGGCGCAGATGCCAAATGTGAACTGGTCTTTTCAGCTGGATATCTAATTTAACTAGGACCCATTCTCTGAGTGACACGTGGTGGTATTCCTGTACTGCAGAAATTGTTTCACACAGAGCTTTCCCTTTATCATCTCAGCACATCCTATGCAATAGACCTGTTCTGATTTTATAGCATTTTCAGGGTAAGATGCAGTGCCTGCGCTAATCACTAAGAATACAGCAATGGAGTGGAAGAATTGTTAAAATATGCTTGTGTCTTAAAAAATAAGGAAGTTCAGATGCTTTCACTTTGAGGGTTGTGCAAGTGCCCTGTTTAATAAATGAAAATAAAATCCCAAATTCGCTGTTTTCTTCTGTCAGGCTTTAAGTTTCCTGGTCACTTCCACTGGTTTCTCTTGCTACATGTTGCAACAACATAATTTGAAATGATTTTCCATGTTTTCCAAGTTTAGTGTTCACTTTGTGAATGAGGCTGGTGGGAAGCAAGATTGCATGGCTGAGGGGAGGAACATGTACAGCATACAATAGAACTGAGCACCTGGTTTCATGTATGAGGAGATATTGCTCAGATTTTTTTTCTTGTAAGACTGTACATATAGTTTCCAGTACCCTATTAGTAACACAGGAAGCAAAATGTGGATTTTTTTTAGTTTTCCAATTGAAAGTAAAGTGGTAAGTTCTTGTGTTCTCCATTTTGAAGGTCTAATATTCTTGGTGATCAACTCAAAGGGTTTTGCTGAACCTGCCTTTACAGAAAGGAGAAGTGTCTAATAAGCAGTCTATGAAACTCTGGGGAAGAAATGGCTCTGGGTATTTAGATTGGATGGTTGTACATTAACAAACTGCCTTGGTAGGTAAGAGCTCTCGCCTGTGCTGAGGCCGATGGAATGAGAATCATGCCAAAACAGTGCGACTCAGAGTACAGTTGGATTCTAAACAAAGGTTCTGGTTTGTAATCTGCTGGCATCCTCAAAGAATAAAGCAAGCACAGAAGATGATGAGGAAATGGAAGTCAATCTCTCTAGATTTAAGGTAGACAAACACAAACTCATTATTGGGCAGTATAGTGAGAACCTGGGATAAACCTATTAACATTGGAAAAACAGGTCCAGGACTGGAAACAAGGGTGTCCTGTGAAAGGAAAGAACTCGTAGGTATTATTACTGACATATCTTTGAACTAGTGCTTTTTCATCTATTGATTTCAAAGCACTTTACAAAGGAGGGAAGTATCTTTATACCCATTTTACAGATAAGGGGATTGAGAAAAAGAGAGAAGTGATTTGCTTGTGGTCACCCAGCAGGCCAGTGGTAGATCTGCAAACAACTGAGGTCTCCAGAGTCCTGATCCAGTGCTCTATCCACTAGGCAACACCGCCCCTCAGCACAGTATAAAAATCAAATGAGCCATATTCAGAATCCCAGGTATCAGCCGTCTCAGTGCGAAGATTAAAATATACATGAGGGGATTAAAATGATACAAGTGGCTGTAGGAGCAGAGATGAAGAAATATTGACCAGCTAGGATAGAAAGGCCTTTTTAATGATAAAAGTTCTGTGCAAACCATTTCACTATAAGCAGGTTCCACTCTGTTTTTGTGGGAGAAGTGCATTTACAGTGTTTTAGGGAGATTAATCAATTTGTACAGTGATCTGTTCCCAGCATAGAACATTCTGGATACTAGGTGTCTGGTGCTGGATTTGTGTATGCAAGCCCAATAAGTCTAACTACTGTTGTAATTTAAAGAGACTTTGGCTGTTGCTGTCTGTGGTGACAATTGTGGACTATGGGTGTAATTACTGAGATCATTACCGACAAGAAAACCACCTACACTCTCGATCAACTTAAAATTATCATCAAAATGTGGTTAAGGGGGAACCTGAAGAGCAATTAACTACAAAGAGGCAGCCCATGAAAGAATCAGTGGGTCTGGAAGAGAGTAAAAGGCATGACCAGAATGTAGGAAGACTGGGAAAGCATCTTAAATGATTTTTTTCCACCAGTCTTCATCACTGAAAATAATGGGAAATGCCTTTTGCAGGATTATTTTTTTCCAGGCAGTGAAGGTGAAGCACCAATGTCAGAAGGAGTGATGGGGAAACTCCAGCCCGAATTACAATAAGTCACCTAGAGAGCTGCTGTCCACCTGGCAGTGCTGAAGGAATTAAAAGAACAAAGAGCCAAGCTTCCAAACAAAAGTAATCAAATCTATCATCCACTTAACCTGGAAAAGAGGATGAACAGTGAGGCAACTTTCCAACATTATTCAGGTTAAAGAGCAGGCCCTATTATGAGGTACTCAAGAAGGACCTAGCAAAACCAGGTAAGTGGCTAACATGGTGGCAGATGAAATTCAGCACAGACAAATGCAAAGTAAATGGACATTTGTTTCTTCCTATTTATGCTATCTGCACACAGAAGGGTTCTTGAACCAGTTGCAACCCCTCAGGAAAAAGATCTAGGTGAGTGACATTCTCCCAGTTCTAGAAATCTGAGCCTGGGAAGGACCAGGAAGCCCACCTCCTTGGCAGTGCAGGGTTATTCCTTACTGTATGTTTACTAAAACTGAGCCAGTCTAGTCTGTAACATCTTAACTTCCACTGGGAGACTAACGGCCTTCTTGCTATTCAACCTAAACTTTCCCTTTTATTTATTTAACCTTATTATCCCCCTTGTACTACCCTCAGTAATTCCTCTCTCTCTCCTGGTCTTTAAATTTGAGGGTCATTACACGGTGTCTATTTCTATTAATTTCTTTAGAGTGAGCCCCTCCAGCCACTTAGCCATTTCAATTGCTTTCCTCTGAAACTCAATTTGTCTATGCCCTTCTGGTACAGTGGTGCTTATAAACATACAGAATTCTAGGACACAGCATGATCAGGCATGGTGCAGGGCTAGAATTAAGAAGTTGATTCATGGGTTCTACCACTGAGCAAGCCAAATGTAGATTCTTAAAAGGCACTTTTGATGTTGACTTTAACCTCTGTCTCATTACCCCTATTTTATATATGGAGCAAATGATATTCAGTTGTAAGTAGTAGGAGACATAGGGTACGTCTATACTACCCGCTGGATCGGCAGGTAGTGTTCGATGTATCGGGGATCGATTTATCACATCTCGTCTGGACGTGATAAATCGATCCACTAATCGATGCCCATACTCCACCTCGGCAGGTGGAGTAAGCGGAGTCGACGAGGGAGCCGCACCAGTTGACTCGCCGCCGTGAGGACGGCCAGGTAAGTCAAACTAAGATACTTGGACTTCAGCTATGCAAATAGCGTAGCTGAAGTTGCGTATCTTAGTTTGAACCCCCCCCACTAGTGTAGCCCAGGCCTTAGAGATGTAAACCACTATGTACATGCCAATATAATTATTACAGATGAGGTCTTACCAGTTATAGAAATTGATTCCTCTTATGAATTGCTTTGCTTTATCCAGTCTAAAATCCCACAGGGCTTTTTTGTTGTCACATTTCATTGTAAACATACATCTAACTTGCTGTCCTCTATCACCCCTTTAGTCTTTCACAATATTGCTTTCCAAATCTCCTCATTCTTTATTTCCCCCAAGATGTTAACTTGCATTTGTCCTGTATGAATCTCATTTAGTTATTTCCCATATCTCTCTAAATCTTTTGCATTATTTCTATGTCCACAATGGTATTTACAACACTTAACATTTTAATCTTATCTGCATACTTAGTGTCTGATCCTATATCCATTGAACTCAACAGGACCTGTTATGGGTCATGATGAATCTTTACATCAAGTTCCCAAAGTAAACAGTTGGTTTGAGTTCCAGACTTGCTTTCCATTAATATATTCCCTAATGTTGGTTAACCATCATTTTATATATGAACATCCTTTCAAACTTGCTTGCTAGAATAGCCATGGAAAGCAAACCAAGTGGTGCAAAACCTAGTGAAGTGAATTCCATTGATTCTTTGAGAGAGTATTTGTAGAAAATGGAGGCATTTGCCTGGCTGTAGACTTGGCTACTGCTGAAGATATTTCAGTGAAAACCTCTTCTCAAAGCACAATGACGGCAAAAAAAAAACCAAGAGAATCAGATGTTACAAATATAGAGATGAGGAAAAATTATTATGACACTGCATAAATCCAAATAACGCTTTCAGTTTTGATCACCTCTCCGAATTTTTTTCCATATTTGCTTTTGTTTAAAAAATATATATATAAGACGGGAATCAGACTTAAAGTGAAATTGTGAAACTAATTTGGAAAGAGAAAAATAGATATGACTGAGGTATTTAAAAATAATGGTTAAGAGAAGACCAGCTGAGATCCCCCTATTTACCTTTTCAAATTAAAAGAAGGCACTTGCTGAAATTTGAAAGGCAACATTTGAAAATGGATAAAAGGAAGTACTACTTTTAATCCAGGGAACTCATTTTCACAGGATATTGCTGAGGTAAAAACTTACACTGATATGAACGAAAGTAGTATTTGCAGTTTCACTGGCTAAACTTAAATGACAAGGTCTAGCTGTTTCACCGGTTGGGGTTAGGAAGACATTACTAAAAAATTATAGGAACTCCTTGAGTAAAGTGGAGGAAGAGCCAGGTATATGAGCAAATGAAACAGAACTAATTGCATGCTGTGGGTTTGAGACAAATGGCTGAAGGTAGAAGCAAAAAATGTCAGCTGAAGTGAAGAAAGAGGTGGACACGTTCTTGGGAAAAACAAGAATGCAGGGGGACAGTAACTGACTTCATTTACGGAGTTAAGATAACAGGATAGAGGTAGATCTCTATTTTTGGAGTTTGTAAAGAGAGATGTTGGTAAACTCCCTGGGCTATCTTAGCCTGTTATGCTCCTACGTGCTGAGGTATCAAAAGCTGCATGTCTGTGTTCGTAGATGTGCATTAAAACATAGCTGGATTTAACATACTCAAGAGTATGGGCTACCAAGCATGATGTGAACAGGAGCCTATGTGGAGCTGATCAGACTAGGAGTCCACCGACCCTTAAAAGTTTAACCTTTTTGCTATCAGTAGGTGGAGATTCCACAAAGGAGAACTCAAGGGCTGCAGATGATGAGGAGCTAGGGAAGTTGAACCCAGGGTTCAGGGGGTATGGCAGGAGAAAGGAGGAATAAAAAAGGCCCACAACTCCAGGCTAGAGGAGAGGAAGGGGGACTGTAATCCCAGAGACCTCAGCTATTGTTAGGACAATTAGTGTTGGGGAAACAGTTCAAATACAGTGACTGTGTAAACAAAACTAGGGCCAGTTTTGTTTTCTCCTGACTCCTGCATGCTATCACTCCACTATGGAGGTCAAAATATGTCTCTTGACGCTGGTCTGTGGATCAGCCAGGAGGGCACTGACCCTGGCAAACTGGTGGCAGAAAATGTCAGCTCATACCCTGTCCTTCATATCCATGGCTAACCTATGGAGCAGAAGCCCAGAGATCACTCCCAAACCTGGGTCTCCTGTACGACAGTACTTGATGCTGGCAACTACTAGCTCTAAACCTTGCTTTTTCACATGCTTTGGTTTCCAATACAGAGGCAGGATCTGTGTGGTTGTGGTGTTTTTAAAAGGGCTCACTTCAAACACCACAAAGGTGAGCCAGATGTCCAAGTTGCTCCATCCCCCTCTGACACATATGGGAAGTCAAAGGGAATGTGCAAAGAACTACCATTTAAAATGGCAGTGGCTGAAGTAGTCCAAGTCAGTTTACTTTCCCCATGGGGGAAAAATGTGACAAGTGAAGAGGAGAAATCAGTGCAACCTGACTTCATTGTGTAAACAGTATTCTAGCTATACCAGATACAAAACCAATGTACACGGGTGCCTCCTATTTTTGTAATGATGGAAAGAGACTCATGTTGTGGTTTAAAAAAAAATTCACTAGAATGAGTCTCATCTGATGGCTCTGCAAAAAGAAATGAGGCGATGAGAAATGAGGCGGTCTGCATCCATCGTGTTGATGCTATCATTATTGCTTAACACTGATGCAAAATGGCATAAGTTGTATAGGTGATGGGATGGGGGTAATGGGGAAGGACAGCTCTTCCCCTGTCTGCTCCATATGGGATAGGTCTCTAGATTTCCCCCTCCTCCTGATTCACCTGCAGGTACTGGTTGTAATGCCAGGATTGCAATGTGGTAACATAAAAATGGAAGTTGGACTCTTCAAAAGGTTAGTCCAAGTCTGCCCAAGCTGAAACAGCCCCAGCTCCTCAGATTCGATCCCTTCCCAAAGAGGAACAAGGCTCCAAAACCTCAGGGAAGGTCAGTGCTAAGTGTGGCTCCCGATTCACAGATTAAAAAATAGAAAAAAAAATACAGCTGAAACCTTTTCACTATAGAGGACTGGGACATGCACAGGGATATCTGCTGTTCCGATCTACAAGTGCTCCCTCCAGACACCAGAATCGTCCTGTCTGAAACAGCTTTCAAAAGCTTTCACATCCCAGCAGAAAAGTACAAGAGTTGTGCATTTTTAAGGCTCTCTGAGCAAGTATTAGCGGAAGATCCGCTCACCAGTGCCAGTCATCTTATTGGAATGCCTGGTGGAAACGTGGCAGGGTGGTTGTGCTCAAGCTGGAGGTGAAGATGGGGGGTAATGAATGAAGAGGACCAAAGTTCAGGGAGCCTCCAGCTCCAGGAGATTCTTGAGGTTGAGGTTGCAAAGTGGTAAGCAATGGCTGGGTTTCCCCCTGTGAGTAGCCCATGACCAGCCCCCCTGTTGACAGAGGTGGGTTACATGGAGGAAGATTCAGGGGGAGGAAGCCCAGAAGATGAGAAAAGTCCATGTTAGCAGCACAGAGAGCCTCTGAAAGGTTAGCAGGGCTCTTGGAAAGCAGAGTCTCGTCCAGAGTTACTGGCTGAGGTGAGGAGGTCTGAGGCTCACCAGATGAGAGAGACAGACTGCCAGGCAGCTCTGACAGAAAGCTCTCCACCTCTGCTTTGGGTAGTTTCTCAGGTAAATATGAGGTAGATCCGAGCTGGTACTTCGGAGGAGGCTGTGGTGGGGAGGAGACAGGAGAAGAAGATTCCAGAGGATAACTCATTCCCATTGGAAGAGAGTTGGGAACCAAAGAATGGGGCATCCCTGAGCTTGGCATAGCTTGGAGGTGTGTACTGTACATGCCCATAGGCAGCATGCCAGGAAAGCTCTTACCACTCATCATGTCTCTGGATGCCATGCATAAAACTGGACTCAGCTCTTCTTTCACTGCCACAGTTGAGCTACAGCTTAGGAGACCTAACATGTCAACTGGCTCTGTCTTGATCTTCAGCAATTCTTGGGAGTGGCTCTTCTTCATGTGCCTGGTCAGGTGGTCCTTCCGCCCAAACCTCTGAGCACAATACTGGCACAGGAAGTCCTTCCGCCCTGTGTGCACCACGAGGTGTCTCCGCACATCTTTACGTGTGTAGAAGCGTCTGTCACAGTGATCACATGGGTGCTTCTTTTCCTTTGTTCCACCAGATGCCCTCCTGGAATGAGCCTTGAGGTGTTCCAGGAGGACCTGAGTGCTCTCAAAGGTCTGCAGGCACACTTTGCAGCTCAGATCACCACTGGCAGCTGCATGCATAGCCAGGTGTCGCCTGAAGCCTAGTTTGGTGTTGTAGTTCTTGCCACACTCAGGGCAGTGGAGGGCTTCCTTGTTGGGGTCATGAGTCTGCAGGTGATTGCGGAGATGATCCTTCCGGTGGAACATTTTCTCACAGTACATACACTGGTGAGGCTTCTGGGCAGAGTGTGTGGCCATGTGCCTTATGTGAGGGAAAATGGAGAAGGAAAGTTAGGGTAGTGTTCAACCCACAGCACAGTAACTGCTGCTTTTGCAAGCTCTCCTCCTACTCCCTCAAAACCTTTTCTGTTTAAAAACTTGTGTGAAATTTTAGTGCTTTTTAAAGTGGTTGTATTGACAGCCCTAGAAGCACAAGTCCTCCATCCACAAAACCAGTAAAGGATCACAGGCAGTAGCATTTCAAACTTCCCTCACAATGCCCTTTCTAAGTGTTTCAGTCCTGACAGAAGGCATCACATCTACACAAGTATACTTTAATCTTCCATTCAGTTCTTGCCTTCTCTACTGAGCCTGCCAACCAGGGTAACTAGCTAGTGCCAACTTTGGTAGTTTTTTGTGTTGGACACTTGTCTACTGGGGACTGGAGTGAGACCAGCAGTGCATTTCAGCAGCAGCCATCAAAGGGTGGTGACCTTTTGTCACTACCCATTTGGGCTGAATTCTTACTTGAAACTTACAGATGGAATTTTCTTTACCCTCTCAAAAACCTTGATCCATCCAGCCTATCTTCATAGTGAACTTATTTAGCAAATTTAATGATCCCATCCCATTCTTCAGCGCCAAAGTCTGGCTCTTCAAGGCTGGCTACTAAGTGTGACAGAAATGATCTTTGTGATTAAAGCATAGGACAAGGATTCTTGGCCTTCTACCATTTGCTTTGTAAGATTAACCTGTGTGCCTCAATAGCCTCATCAATAAAACAGAAAATACTTATCCTGGGCCTTAAATTTTAAAGTAATGTGAGGTCTTCTGATAAAAGGGGCTAAAGAAATTTGATAACACCTGGAACTTAACTACTTGCAAAGTAACAAAGATTTTCCCTCCTCCACCCTGCCACTAGATATGACAAAACCCCAGTGTAGTAGGCTTCTCCTTGTCCTATGAGGGGAGAGAACTGTTAATTAGAGGCACTCAGCATAGTCACCTACCTATAGAGCTTGTACTTGGATGCAAAGGCCTTTCCACAGTGCAGCTGAGGGCAGTTGTAAGGTCTCTGCTCCGTATGAGCGAACGTGTGAGTTCTCAGCTTGTCCACATTGGTAAAGGAGGTCCCAGAAATTTCACATTGGCACTTGCCTTGACTTTCGGCCTCTCGACCCCTTTGCCTGGGGACTAATTTCCAGCCTGTCTCCTCCTCCTCCTGCTTTGCATCTTGAATCCAGGTAGGAACACTGGTAAAAA
Source organism: Mauremys reevesii (assembly GCF_016161935.1). Classification (NCBI taxonomy): domain Eukaryota; kingdom Metazoa; phylum Chordata; order Testudines; family Geoemydidae; genus Mauremys; species Mauremys reevesii. The sequence continues at coordinate 47,485,463 of NC_052635.1, forward strand.
ATGCCGTCATGGCAGGCCTAGTAGAACAGGGCCATGTTAAGCAGAACTCATATCTGTGGGCGACTTGCTGTTACGCTGTCCAAGTAGAGCTGGAACCTTTGCAATTATATGACTTTAACAGCAAGAAATCTTCATCTGAAACAACAGAACAGGTGGGGTAAGGGTACTGCATCGTTCTAGCTGTTCACCTGAGTGGGTACAAATATACCTTAGTAACAGTCTGTATGAAGCCACTCATATTATGCTGGCCCACTGACATAAGAAATTCTCCTGTTTCCCTGGATTACATTTTGTTCTGAATAAACACAACACAACATGGCCTGGTACAAGGGATTGGTTTGAGAATGCTTCCACTCGGGTAAAATCTGGATGTGAGATTAACCCTGCTACCCAATCATCTGCTCCGTGAGGAGAAATGTTCCTAACAAGCTGGAGCACTCTTAGCACAGAGGGCTGCCAAGGAAAGAGAGAAAGTTCTTCTCCAGTCTCAGGTCACCTTCTCACCAGTCTTCTTCCTCCCTTAATCTCAGGGGTCCTAAAAGCACTTGTACTAATTTTTTATGAATAAAATGAGGTGAGGGTTAGAACTTTCCCACACAATAACCATTATCTGATCACATAACTTAAACTACTGTATTAAGTCATTGCTGCCTGAGGTATTCATTTCCTCTGGACATATTGGCTGGTCATGCCTCTACTCCTGTAAACTTGTCACCTTTTTCTCATCCACTTCTTCAAACTAACATCCCTTCCTCACACTAGTCCCTTTCTTCATATATTTCACTCTTTTGATTTGCTCTTGCGCTTTGCTGGGCTTTCCTTCTTGCATCTGTCACAGAAATTCCAAAAGTCTCGATTATTTTTTTGGTATTCTACAGCTGCCTAGAGTTGGGTGAGCTGACAAAAGCAGCTCCTGTGTAGCAAATGTGAGTTCCTCTAAATGGGTCAATAAGACAAGCACATATGACCCTCTGAGGGAGGCTAATGTAGGCTGCCTCTGGTTCAGAGTTTGACTAGTCTTAGAATTTTCTTTCCACCATATGTGGAATTGTTCCTGGCTATCTGGATCAACAAGCCTGCTGTAATGACAGACAGCCCCCCTTTTATCTGACATGATCTTATACAGCAGCTGCTTTTCAGCAAAACTACACATTTGGCGGTATCCTTATGGATTTTCTGGTTCCTCTTGGAGGGTTTCTGTTAATAGCTTAAAACTCATATTGATTTCTCTCTACAGCTCTAGTAGGAGGATCCTGAGATTTGACTCTAATCTCTCTCCTGTTTTGCCTTCACACTGTTTCCTGTACATCTCCACAACCTCATGTGGTAGGAAAGGGTTAACCTGAATGACTGTTTTTACCAAAGTCACAATGGAATATATCCTCCTCCTTTAAATTTAGCAGCATGAGAAACTCTTCTTAAAATAGCATCAAACTCTCTAACCCCTTCTCAATGACTGCAAGAACTTTGTACCCACACATCAACAGCCGTGCCACATGTGGGTCAGATCTGCAGCCAGGAAGGGAAAGAACTAGTCCTTCTGTTAAGACAAAGCCCCAATGAAGATTATAAATAGATGAGAAGAACTGGCCCTGGATACAGGATGAAACCATGACACTACAAATGGTTCCCTCAGACAGAATGGAAAATAGTGGGGATGGGAGGACTCCAGAATTAGTATCTATAAGCATGATGTTTTGAAGTCATACTAAGAAAGATAATTTGTTTTTATATAGCTTGAAAACTTTACCAGACACCTATTAGAGGATAAAAAAGAAGCTAAGGTACCCCACCTCTAAAATCCAGTAGCAATGTGCTGGTCCCCTCTCCTCTTTCCCCAGGGTGTTCAGGAATCCCAAATTTCATGTCAGCTACTGGTTGGCAGGTGTCCCATTATTTTATCCTCATGAAGATACTTCTACACTATTATTGTCATCTTTCAACCTTCTTTTTGACAAGCTAAACAGACCGAGCTCTTTAAATCCCTCACAAAAGCATTTTCTCCAGCTCTTGAATAATGTTTGTGCTCTTTTCTGCACCCTCTAATTCCTCAACACCCTTTTTTAAATGTGCACACCAGAACTGTCTGCAGTGTTCTAGTATCTGTCTCACTAATGCTGTATGCAGAGGTAAAATTGCCTCTCCTTACTCCTATTCACTATATCTTGTTTATACATCAAAGGAATGCATTAGCCCTTTTTGCCACAGTATCACAGCAGGGCTTATGTTGTTTGCTTGTCCACTATCATCCCGGAATCCTTTTCAGGACACAGTTCCCCTCCCCCACCATTCTGTAGGTACGACCTGCATTCCTTGTTCATAACTGTATACTTTACTTTGGCTGTATTAAAAAACATAGTTTATTGAAATGGGGCCACTTTACCAACCAATCCAGATTATTGTGTGACAGCCCCATCTTCCTCCTGATTTAACACTCCACCAATTTTTGTGTCATTAGAAAATTTTATCAGCAGTAATTTAGTAGTCACTTCCACATCATAGATGAAAATGTTGAATAGCATTGGACCTAGTACCGACTGCTACAGAACCCCATTAAAAACACCTCCAGTTGATGATTCCTATTTGACAAATACCATGAATCTGTCTGTTCTTAATCCATTTAACATGTGCTTTACTGATCTTGTATAGTGCTTTTAAAAAATTGAAATGTCATGCAGTAGTAAGTCAAATGCCTTACAAACCTCTGCATATATTACATCTTTATTAATAAATATTACCTCACTCACCTTGCCTATCTAGTTACCTTTATCAACCAAACTCCTTGCTCCCTTCTCCCAAAGAATGTAATCAAATCTGACAAGACCAATTTCCCATAAAACCATGTTGAATGTTGACTGGCATTTAATTATATTCCTATCCTTTATCATTTACACATCGCCTACCCCATGATAGTGTCCCGGACTGATGTCAGGCTAACCAGCCTATACATCATCATTTTCTCCTTTTGAAGGGCGGGCACAACGTGTGGGAGACAATCACTATAGACGCCAGGGCGGAGCGGGGGGGGGGCAGAACACGATTCCGTGGTTTGAGCTCCTACAAGCAGCCAGAGCTAGAGATGAAACACGGTACCAGGAGCGAGCTGGAAGTGAAGGCTGCCCCTGGTGCGGGGCATGTGCCTGCAGGCGGGCTGGGGCTGGTCGGGCTCCAGGAGTCAGGGGCTCTCCGCCCGCCCCGCAGCCGGGAGCCAAGGCCCGCCACGCCGTGCGGAGCGGGACCAGGGCAGCCGCCGCGCCCGGGCTCGCCGCACGCTGGCGGGTCTCGCACGCCGCCCAGGGGCAGGGAAGGGGCCGGGGCTCCACAACCTTCTGCCAAGCCACGGCCCGGGCGGCACCGGCTCCTCGCGCGGGGGTCCCTCAGGCGCGCCCCTCGGCCGGCTGCCGCGGGGAGAGGCCCGCTCGCGGGGGGCGTGGCCTGGCAGGCTCCTCCCCCTGCCCCGGGGCTCCCCACGTCCCCGCACTCACCCCGTTCCCCCGGGCCCCGCCAGGCTCGGCTCCGGCTCAGGCCCCGGCGGCCCCATTGTGCGGGGCATTGTGGGAGTGACGCCGCGCTCGCTCGCGCTCCTTCCGCCTCTATGGTGCCCTTTCCCTCCTAGAGCGCCCCTTCCGTTCCGGAGCCCGGTGCATGCCGGGATAGGCCTCCCGCCCCGCTGGTTGCCCGGGGATGATGGGGGCTCTCGGGCTCGGGCTCCTGCTCCTGCTGGTGCCGGCGAGCGGTTCGGCGGCGCCCGCCTGGGACCCAGCCGGTTACCTGCTCTATTGCCCCTGCATGGGTGAGACCCTCCCTGCGGGCTCGCTGCAGGGCCCCAGATGGCTCCTGCCCCCGCCGGGACCCCCCCGTGTCCCCCTTTCCAGGGCCCCTGCTCCCAGCGAGCCGCACCCCCGTGGCGTCCCCCTTCCCGGAGCCACCCCAGCGGCCCCTTTCCTGGCCCCTAGCCCCCCAGAGCCCTCTTGTGTCCCCAGTCCCAGCCCCCGAGATTTCCCCCTTTCCAGGTTCCGGCCCCTCCCTCCCAGTGTCCCCCTCCCACCGGTCCGGTCTTTTCTCTTGCAATCAGACTTTCAGCCCCCAGGGACTCAGCTCCCCACACCCACTCTTCCTTCCTCCCTTCTCCCAACCCAACAGCCCCTCCTTGGATCACCCTTCACCCCTGGGCCTTCTCTTATCCCACCCTCCACCTGCTGTGGGTCCCAGATCCCTGTAATTCCTGAAAACCTTCACATTTTTTGATGACCCAGAGATGGGGGAGGGCATGGAGTTGTAGCGAGTCTTTGTGGCAACATGGGCATCCCTGATTTGGCCAATAAATCCAGCTCCTGACACTTTTTTTAGGGAGGTTTGGGAACCAGGCGGATCATTTCTTGGGCTCCTTGGTGTTTGCCAAGACTCTGAATCGTACCCTGGCTGTGCCTCCCTGGATCGAGTACCGACACCACAGGCCTCCCTATACTAATGTAAGTCCTGTTCAGCCCCTCAATACTTTGATGTTGGATTCTCTACAAATTATATCATGTCCCACTCACTGCTGGTGTAGCGCCACATACGTTTGTAATGCTACATACCTGTCCCTGATAAATACATTCAGCACAACTTAATAAAACAATTGGGGCCAAACATGCTCAATGCTGTACAGGCATAAAGGAAAAAAATAGTCTCTGCTCCAAACAATTTACACTCTAATATTCTAGGGAGACAGGCTTCTACATGACCATTTGCATATTTACATAATGGCTCTGGTTGTTGGGTTTGAAATGTGAAAACCAGTTGGGCTTTTGCCTCTTCAGCATTATTATTGTTATTTATTAAGCACTGACTGTGTGCTCCATGATGTATAAGACACAAAATAAAGACAGTCTCTGCTGCAGAGAGCTTGCATTCTAGAAGAGAGAGGATGTGCTGATGCACAATATATAAAGTATCCGAGGGGAGCCATGTTAGTCTGGATCTGTAAAAGCATCTGTAACATCTCATGCATCCGACAAAGTGGGTATTCACCCACGAAAGCTCATGCTCCAATACGTCTGTTAGTCTCTAAGGTGTCACAGGACTCTTTGCTGCAATATATAAAGGAACTCCTGAGTTTGACATGCGTCTGACGAAGTGGGTATTCACCCACAAAAGCTTATGCTCCAATACGTCTGTTAGTCTATAAGGTGTTGCTTTTTACAGATCCAGACTAACATGGCCTCCCCTTCTAATTCCTGAGTTTGGTGATCTCAGATTAGCTCCCAGTGGACAGATGTTGCATGACTCCGCTGGCATTAAATGACCCCATTATTGGCAGATTCAGCAGAGGGGCCAAGATTTGAATGGACTGTGGGGACTGAATTTCCATTGTGCTGGTAGAAATGGTCCCTCCAGCTAAGGCACATTGCCAGGGCAGTGTGGGGATTCTTGCCCTGTTATTTACATGCACCAAACCTATTCTGTGGATACCCAGAGGATTTTAGTCTTTGGGGCTATTAAGTTAGCTCCTTTCACCACCAGTATGCTCTCTTCCACCAAAGATACTGAATGTGAATAAAAACGTGGCATCTGGTGGGTTGTTTTTTTAAAAGTCCCACGTGTGTCCCAGTTAACATAGTCAGTGTTGTCATGGGAAAACATTATTACTGAGGGGTTTGTATCAGCTGCTGAACTCTGCATCCTTGTAACGGGCCTAGTGCTACTTTTTATAAAAGTGTCACCCGGTTGTAAATGGGGTATAAAAGTCAAAGTGATAACTAGTGATCACAGGGGTGCTTCTCACAAGCCAACCTGGATGTTGATGCTGCATTTGATGACTCAATTAGGAGGTGATAAGGGTACACACTGGTTATCATCTCTTTAGAGAGTAGCTTTGCCTTTATATAGTCCATTTCATCTGAACATGTCAAAGCACATTATAAACATTGAGCCACATAAATTACATAATAATTTTACTCAGCTTTCCCATCTGTAAACTAGGGATAATATTTATGTACTATACAAGGTTTAATCAGGTACTGTTTGTAAGGGGCATTGGGGAAAAATATAAGTGCCTATTCTTTGTTATGTCTCAAGGTCTCAGCATACCAGTGGTGGAGCTGAGAACCCAGGAGTCCTGACTTAAAGTCCCCTCTTCTAATCTCTAGATTAAAACTTTTAAAAAACATAATAAGAAAACCCCAAAGTGCCTTAAAAAACAAAAAGAACCAAAAAAATGTCACTGTGGCTAATCAACAAAGTAAAAGGAGTGAGAGACAAAAAGGCATCCTTTAAAAAGTGGAAGTTAAATCCTAGTGAGGAAAATAGAAAGGAGCATATACTCTGGCAAATGAAGTGTAAAAATATAATTAGAAAGGCCAAAAAAGAATTTGAAGAACAGCTAGCCAAAAAGTAATAGCAACATTTTTTTTAAGTATATCAGAAGCAGAAAGCCTGCTAAACAACCAGTGGGGCCATTGGACAATCGAGATGCTCAAGGAGCCTTCAAGGATGATAAAGCCATTGCGGAGAAACTAAATGAATTCTTTGCATCGGTCTTCATAGCTGAGGATATGAGGGAAATTCCCAAACCTGAGACTTTTTTTTAGGTGACAAATCTGAGGAACTGTTGCAGATTGAAGTGTCACTAGAGGTGGTTTCGGAACAAATTGATAAACTAAACAGTAATAAGTCACCAGGACCCTAGATGGTATTCGCCCAAGAGTTCTGAAGGAACTCAAATGTGAAATTGCAGATCTGCTAACTGTAGTTTGTAACCTATCATTTAAATCAGGTTCTGTACCAAATGACTGGAGGATAGCTAATGTGATGCCTATTTTTAAAAAGAGCTCCAGAGGTTGATCCCGGCAATTACAGGCCAGTAAACCTGACTTCAGTACTGAGCAAACTGGTTGAAACTATAGTAAAGAACAAAATTGTCAGACACATAGATGAACATAATTTGTTGGGGAAGAGTCAACATGGTTTTTGTAAAGGGAAATCATGCCTCACCAATCTACTAAAATCTACTAGTAGAATCCGCTACTTTTTTGAGATGGGTCGACAAGCATGTGGACAAGGGGGATCCAGTGGATATAGTGTACTTAGATTTTCGAAAGCCTTTGACCTGGTCCATCTCCAAAGGCTCTTAAGCAAAGTAAGCTGTCATGGGTTAGAAGGGAAGGTCCTTTCATGGATTGGTAACGGGTTAAAAGATAGGAAACAAAGGGTAGGAATAAATGGTCAGTTTTCAGAATGGAGAGAGGTAAATAGTGGTGTCCCCTAGGGGTCTGTACTGGGAACCAGTCCTATTCAACATATTCATAAATTATCTGGAAAAAGGGGTAAACAGTGAGGTGGCAAAATTTGCAGATTATACAAAACTGCTCAAGATAGTTGAGTCCCAAGCAGACTGCGAAGAGCTACAAAAGGATCTCACAAAACTGGGTGACTGGGCAACAAAATGGCAGATGAAACTCAATGTTGATAAATGCAAAGTAATACACTTTGGAAAACATAATCCCAACTAAAATGATGGGGTCTAAATTAGCTGTTACCACTCAAGAAAGAGATCTTGGAGTCATTGTGGGTAGTTCTCTGAAAACATCCAGTCAATGTGCAGCGGCAGTCAAAAAAGCGAACGGAATGTTGGGAATCATTAAGAAAGGGATAGACAATAAGACAGAAAATATCATATTGCCTGTATGTAAATCCATGGTATGCCCACATTTTGAATACTGTGTGCAGATGTGATTGCCCCATCTCAAAAAAGATATATTGGAATTGGACAAGGTTCAGAAAAGGGCAACAAAAATGATTACGGGTATGGAGTGGCTTCCATATGAGGAGAGATTAATAAGACTCGGACTTTTCAGCTTGGAGAAGAGACAACTAGGGGAATATGATAGAGGTCTATAAAATCATGACTGGTGTGGAGAAAGTAAATAAGGAAGTGTTAATTACTCCTTGTAACACAAGAACTAGGGGTCACCAAATGAAATTAATAGGCAGCAGGTTTAAAACAAGCAAAAGGAAGTATGTCTTCACACAACGCACAGTCAACCTGGGGAACTTGTTGCCAGAGGATGTTGTGAAGGCCAAGACTATAACAGGGTTCAAAAAAGAACTAGATAAGTTCATGAAGGAGAGGCCCATCAATGGCTAGTAGCCAGGATGGACAGGGATGGTGTCCCTAGCCTCTGTTTGCCAGAAGCTGGGAAGGGGCGACAGGGGATGGCTCACTTGATGATTACCTGTTCTGTTCATTCCCTTTGGGACACCTGGCACTGGCCACTGTTGGAAGACAGGATACTGGTCTAGATGGACCTTTGGTTTGACCCAATATGGCTGTTCTTATGTAGATAGCCATGTTTACCCCCATCAAATTCTATAGAGTTGTGGATTCTAAAGCATTTGTTTACTTGGATCATAATATATCCTGAGCTGTTCATCCTGCCATCACTGAATGAAGAAGAGGGTACAGACCACAGTGTTTTCTATTCGTTTTGAGTAGGTTTAGCTGGAACTGACTTCCAATTGCACTATGAGTAGATCTCATTCTCTCATTCACAGCTGCATGTTTCCTACAAGGAATACTTTAAGCTGGAACCTCTCTTAGAATATCACCGGGTTATCAGCTTGGAGGACTTCATGAAGAGATTAGCACCCATTCACTGGCCCCCTGGCAAGCGTGTGGCTTACTGCTTTGAAGCAGCAGCTCAGAGAAGCAGTGACAAAAGGACTTGTCCCATGAAGGTAAGTGTCTCACTCTTGTTTTGCTAGCTTAGGTCAGAGGAATGATTGAGTCCGAGACTGGTATTTATTCGCTATTCTGGGACCTTCCTAAGGCTTGGTGTCCTAGATCACTATATGGGGGACTTCTTCCCCTGCCTATCCCTTTAGGCATTGCATTCCAGATTATACACTCTGCAGAGCATTTCAGGCAATCCATCCACGTGCTGCTCTTCCACTAAACCTATCTGTAAGGTACTTACAGTCAGGTCTGGTGGTTACAGTAAAGGGTTGGGAGTCAATAGGGTTGTATGTTTGTGTGTATTTATCATATTCAAAGTAACTGTAATTTTAGGTAAAAACAAGACCTTAACACAAAAAAAGCAGATATTCCACTGGCCTTTTACCCAGCTATCACATCCATAGAGCAGTTATCCCCAACTGATTTTAAAAGTCCGTATCCTTCAGGACAAATGGTCACTGGGCACCAGACCCCTGTTACTTGATATATTTTAGGACAGCTTTTGGAATAGTCTTTTATTTTAATACAAGGATCTCCTTAGTTTATCTGCTGCTTCCCAGTAAGTTAGATGGTAAGCATACCAGACTGCAGTCAACCCCCTGGTAAGCATGTCTTTCTGTAGCAGAATTCTGGCTGCAGACCTCTCCAGGTCCTCCACTTTTTAGATTCCAGCTCTAAGGCCAGGGATCCTGTTAATTGCACACGGCCAGGGCTCCATGTGCTGTGGTGAATGAGCATCTACCTTTGTTTTGCAGGATGGAAATCCCTTTGGTCCATTTTGGGATCAATTCAACGTGGACTTCAATAGGTCTGAGCTCTTTGGAGGCATTTCCTTCAGTGTCTCTTACAAGGACCACTGGATCCAAAGGTAGCAAGAACCTGGGGAAGCCGTGCACAGTGGTGGAGTAGCGATGCCAATAGCTGAACTTGTGTAGGCACCTGGAGTGGCTCTCAGGGAAATGCTCACTCTAGTCACACCATTGAGCCCCAATGTCATTTGGGATGGCTTGAAGTGATAGTTTCACATTTCAGTTAGGAGTGTGTAATCTTGAGACAAAAACCTTGAAGCTGTTTCCATGGTCAATTGGCCCAACACTGTGTTCTACTGACAGTATTAGGTGTGAAGTATGTAAGGCTGAGCGACTTGCCAGCCAATAAGTGATAACATTTAATTACCATGTTTATTGGCTGAGTCTTTAATTGCTCTTCAGAAGTAAATCAGAAATAATTCAGGTTTCAGCTGATGAACAAAGATCACACTACACTAAACTTCTGTCCAATATCTACCTGTTATCAGAGCCACAAGTGGCCTAATATTTATTCCAGCAGTGGGCCTGGGCATCAGAACTACTTTAACTTGGAGTGAGAGACACTTAACTAAAGAGAACTTATAACTCAGGGATCGTGGCACGCAGCCCATCAAGTTTGTTTACCTCTACATCTGCAGGTCCAGCCAATTGCAGCTCCCACTGACCGTGGTTCACCACTCCTGGCCAATGGGGGCTGCAGGAAGTGGCACGGGCCAAGGGATGTGCTGGCCACCCTTCCCGCAGCCCCCACTGGCCTGGGACAGCGAACCGCAGCCAGTGGGAGCTGCGATCAGCCGAACCTGCAGATGCGGCAGGTAAACAAAACGTCCTGGCCCGCCAGGGGCTTTCTCTGACGGGCGGCGTGCCAAAGGTTGCTGATCCCTGTTATAACTGATCCACCACCATGAATGTCAAGGCTGTCTTGTCATTGTTCTGTCCCTCAAATTTCATTAATTCACTTCTGCTTTGCTGTTGAGTCTGAGGTAAAAAGCAGTGTCTTGACACTGAGTTGTGTATAATTCACATGCTGAAATGGTGAAGATTATTTTTTTCTGATAGCAGGAGTGATAGACACTGTTATATTTCAGGTTGCATAATGATTTCCATTCTAATCCACTGTTTTCAGTACTTTTTATACCAAGCTTTTTATACTTTATACTCATAAAGTGCACAGCTAAGGATGGCTACACCGTGCATAAAGGGCTAACTAGCTATGCACTGAAACTTGTAGTGCAGGAGTGGAGACTAGGGTTCAGTGCCTACATCTCTCTTATGGTTGTTTTAAGGTGCACACAAGCTAGACTCCTCCTTGCACCTCTGAAGGCCCACAAGATGGGGAGAGTAGGAATTTCTCTATCCCTTAGGATGTAGAAGCTATAGCTGGCCAGAGCTTGTAAGGGCAATCGATGGGGGTGAGGTATGGAGAGACCCAAGGACAAGTGAGAGAACTGCAAGGATGGTGAGGGTGAAGAAGGCATTTTGTTTGTTCTTGAGAATGTCAGTGATCATGTAATTAACGACTGAATCCTAATGCATGTACCCAAAGGGGTGGAGTTAAAATCATTCAGGCAGCTCTAATTTTGACAATTCTTGATTATGAGTGGCTATCCATGTAATCTCTTCATAGTTTTTAGTCTGAAATTACACCTACTGCTTGAACTTCTTCTTTGCTTGTTGTTTCACTGGACTTCTATAATGCAGGATCACTCAGTTCTTTCCATTCCATGGAGTAACTGTCTTTTCTGATTTACCCAGGCACTCTAACAAGGCCAAAAGATTTCCTGCACACCTGTTTTTTTTCTGTCTCTTTCCCAGAGATGCTGAAAACACATGGAGCTCCTGTCTTGTTTCTCCTTCCAGGTTTCCACCATCAGAGCACCCTGTTCTTGCCCTACCTGGCGCTCCAGCCCAGTTTCCAGTCTTAGAGGAGCATCGGCCTCTGCACAAGTATGTTGTGTGGTCTGATGAGATGGTGCAGAAGGGAGAGGCCTATATTCATTCTCTCCTGGTTAAACCCTATGTAGGAATTCATCTGCGGATCGGCTCTGACTGGGTATGACTCTTATGTAGATTTTAGTGGGTCTGGTGCATGCAGTCAGTGTCATCACCACACAACCCTATAGAAAGTATACCAAAAGAGAAATGGAGTAGCACTGATATGGTCAGTCGTTCTGAGATGAGTCTAAACCTAGTTTGCACTCAGTAACTGGCTGTGTTTAGATACTAGAAATGCTGGCTGAGTTGGAGTCAGTTTTTTCTTAGCTGTTACTGTTCACATATGGTATTCTCTCTTTTCGTCCCCTAATAGAAGAATGCATGTAATATGCTGAAGGATGGGACAGCTGGATCACACTTCATGGCTTCACCACAGTGCGTAGGCTATGACCGAAACAATGCGGTGCCTCTCACAATGGACATGTGCCTGCCAGACCTGAAGGAGATCAAGCGTGCGCTCAAGCTCTGGGTGAAGAAGGTGGAAGCTAAGTCTGTCTACATTGCCACTGATTCTGAGCCCTACACTACAGAAATACAGCAGCTTTTCGAAGGAAAAGTAAGTCTTTCAGACTCTCAGACTGACAGGACTGCTCTAATAATGTCCTTCCCTAGCTAGTGCAACACTTGCTGCTGCTGCATACTCTGGACATTTGATTGTCTCGTATGTGTTCAGTGAAATTAAGACTGACTGATTAACAGATAACAGGAAATACTTTTTGTGCCTTGGTGCTGCGGTAAAATTGAGGTAGATAGTTCAGTGAGTGTCAAAGGATTGGATGTTTATTGGCTTGATCCTTTGAGGTTCTGAGTGTCATAAGAATTGGACACTCAGAACCTTGCAGGATTGGGTCCTAGATAAAGAATCCTAACATTTTAAGAATCCCACACTCTCCCCTTTCCCATCGGTTGAGGTGAGGTACATCAGTTTTCACCCAGGCATTGTCCCTGGCAGTGGAGCCCCAGCCCGCATGTTAGTGTAGTGGGAGAAATTGATGAGATATATTAGGAAAAAAAAGTTTGGGAGAAACAGAAAATATGGTAGCACAGATATTTTCCACCCTGGCTAGTAGCTTTACTATTTGGGCTAATAAGTGTAAGGTAAAATTTCAAAGTCCTTCTAGTTTAGATCAGTTTGAATTTCAGGGACTGCTAACCTTCATATTAGGAAAGTTCATTACTGATGCATGGAATGAGAAGTGAGCTTTACCCACAGCAACAGGACTAAAGTACTAAGGGTCCTTTGAAGAATTCAGCTTCCTCCAGAACTAAAAGATCCAGTCCTGTGTGCTGGCAAGGACTTGAGCTGAATTGAGATGCCTATGTAATAGCAGTACTTGCTGGAGCCTTTGAAAGGGCAAGTTTAGATTGATTCCAGTTTGTACCCATTTGCTGTGTTATGGCCAGGACTCTTATGCTCTGGGATTATCTATTCTGTACAGTGATGGCTGGATTAATTTGTTCTTCCCCTTTCACTTTGCAGATCAAAGTGGTGAATTTGCAGCCCGAAGTGGCCCAGATAGACTTGTATATCCTTGGCCAGTCTGACCATTTTATTGGGAACTGTGTCTCTTCATTTACTGCCTTTGTGAAACGAGAACGTGATGTGCATGGGAGACCCTCCTCATTTTTTGGCATGGACCGCCCCCCAAGGCTGCGGGATGAATTCTGATCAGGAGAGGAAGAGGCAGATTTTAATTGTTCTTATAGCTCTGAACACTAATGCACTGTTAGCAGACACACCGTGATAAAAATGTCATCTTAGGATATTCAATTCCACTATGACAGGCCTGTCCCCATACCTTCATCCTGGCCTCACATTAATCTTTGGATTCAGTTCTGATCACCTTCTCAGTTATTCCATGATGTCAGCATAAGATCAGAAATGGAAAATGCATTTTAAACTATGGGGTGACCTCTTGTAGGAAACCTTCCATTCTCATTATTTGGGACTTAGCAGCCCCCAGAATCAGATAGCGGCTCAGATTCTTACTGTTTCTCCTGCAAGTGTTGGGAAGCATCTTGTGATGCACCTTGGATGACAGGTGCTCAAGAAGTGCAAACTAATATTACAAGGGAGCGTGGTTCATGAAAATGAACATTGCCTAAAGCTTAGAACTGAGCATCAGAAGATCTGAGTTTTATTTTGAGGAATGCTGTTGTCCGATATGGGCAAGTCACCTTTGTGCCTCAGTTTCCCATCTATAAAATGAGTTTAATACTTCTACCTCACAGGAGTGTTGAGACTACATTTAATAATGTCTGTAAATTACTGAGATCTCCAAAGGGTGTTGCAGAAGTATGGCGTTGTTATATCATAATGATGCAGTTGTTTGTTTAGTACCTGCGCTGACCATGGCACACAGAACACCGATGGGGGCAGTCTTCTTTAGCTTGTCGTGGGCTGGTGTTTTATGATTTCATAGCTGTTGTCTCTTGCTTTGAGAGGGAGATTATGACATCCGGTCACAGGGATCTGTGGAGATCAGTAAATATTAGAAGCTAATATTTTTAAATGGAACTGAAATTTTAACATAACCTCAATAAAGCATTAGGAGGCAGTATGGTGGGTTTTATCCAATGTAGGTTTGTGCTAAGGGTTTTTCTGCATTTTTTCACAAAGAGCCCTCTCCACTGACAGCAAAATCTAGTCCACAGTGATGGTTCCCATTAAATTGATTAGGGACATTGTCCCTTTGCAGTGAGATGCTAACAGAAACCTGGATTAAGGCTTTTGACCAGTACAGTTTAATTTTGCATGAGTGACTGTGATGATCCACATCATTCTCCCTGCATGGAACAGTCTTGTTACTCTTGTGGCTATTGGTAAATTACTGAGTTTTGGCACTCACTCCCTTTTCCATACGGATTAGTTGTACAGCTAGGGCATCTTCTGATGTGCTGTTTGCATCTGGGGAACTCGCTCATATCTGAGCATTTTTCTTTGGTTTAACTCTGTCTCCCCTTATTTGTGTTCCTGTGCCTTATAACGAATGTCGGAGGAGTTGAGGCCCATGTTAAATTGGAAGCTAACTAAGGTGTTGTGTCCCCATATACTAGCCTCCTGCTTTTCAGTGCTAATTTCAAAAATGTGTCAGATTTGGTCATTTCAGTGGTGCTAACTGTGAGCAGGTTTTAGGCTAGCTGGAAATTTTTGTAACTGTGGAAGCTTGTAAACCTAAGCAGTTTAGATCCATCAGTATTTTCCTCCAATTTATGGTGGTATTGAAAGATGCAATCAAAGGCTGCATTGATTAGGAATGGCTAATGATTGAGACTGATTACTGAGATTTGCAAAATATCGTGGTTTAGAGGATGTATTTTGACTTAAGGAGCATTGGCAAGAAAATATTTTTTGTATTTTTTTCATAATAAAACACAATTAAATTTATCTTTGTCTTGAGTGTTTCAAAGCTTACTGATTCCCCTTCTCTCCAGTTTGGATTAACATATTTGGCCGTAGTTCTGCCCAGATCAATTTACTCTAAGGCTGTCACATCTTTTTTAAACATATAAATACAAATCCCCTACAAAGGTCAATCAGTACTGTCATCTCACTTCAGTTAGGAATATCCAAGAATATAAGAGCAGCAAAGAGTCCTGTGGCACCTTATAGACTAACAGACGTACTGGAGCATGAGCTTTCATGGGTGAATACCCACTTCGTCGGATGCATGCACAGGACTTTTTGCTGCTCTTACAGATCCAGACTAACACAGCTACCCCTCTGATACAAAAGCATAAGAACAGCCTTACTGGGTCAGACCATGGTCCATCTAGCCCAGTATCCTGTATCTGACAGTGGTCGATACCTGAGCTTCAGGGGGAGTGTACAGAACACGGCAATTCTGGAGTGATCTACCTAGTCTTCTACTCCTGGCTTCTGGCATTCAGAAGTTTAATGTTGCTCCAGGCATGGGGTTGTGGCCCTGACCATCTTGGCTAATAGCCATTGATGGACCTATCCTCCATGAACTTATCCAGTTATTTTTTGAACCCAGTTATGCTTTTGGCCATCACAACATCCTATGGCACTGAGATCCATGGGAGTTGTGCTTTGTGTGAAAAAGTACATCATCTTGTTTGTATTAAACCTGATGCCTATTAATTTTGACTGTTACCTGGTTCTTGTATTGGGTGAAAGGATAAATAACACTTCTCTATTCACTTTTTCCACACCATTCATGATTTTATAGCCCTTAATCATATTCTCCCTTAGTCATCTGTTTTCTAAAATGAACAGCCCTAATCTTTTGTTGTAGCTGCACTTTTGGGGGTCAGATGTTAATATAACAGTTCTACCCCTGTCACTTGGTGTAATGGTTCAGTCCAGTGAGAAAGATGATGCTACACTGCTTTTGGAGTGATCGTTAGTTAAACCACACAATTTGATGGAACCTTATAAACTAACTTCAGTCAAATATCTTATTGCAAACCTCAACCTTTAAATTATTTTTTGAGAATTAATACTTCAGCCCATATTTGCATTTCCATAACTGCTTACAATGCAGGGGTTTTTTTAATCATTTTCTACGGTATATGGTACTGTCCATATTTGGATAGAGCACAATGGACCAAATGGACTTCTGGTCTGATCTTAACTTGCTCTAGTATGGTAATTCCAGTGTTTACTCCAGTATTTGTTCTGCAGCAGACTGCAACAGAGAGCAATTTGCTTCTCAAATATAAATTACAAAACAAAAATAAAAAAAATAGCATCTCTAGCAAATTTATTTGTAGGGAAGATTTACAAAGTAAAAAATGAGCTGCTATACTAATACTATACACAACTGGAACTCGATTTGTCTGGAGAGTAATAAACTCACATTTGTTCTAAAACACGCAGTTTAATTTGCACAAATTCAGAACTCCCCCCTTCCCCACACACATGCTCACTATTTCTCCTATAGAAACTAAGTTGGAATATTATAGAAGAGCTGAAGTTAAAAGAATGTACTTCTCTTCTGGGGATCAGGAAGATATCCTTTACCCTTGAAACTCTCAACTAGAAAAATTAAATCTGTATTGTGTACAATAAAGATATTGCTGCCCAATATATATCACACAACCATCTAAGTAATGCAAAAACAGTAACATAAGAAAATAAAGGGAATCTGAACCAAATTTTCTAGACCTATTAGACAGCAATAAAAGACATTTGGCTAGTCAACCAGTGAGCCCTTAAACCAGGGGTAGGCAAACTTTTTGGCCCAAGGGCCACATCTCAGAATAGAAATTGTATGGTGGGCCATGAATGCTCAGAAAATTGGGGTTGGGGTGAGGGCTCCAAGGTGGGGCCAGAAATTAATTCAGGGGGAGGGAGGAGGGCTCCAGGCTGGGGCAAAGGAGTAAGGTGCGGGCTCTGGGGTGGGGCTTGAGGTGTAGGAGGGTGCTTTGGGCTGGGACCGAGGAGTTTGGAGGGTGGGAGGGGGATCAGGGCTGGGGCAGGGGCATGGGGAGAGACTCAGGACTGCAGGCAGTGCTTACCTCAAGTGGATCCCAGAAGCAGCACTCATGTCCCCACTCTGGCTCCTACACGGAGCCGTGGCCAGATGGTTCTGTGTGCTGCCCCTTCCACAGGTGCTGCCCCTGCAGCTCCCATTGGCCACAGTTCCCAGCCAATGGGACCTGTGGGGGCAGCAAGCAGAGCGGAGCCCCCTGGCTGCCCCTACACATAGGAGCCAGAGTAGGGCCATGCCACTGCTTCCAGAAGCAGAGTGGAGCAGCCCCCAACCCTACTCCCCGGCTGGAACGCTGGAGCAAGGCAAGCCCCAGACCCCGCTCCCCAGCGGGAGCTTGAGGGCCAGCTTGAAACGGTTGGCGGGCCATAGTTTGCCCACCTCTGCCTTAAACTAAGGATTTAGAAAGAGTGTGCCCTGCTAGTCAAGAAAAGATTGAAAGGATAAGCTGGAATTTCCGGTCATCTTTTCTTAAAAAAATCATCAGACACTTGAGAATGGAAACCATTAACATCTTAAAACACATTGGAGTCTAAATTAGAGCTGCCATCTTTTTTAAAATGGAATTCTGGACAGTTACAGAAAACTTGCAAAGGGCTGTGGGCAGCAGCCCAAGCTCCAGAAACCTGAGGGGTTTAGAGCCTGAAATGCAATTTCCTTTATCTCTTACAAAATCCTTTAAAATGTCCCACACAATACATAAAACACAATTAAAATGTCAACAACCTCCAAGGCTGATGTATTCCCCAATTTAAACTTACACATGCTTTCAGCTCGATTCTGTGTTCTGCTATATGCAGTTTGTGTCAAAACTCAAGAAGCATGGCAAATGGAATATAAAATTCAGAGGTCAAGCTGCCTGTGCATGGATTTATCCCTGTGAAATTACAGAGCTCAGGAATGTATATGCTACTTGGCATGCAATGTAGGAGGTAGGCACACTGGTCCAACCATAAGACTCTCTCTCCCTGTCTCTAAGCATCTAGTAATTACCTAGTTAAGGACAATAGTTGTCCCCTCATCTCTGCCAAGGACCTGTAGGCTTGCCCCCAAATTCTTCAGTGGTCTTTGCTACAGGCTGCTACCCCTATGCATACCTATGACCAGTGCTCCCCATTCCCAGCCATCTTGTATTCCTCCCCCTCTACCCCACATCCACTCCCTCCCACCCCCATCCTGTATTCCACCCTCTGCAACCCCACATAGATCCACAGCAATGTAGGGCTGGAAGGGACCTCAAAAGGTCATCAAATCCACCCCTTTGTGCTGAGGCAGGATCAAGTAAACCTAGACTATCCCTGATAGGTGTTTGTTCAAAGTGTTCTTAAAAACCTCCAATGATGAAGATTTCATAACCTCCCTTGAAAGCCTAGCCCAGAACTTAACTATCCTTAAAGTTAGGACATTTTTCCTAACATCTAACCTAAATTTCCCTTGCTGCAGATTAAGTGGATTACTTCTTGTCCTACTTTCAGTGGACATGGAGAACAACTGATCACCATCCTCTTTATAACAGTCCTTAACATATATTAAGACTTATCAGATCCCCCCTCAGTTGTCTTTTCTAAACACTAAACATACTCAGTTGTTTTTTTTTAACTTTTCCTCATAGGTCAGGTTTTCTAAACTTTTTATCATTTTTGTTGCTCTCCTCTGGACTCTCTCCAATTTATCCACATCTTTCCTAAAACATGGCACCCAAAATTGGACACAGTATTCCAGATAAGGCCTCACCAGGGCTGAGCAGAGCAGGACAATTATCTCCTATGTCTTGCATACAACACTTCTGTTAATACACCCCAGAATTATATTTGCCTTTTTGCAATTGCATCATATTGTTGACTCATATTCAATTTGAGATCCACTATACTTTTCAACAGTATGACCACCTAGTCAGTTGTTCCCCATTTGTAGTTGTGCATTTGATTTTTCCTTTCTAAGTGTAGTACTTGGCATTTGTCTTCACTGAATTTAATCTTATTTCAGCCCAATTCTCTAATTTGCCAAGGTCATTTTGAATTCTAATCCTGTCCTCCAAAGTGCCTGTAAGCCCATCCAGCATGGTGTCATCTGAAAATTTTATAAGCACACTCTCCACTCAATTATCCAAGTAATTAATGAAAATATTCCATAGTACCAGATCCAGGGGTGACCTTAATGGGACCTTACTAAAGAAACCCTCCCAATTTGACAGCAAACCATTGGTACCTACTTTTTGAGTAAGTCTTTCAACCAGCTGTGTACCCACCTTATAGTAATTTGCTCTAGACCACATTTCCCTGTAAGACTGTGTCAAAAGCCTTACTAAAATCAAGATATAGCACATTTACTATTTCCCCCTAGCCACTAGTATCTTACCAGGAATCAAAGTTAGGCTGATTGGTCTAGAATTGTTTTTTTTTAATTCCACAGTCTTTATTCTGATACTCTCACTCCTTCCTTTCATTATAATCATGAACTTTATCATTTCTTGATCACTTCCACCCAAATTGCCCTCAACCTTCAGATTTGCATCTCCCTGTTGTTCAGAGTCAAGTCCAGAATGGCTGCCCCCAGTTACATCCTTGACTTTCTGAAATAAGAAGTTGTCCCCAGTATGTTCCAAGAACTTATCAGAAATATGGTTTTGCCATCTTACTTTTCCAACAGCTGTCTGGCTAGTTAAAATCCCTCATTACTACCACTCCCTCCCACCCTCATCCTACATGTCTCTCCTAGGCCCCACACGTCCAATCCCTCCCACCCCCATCCTGCAACATCTCTCTCCCACCCCTATCCT
This sequence comes from Mauremys reevesii, assembly GCF_016161935.1. Taxonomy (NCBI): domain Eukaryota; kingdom Metazoa; phylum Chordata; order Testudines; family Geoemydidae; genus Mauremys; species Mauremys reevesii. Next base: position 47,505,218 of record NC_052635.1, read on the forward strand.
ACATGTCTCTCCCAGGCCCCACACGTCCAATCCCTCCCACCCCCATCCTATATGTCTCCCTTTGGCCCCACACATCCAATCCCTCCCACCCCCACACCCCTATCCTGCATGTCTCTCCCTGGCCCCACACATCCCATCCCTCCCACCCCCACACCCCTATCCTGCATGTCTCTCCCTGGCCCCACACATCCCATCCCTCCCACCCCCACACCCCTATCCTGCATGTCTCTCCCTGGCCCCACACATCCCATCCCTCCCACATCTATTGTCCATCTACTAGCCCCACCCTCTGCTCCCAAAGCACATACTCTACCCCCCCCATGGGGCTCCCTTATCTGCCCTCCAGCTCCCCCCTCCCGCCAGGTGAACACAGTTCCCCGGATGGAGCTCGCCTTGGTAGGGCGGGGCTCGTTGCTAGGGAAGCGAAGGCGCCTCGTCTCTGTCTGGTCGCCAAGGAAGTGAGACCAGTTGCCAAGGCGGCCTGTGGGGCCGGTTGCTAAGGAAGTGATGGCTTGGGGGCGGGCGTGCGGGTTGCCAAGGAAGTGAGCGGGGGTCGATCCCCCCCCGTATCCGGTGCAGCAGGAGCGGCGGCGGCGGCGGGGGCTCCATGGTGACAGCGCAGGTGAGTCCCGCACTGACAGGGTCCGAACCGGGCCTTAAAGGGCCCCAGCTGGGGGAGGCACTGCGGGGGTGGGGGCTTTGTAGCTACCGGCAGGGAGCCCCCTCCCCAGCAAAGGAAGGGCGGCAGCTCTGTTGCACACGCATATGCGCATCTGGGCGTGAAAAGGAGAGATGGCAGCCCCGTCGCGCACGTGTGTGTGCAAAGGAGGACCGGCAGCCCCGGTTGCACACGAGTGTGTGCAGCTGGGTGTGCAAACGAGGTCCGACAGCCCCTATTACACACGTGTGCGCACACCTGAGTGTGCAGAGGGTCGGCAGCCCCTGTTGCACACGTGTGTGCCCCCGTCGACTTGCAAAGGAGGGTCAGCAGACCCTGTCGCGCGCCCATGTGAACCTGGGCATGCAAAGGTGGGGCGGTAGCCCCTGTTGCACATGCGTGAGTGCACCTGGACATACAAACGTGGGATGGCAGTCCTGTCGTATTTGCGTGTGCGTATCTAGACATGCAAAGCAAGGACGTTTGTGCATCTGCATGCAAAGGGGGCATGGCAGCCCCTGTTGTCTATGGTGTGTGCATCTGTATGCAAAGGAGGGATGGCAGCCCCTGTCATGCATGTATGTATACACCTGGGCATGCAAAGGAGGGAGAGTTTCCACCCAGATGAGCATGTGAAGGAGGAACCAACCCCACGAGTATAGAAAAGAAGAAATCTCTCATGTGGGCATGTAAATGGCCACTCTTCCTTCCCCCACACCTTTCCTATGCCTGTGTCAACTTCCTCATCTGCCTGCTGTGTATTTTCAGAATGATTTCTGTGGCATTACAAGCTGTTGCATGATCTTATAACCCACTGCAATAGCTTTGAGTTCTCTCCACCACAAAGTTCGCTATTGCTCAGCTGCCTTTATTGTGTGTTATCATGACACCTAATGTCATATCAGAGATCTAATGTGTCACAGTAACTACAGTGTAGGACTGTTAGTCTATAGTGTGGTTCTCATGTTAGTTTGAAGATGAAGGCCGACACTCAGAAACTTTGTGATCTCATAACCAGAGATGAAGTTACAGCCTCAAATGTACATGTAGCTTGGGGTTTACATAGCTCTCTGTAAGCTCTGGTTTCTCTGTCAGTGGGAGGGAGGTATCTGGGAAGTAATAATGCCCAAACAGGCTTGGGATGGTAGTGGGCAACAAATTAAACATGGGTTTGCACTGTCATATGGCAGCAAAAAAGGAGCAGAGGGGTGATGGTCCCTTTCTGTGGTGTGTTCACACCTGGGATAATCTGTTCAGTTCTGGGCACTTCTTTAGCTGAGAGTGAGAGAGAAAAATTAGAGGGAAAGCGCAACAGAGAGGGGGTTGGAGGTATTGGGTTCTGAGAAAAGATTAAAAGAACTAAATGCAGTTAAGTGAGGACGTAAGTCTACAAGTATCTGAAGACCTTACACAGCAAGAGGGGAATGCCTGGCAGTATAACCAAAGTGATGAGATTATGAAAAGTAAGAATTTGGCTGCATATTAAGAAAGTCTTCCTGACAGGAAGACCTGTTAAGTTTGTATAGCTGCTCCTTTGCTTGGGAGTGTTAAAATAGAGAGGTTAAAGCACACTAGCACATGTCCAGTATGGTACCAGTCCTGCATTGGCCCCAGGGACATGGACTGGTTGGTCCAACTGTTCACTGCTATCTCTGATTTCTAAAATTCTCTGATGATTAAATGTGACAATCTGTGACATCACTTATTTTTTCAGGCATGACTTCATAGTGTATTAAAAGAGAATAGGGCTTAAAATTCTTCCTGCAGTCATTCAGGGCAAAATTTAAAATACACTAATCTCAGTCTTGAAGTCTAACGGATTAGAGGCAGTTTGGGATTTTATCCAGATCTCTTTGGATTTACTGGTTTCGTGAGGAACAACTGTTAATCATAGCATACAAATAAATGGTGATGTGACGTAAAGCAAGTGATAGTTTACAAGCTATTCTATCCCATCTACAAGAAACAGCTGAAGATAGTGCAAATTTTGCAATATAATTTTTGGTGACTATAAAAAATACAGTTTAGATTGCCCTTTAATTTTTAGGTGAGACAAATTTCTGTTCAGATTCCCGAGAATAACGTATAATGCTTTCACCAGGAAGAAGAGTTCAACTAATTAATTGATACACCAGTAACTGTTAACAACAGCAGCCAGCAGCAATGGAAATGGATCATGATGCGTTAGCATAACAATAGTGCAAATCAGGGGTAAGATAAGATGAGGGGACTGACTTGTTTGTGGCAAAAGTAGATCTGAGGTGTGCATTTGAGGAAGGCAGTCCTAGGTGACTGACAAATAGACAACATAATTCTCACTAAATATATACAGGATACCAAACTGCGAGAGTGAGGGTTGATTCCTCTACTGTTATGTATATCTTCTCTTACATTCAAGATGGCCACATGTGAATAGCAATATGCTCTTGTACTGAAAAAAAAAAAATCTACCAGCAGATTAAATGAACCTAGGATCATATAATACTAGTCAATATCTCTTGCAGAAGGTACCAGAGATAAAGGCAAGAGGATAACATTCAAGATAAAACACACCTCTGGTTCTGGCTGCTGAATGAATTTCATTTGTGAATAAAAAGTTAGTCTGTTGTTGATAAGGTACATGCCCAGCAGTGTTAATTATTGTATGGTTTTTGTTTTATTTTTCATAAACTTTTTGGCCCAAGAAGAATCTGGAGAATATGTCCTGTATATAGCTTTGATTAACAGAGTCTGCTTCAAAGAATCCTGTAGGACATTTTGGCTACTACAAATATTAGTTTAATTTGTTTGACAGAAGAGTGCTACTGAAGCAGTTGGAGATAGTCCTATTCAGAGATTAACCACATTGATTAGAGGTGGCATTTCTGTAACAGATCATAGCCCATATAGAATCTCATGAGCATTTCCATGCCTAATTTGAACGTGCGTATGGTGGTAAAGGTGCATACAGATGCGCATTCATTTTTGTCCATGCAATTCTGAGATATTTTCAGTTGCAGTAGCACTGAATGCCAGGGCAGAAGTGGAGGGAGCAGCATATATTTGGGAGGCATTCACAAGTTTATCAGCAAAGAAGGAGGGTATGCTTTGTGTGCTTTTACAAGTCTTGAATCTGACTTTCATATTTTCTCTAGACTGGCATTTTAAATATATATTCCTTTCTGTCCAGTTAGTGAGCCTATCCTTATTGGAGTTGTAAATCAGGAGGGAAAAGATCACTGCTGATGATAGCTCGTCTCAATTGATTAGACTTTTCCTGTTGTTATTCATACTTCCACCTTTTCATGTTCTCTGTATGTATAAATATCTCCTGTCTCTGTGTTCCATTCTATGCATCGGAAGAAGTGAGCTGTAGCTCACAAAAGCTCATGCTGAAATAAATTTGTTAGTCTCTAAGGTGCCACAAGTACTCCTGTTCTTTTTCCTGTTCTTATAAATGCCTTGTTCACAGCACGGGCATTGGGATAGAAAATGTTTTTGGTCCTCTAGCTCTACACCTGAACTTCTCAGGAGGTCCCCTCGAGTAAAGAGACAGAGGCAAAATGCAATTATAGAATCAAAAATTTAGTCCTCAAATGTGGTATTTTTGCTACAGATCCAGCTAACATTAGAATAGAGGGAAAGCCCTGAGGGAACCAAACAAATTGATTTTAAATCCTAGATGGGCTTTTCTGAACTTGCTTTATACTTAGGTCCAGCTGTTGGAAAGATTTCAAACAAGCATTCTTCTTAGAGGGTTCATTTTTTTTTAAAATTGGTTTGTCTGAAAACTTTCAGGTGCATTTCATGAGCTATGCAGTCACATACCTTTAGTGGCAGCCCATCAATGAATGGCTACATATTTTCTTTTAAAGGGAAGCTAAGTGTGCTAATGATTGGGGATGGATCAGCATGTTTTACCATCTCCAGGTGTCTCCTCATTAAACAACCCATAAACTGCAGGACTTTGTGAATCAAATTGTTATGTAGCATGAGTTTTGTGTAATGTAGAACCTTGTAAAACCAGATAGCATTCGATCACTTAGTACTTTAGAACTTGGATGTGGAATATATTTCATCGTTTTTGGGTACTGGAGCAGAGCTGGCCTATACAAAGAATCCAAATAAAAGTATATTGAGATGGGAATAATTATGGCATAGATCTGTTGAAAACTGTTGACCCCATGACATCTAGAGTACACGTGGTTATCTTCAGCTTAAGATGTACGAGTTGAAGCTGGGGGAAACTGGTGTTACTTTGCAAGCCCCAATCCTAAAGTAGCAGGTACACTAGAAGAAGGTGGAGTATGATCAAAGACCCATGTACTTTTTGCTCATGTTATTTTGATATTAAGTTAAATTTATTTTATTTTTTCCTCTAATTTTTAAGGACATGGTCCTCAGCCTCTCATAAGAAGTGATGCAAACGGGCCTTAAACCAGCCTTAGAAGGGAGGAATGTTGGGCTGATGTAAATTTAGCATCCCGAGTCTCCCATTCTCCATCTCTCAGCTCCATGCAGAATATGTATTGGGGCAGGATGTGAGGGGATAGAGGCATGATGGGAGTTGGGGGATGAAGATCCAGGACCAGACTGCAGTGCACTTTGCTGATCCCTTGCTAGCTTAGTTGTCCTAGGTTGTATAAGTTATAATAGCCTATGGCTGATCTAAGGCCTGGTCTACACTAGGCGTTTAACCCGGTTTTAGGAGCGTAAAACCGATTTAATGCCACACCCGTCCACACTATGAGGCCCTTTATATCGGTATAAAGGGCTCTTTAAACTGGTTTCTGTACTCCTCCCTAACGAGAGGAGTAGCGCTAATATCGGTATTACCATATCGGATTGGGGTTAGTGTGGCCGCAGATCGACGGTATTGGCCTCCGGGCGGTATCCCACAGTGCACCACTGACCGCTCTGGACAGCAATCTGAACTTGGATGCAGTGGCCAGGTAGACAGGAAAAGCCCCGCGAACTTTTGAATATTTCCTGTTTGCCCAGCGTGGAGCTCCGATCAGCACGTGTGGTGATGCAGTTAAAAATCAAAATAAAGAAAGAGCTCCCGCATGGACGATGCGAACGTGATCGCTATAAGGGCAGGCAAATCTGTTCTATCAGTGCTCCGTTACAGAAGACGAAATTCAAAATCATTTTTAAAAAATCTCCAGACAGATGCCATAGCAGGGACTCAGCGCAATGCTGCGTGACAAGCGTAACGGAAAGCCAAAGAATCAAATGGACGCTCATGGACTGGAGGACTCAAGCTATCCCACAGTTCCTGCAGTCTCTGAAAAGCATTTGCATTCTTGGCTGAGCTCCAAATGCTTCTAGGGTCAAAAACAGTGTCCGCGGTGGGTCAGGGCATAGCTAGGCAATTTACGCACCCCTCCACCCACCCCAGAAGTGAAAGGGAAAACAATCCTCTCTTGACTCTTTTACATGTCACCCTATCTTTACTGAATGCTGCAGATAGACGCGATGGTGCAGCACTCAACACCAACATCCTTGCTCCCCCCATGCTATGGATGGCTGGTGGTACAATATGGCTGGTATCCGTCCTCATCATCAGCCTATTGGCACATGGGGCAGTGCAAAAGGACTGGTAACCATGCTGACTAGCATCGCTAAGGTCAATCAAGGGCGCCTGGTCCTAATTTTTCGTGGTAGATGGTACAGTATGGCTGATAACCATCGTCATCATAGCAACAGGGGGCTGAGCTCCATCAGCCCCCACCCTTCATGTGTAAAGAAAAGATTCAATTGCCCCTGGACTAGCAGAGGGATGCTGGGCTCCTCTCCTCCACACTCCTTACTGTCCTGTCTGGACTATCATAGCAGCTGGAGGCTGCCTTCCACTCATTTCTCACTAACAAGTCAGTGTGTCTTATTCCTGCATTCTTTCTTACTTCATCACACAAGTGGGGGGACAATGCTACAGTAGCCCAGGAAGGCTGGGGGAAGAACGGAATCAACAGGTGGGGTTGTTGCAGGAGCACCCCCTGTGAATAGCATACAGCTCATAATTTCTGCAGGATCTGACACAGAGCAGCTGTGCTCTCTGGTTCTATGATACAGTGGTTCTCTAGTACACTTGCCCATATTCTAGGCAGGACTGATTCTATTTTTAGATACCAAAAAGGAGGGATTGACTCAGGGAGTCATTCCCAATTTTGGCTTTTGCGCCCCTGGCTAAGAGCAGCCAGGGGCACTTATGACAGCAACAGATGGTGCAGTGCAAAAGGACTGGTAGCCACGAGCATCTTATTACCAATTTATGGAATGGTAGATGGTACAATATGGCTGGTAACCATCTCTGCTATCATGCAAAAGCAAAAGCATGCTGCTGTGTAGCGCTGCTGAATCGCCTCTGTGAGCGGCATCTAGTACACATACGGTGACAGTCACAAAAGGCTAAACAGGCTCCATGATTGCCATGCTATGGCATCTGCCAGGGCAATCCAGGGAAAAAAGGCACGAAATGCTTGTCTTCCGTTGCTTTCCCAGCGGAAGGAGTGACTAACGACATTTACCCAGAACCACCCGCGACAATGATTTTTGCCGCATCAGGCACTGGGATCTCAACCCGGAAATTCCAAGGGGCGGGGGAGGCTGCGGGAACTATGGGATAGCTACGGAATAGCTACCCACAGTGCAATGCTCCAGAAATCGACGCTAGCCTCGGACCTTGGACGCATACCACCGATTTAATGTGTTTAGTGTGGCCGCGCACACTCGATTTTATACAATCTGTTTTGTTAAACCGGTTTATGTAAATTCGGAATAATCCCGTAGTGTAGACGTACCCTAAGTTGCACTAGGGGCTGGTTCAGGACCAGAAAGGCATAAACATAACCTAGAGCCATCTTCATGGCTTCTTCCTACCCGCTCCACTATGCTAACTGTGAATTGGAACTGCGTCCTCTATTTTTAACATGCTACAGATGTTTCTATTGCAAATGCATAACTGCACCATAGATGTTGGTAAGGAGGAACCTGAAGGTTTTGGCAACAATGGGGGAGGGAAGCAGAATTTTACAGCTTTTAACACTGGATGGGAATATTCCTTCCTTCCACCTTGTGAGCATAGTTGGCAGTGACTTAAAATTTTGTCATAACCAGCAATGCAGTCCTTAACAGCAAAAAGCTGTCTGTCTGCGCCTGCCCCAGCATCATCCACTATCTCTAACATCTGCAACAAGCACAGTAATTAAATTAAGTGGTGATCTATAATTGCCAGTTGGTTTCAGAGTTAACACACCATTAAGATGAATGGGGATGGTTTACTCTACTTTCCCAAGTGTGCAGACAACTCTGCCTTAGTTCGTGCATGCCAGTTCACACTGAAGGTTTTCTTTGCAATGATAAGGACTAGAAATGCATTTGTGTGTGTGCGCGTGCGTCCGTGAATTCCAAGCAGTTTGAACTTTATGATGAGACCTTTAGATTTCTGGTGGATTCTGTCCTGCAAGGGTTCAATGGGACTATCTTTGCCTATGGGCAGACTGGGACAGGGAAAACATATACAATGGAAGGAGTGTGTGGTGATCCCGAAAAAAGAGGGGTCATCCCCAATTCATTTGAAAAACCACACCCCTGAGTGATGTAGTTATACAAACCTAACTCCTGGTGTAGACAGTGTTATGTCAACGGGAGGGCTTCTCTTGTTGACATAGCTACAGCCTCTCGGGGAGGTGGAGTTACCTATGCCGATGGGAGAAGATCTCCCGTTGGTGAAGGTAGCATTTTCACTAAGCGCTACAATGACACAGCTGCACCAGTGCAACTGCAGTGCTGTAAGTGTAGACAAGCCCTTAGATTCTGCCACATGTTTCTATCACGGATAGTAGACTCTGCATTAAATTCCAGCGCTCTGGAAACACAGACTACACACAGCACTAGATATAATAGCTGAAAGGTGAAAAGAAGCTTTATGGGTTTCTCTTGAATCCTGGCAGCAATGTCAATTCCATTAAAGATTTATTATACTGTAATTAGACCTACAAAAGGTGACTTAAAATGTAACAAAGAAAAGGAAAAAGCATCGTGGTACTTTTCCAGGCAATATCTTTCCTTTAAGAGATCCTATAGATGAGTTTTAAACCTACGGCAGGAAACTGAAGCACTGCATTTTTCTGATGACATAACATGTAAATAACATAGGACTCATTAAATCTGAATCCTGACCCTGAAGTGCCAAAACCCAAATGTGACTCCCTCCAGAATCCAGTGTATTTATATTTGATTTCCAAAGAATCTCACAATCTAGTCAGGGACAATTTTTAAGCAACTAAAAATGCAGGCAGTTAAAGCTAGTGGTGCATAAGAAGGTTCACAAAGGCTGCCATTCACTGGTTCCTTTTTGTCCTGCGGTGGTGCTCTGTGACCTTCCATTTCTCTGCAGAATAAGGGCAGCTATAGAGGGGGAGGCAGCAACATTAGGTTAATGTAACTGTTTTATGCCTCTTCCCTGAAATTAAATGTGATCTGCCAGGAAGGGTATTGGCAAGGGAGTGGTTACTGTAAACTCTTCATTATGAAATGAAAATGGTTAGTAACAGAAGATAGTTTTAATCAGAGGCAACTTTAAATATATGTATAATTTCTTCAGATCTGTCCTGAATTTATAATTTTGCTGGATGTGTTGTAGCACTTGATCTAAACACTGATTGGGTTCCTCACAAGAACCTCTAAACAGCATCTTTAATGCAGTAGGCAGCAGCATAAGCATCAGATAAAGTGACTCAAAAGTGCGCGTGTATGTTAGATTTATAAGTGCTGTGATTAGAACCTGAAACTAATACTTTTAATTGACTATTACAAACCAGAATGTAGAAGAAGTTTATTGCAATGGGTTTAACTAATTAAAAAAGTATTATACAGCATTTCTAATTTTTTTAAAGGGAAGAGAAAGGGGTAAATTTACCAACTATAGTGATTTTATTTCATGAGGATTCTTTGCAACATTTCTTTATGTAACTAAATATTAATCGATATGTAAGATTTTGAGATATCGTTTCAAATAGATTAAGACTTTTTAAAATGTTTACCTTAACCATTATTTTTGTGCTTCAGAATCCTTCACAGTTCAGTTGACCCAAAGCCTTCAGAATTAAATGAGTTGAATCTGTGCCTTTGCACAAAAATTTATTGAAAACTAGTCATGTGCCCTTTCTTTGTTTATTTTTTAGGTTTTCAGCACTCCTGGCCTTCCTGGATCACCCGCCTGTCAAATCTCCCTACCCACTGTCCTGTCGTCATGTCTAAGTTAAAGAGTTCTGAATCTGTCAGGGTGGTGGTGCGGTGCCGGCCAATGAATGGGAAAGAGAAGGCAGCTTCATATGATAAAGTTGTTGATGTGGATGTCAAGTTAGGGCAGGTATCAGTGAAGAATCCCAGGGGAACATCTCATGAGCTGCCTAAAACCTTCACCTTTGATGCTGTCTATGACTGGAATTCCAAGCAGTTTGAACTTTATGATGAGACCTTTAGACTTCTGGTGGATTCTGTCCTGCAAGGGTTCAATGGGACTATCTTTGCCTATGGGCAGACTGGGACAGGGAAAACATATACAATGGAAGGAGTGCGTGGTGATCCCGAAAAAAGAGGGGTCATCCCCAATTCATTTGACCACATCTTCACCCACATCTCTCGATCTCAGAACCAGCAGTATTTGGTTAGAGCATCTTATCTGGAAATATACCAAGAAGAAATCAGAGATTTGCTATCAAAGGATCAGTCCAAGAGGCTGGAGCTGAAAGAGAGACCAGACACTGGGGTGTATGTGAAGGACTTGTCATCTTTTGTCACAAAGAGTGTCAAGGAGATCGAGCACGTCATGAATGTGGGGAACCAAAACCGCTCCGTTGGTGCTACCAACATGAATGAGCATAGCTCCCGTTCCCATGCCATTTTTGTGATCACTATTGAGTGCAGCGAGGTGGGACTTGATGGGGAGAATCACATCCGTGTAGGAAAACTCAACCTAGTGGACCTTGCAGGCAGTGAACGCCAGGCCAAAACTGGAGCACAGGGGGAAAGGTTGAAGGAAGCTACCAAGATTAACCTCTCTCTTTCAGCTTTGGGCAATGTTATATCTGCCCTAGTAGATGGTAAAAGCACTCACATTCCATACCGGGACTCAAAACTAACTAGGCTACTTCAGGACTCACTAGGTGGCAATGCTAAGACTGTGATGGTGGCCAATATAGGCCCTGCCTCTTACAATGTAGAAGAAACTCTTACTACCCTGCGATATGCCAACCGTGCCAAAAACATCAAGAACAAACCAAGAGTTAATGAGGATCCTAAGGATGCACTGCTACGAGAATTCCAGGAAGAAATCGCCCGGCTCAAGGCACAATTGGAAAAAAGGTCTGTTGGCAAAAGAAAGAGGAGAGAAAGGAGAAGAGATGGTGGGGAAGAGGAAGAGGAGGATGGAGAAGAGGGTGATGAAGGGGATGACAAAGATGACTACTGGAGGGAGCAGCAGGAAAAGCTGGAAATTGAGAAGAAAGCTATTGTAGAGGATCACAGCTTGGTGGCAGAAGAAAAGATGAGGCTGCTAAAGGAGAAGGAGAAGAAGATGGAGGATCTGAAGCGAGAGAAGGAAGCAGCAGAAATGCTGGGTGCCAAAATCAAGGTAGAGTGCTTGTTGGATTCCTTGAAGGGAATGTTCTCTGGGTTTAGGGAAGGATGGCAGTTCATCAAAGTGGGACGATAACCACCAAGTAGAGAAAGTTTCAGAGTAATGGTGAGGGGGTGTGCCTGAGAAGTTTTAAAAATCAACTTTATGTAGACAGAGGTGGGAATTCTGTTAAAAATTGAATTTAGAATTAGTGGTTCACATTTGTAATATGTTTTATATAATTTATGAACTGTGGTTGTAGAACCTACTTGTATGACCCGGGGAAGTCAGTACAAGAGATTTAAATGTGATATACACACTTATTATGCTGTAACTTATTAACAAGCTTCCTTCTGTTACTGATTGTTAGAAATTTATATATATGAAAGCCTCCATGTCAACCTCTCAGACAAAATGTGGGACAGATTGCCACAATGCAGAACACAAGACAAGTTACTAGTGCATTAACCTTACAATTATGTAGGATTTCACAGAGAGAACAATTTCCATAACAACAGGTTTAAATTTGGATGTTGAGTGAGTGACACTCCTTATAAAGGAGAGTTCAGTGGTAACTATCTAAGGAGTCGTTACTGTTTTTTAAAAAGGATGAGTTACATGGCTGCCTGAGAGGTTAACCTCTCAATATGTTTTTTCTTTCAGGCAATGGAAAGCAAGCTCCTTGTTGGAGGGAAAAACATTGTGGATCACACAAATGAACAGCAGAAAATCTTGGAGCAGAAACGTCAGGAAATTGCAGAACAGGTAAGAGAGGGGGAAACAATTTATTATTTTGTAACAATGAGCTGCTATTCTAGACCATTCAGAAAACATGAAGGTAAGAGAAACTATAAACTAGTGTTCCTGAGATTAATGATTGAGCTCTAGCCCTAGTTTAATGATTACTGGCAAAAGAGAGAGAAAAAGGGCTTGTGTCCTTTTTACTGCTTTATGATGTATAGAGAAGGCCTGTAAACTTTTTTCCTCATTGCTTTTTACATTAGAGACTCTGGTCCTGTCTTGGTTAGAAATTTCTGTGGTGGAGAACTGATGAAATGATATCATCTTAAGGCCCTAGAGAGTGAAAGCTGCAGCAATTAAATGAGGGGAGGGATATTTAGTCAGACTATTTACAACTTTTGGTATTTTGTGTTTTTGTTGGTGCATATTTAACTGCAATGACTAATTAAGATTTTGGAGAAGGAAAGTCCTTGCTATGGTTTCAACACTCCCACTCCTTTAACTGAGCTTATTCACAATAAATGTCCTATGAGGCGCCCAACAAACCCTTCAAAGTCAAATAAACACAGGGTTGATGTTCTTGTTGTTTTTTCTAAGGTAAAAAACAACTTGAAATTGGAATCTAAAGCAGTAGAGAGTCCTGTGGCACCTTATAGACTAACAGACGTATTGGAGCATGAGCTCTTTGCTGCTTTTACAGATCCAGACTAACACGGCTACCCCTCTGATAATTGAATCTAAATCAGGAGTCCTGGATCCCAGGCTAAAGGGATGCCTTGGATGTGGCTTTCATGTATGCAGGCACCGAAGGCAACAATATGACAGTGTTGATCTAGTCTTGTTTGTGGTATTCCTTAGAAACGTCGGGAGCGAGAAATCCAGCAACAGATGGAAAGTCGGGATGAGGAAACATTGGAGCTGAAAGAGACCTATAGTTCCCTACAGCAAGAGGTGGACATCAAAACCAAAAAACTCAAAAAGGTAAAATGTAAATAATGCTAGGAAAGATGGATTAGAAACTGAATGGCACTGCATGTGAAGGTGATAGCAACATTGAATAGTCATTACTCTGGTTCTTCTCACCTGTTCCAGCTATTTTCCAAGCTGCAAGCTGTGAAGGCAGAGATCCATGACCTCCAGGAGGAGCACATCAAGGAGCGGCAAGAACTGGAACAGACCCAGAATGAGCTTACCAGGGAGTTAAAGCTAAAGTAAGTCCCATTGCTCCATATGCTGCCCTTAACTCTTACTAAAGGCATTTTATTCTTGGGAGTGGATTGCAAGCCAGTTGCTTACAGAACAAGAGAGAGAACTAGAAATTCCTTCTCTTTGTCTAGGGCTGTGTTGGAGAGGTGGTGGGGAGATTCAAAATAGAGATGTTAATTCTCCTGTTTGCATATGTCCCATCTTTGTTCTTGCCTGTTATCTACAGGCACCTGATTATTGAAAACTTTATTCCCCTGGAGGAAAAGAACAAGATCATGAACAGATCTTTCTTTGATGAAGAGGAAGACCAGTGGAAACTGCATCCCATAACCCGGCTGGAGTGAGTTTACCCCCTAACCTTACTTTAAGACTGGGTCAGATGAAGACTTCAGGCTGGCCAGAGCAAGATTCTCCACACAGTTTTAGCCTCATCCAGCAAGAGTGCTTAAAGTCAGAATGAAGTTTTAGCCAAACTGTAACCTGAGTACAGTAAAGGTGAAGGCAGAGTAAGGAAAATTCTAACCTGTGAGGAGAGGAAGAAATTTCTACTGATAATCTCTCTCTCTCTCTCTCTCACACTCACTCACTTTTTCTTCCAAAGGATTGCAAATTGCTTTGCAAACTACATAGAGTATTGTGTTCACCATTAAAAAGTCAGCAGATTCAACATATCTACTACCATAGTTATTTCCTATTTTAAAGATAAGATATCTCAGAGGCCAGTGTATAGAAACTGTTGGCAAATCCTGACTATATATAAGAGGTTCCAAAGAACAAATGTGGAGTGAAAGGGCCAGAGGAATGTACATCATCCTGTGGTTTGTACTATAGGAATGTATAGGAATCCCACAATAAGCACAAAACAAGAAATTGGAGAGGCCAACTTGTGAAGGACTGTATCTAATACCACTTGCAGGGTTTTTACTGTCCAGTTGGAGCAAATTCCCAGGTGCCTGTAGCAATCTTCTTTTTCCAAATAGATACACTGGATTGCCTCAGTGCATTGCAGATCATAGAATATCAGGGTTGGAAGGGACCTCAGGAGATCATCTAGTCCAACCAATCTTCAACCAAATCATCCCAGCCAGGGCTTTGTCAAGCCTGACCTTAAAAACCTCTAAGGAAGGAGATTCTAAGGAAGGAGATATTTTGATTTATTCAAACAATGAAAAATCTTGTCAGTTTTTGGCATGTGATAGATTCAGTAATCATCTCCTTTTCAGTAACCAGCAGATGATGAAAAGGCCAGTGTCAGCAGTGGGATACAAGAGGCCTTTGAGTCAGCATGCCAGGATGTCCATGATGATTCGTCCAGAGGCCCGCTACAGGGTAAGCCCAAACATGGATGCAGCCTGCATCTGTTTTCCTCTTGTATTCAGAGGAGTATGAATTTCTGAGGATATATACATAAACTGTGTGACAGATGCAGAAGACTCTGGAGAGGAAGCCTCCCTCTTGACATATTAAAAATGTGTCTTAAACCCAGCAGTCTGGTGTTGTTCAAGAAGAGTTTATGACCTTCATGCTGCTGCTAAGTTACCTTCACCTGGTGTAGATCGAAAGTGGTAAAGTAAAAGCTTAAGTAGGATGATAGGAAAGTCACAAGCCAGAGAGAATGAAGTGGCCCGAGAGTGTGACAAGGGTAATGTGACCATGAGCACACAGGATATATACATTTCCAATAAATCTAGGAGTTCTGGTAACAATCCTTATCAAAGCATGGAATACATCAGTACAATTTGTGGAAAGTATGAGTATGTGTGGACATTGATGTTTCCGGTTCTGCTTCCATTTTCTTAGGCAGAAAACATTGTGTTACTGGAGCTAGATATGCCTAGCCGAACAACCAGAGACTACGAGGGCCCAGCCATTGCTCCTAAAGTGCAGGCTGCTCTAGAAGCAGCTCTGCAGGATGAAGATGAGATACAGGTGGATGCCTCCACTTTTGAGAGCATGTCAAATAAAAAATCAAAATCCAGGTGAGTCAAGTTGTAGAAAGTAGGTTATGTCCACCTCTGTCCATTGGACCCCAGTCAGCAATGTATGCATGCATAGGTCACTATCTTTCTGCAGGACTGGTCAGTGGGATGAAAACTAAATGAGCCCTGAGGTAGGTGGAGAGAGATGGGTAAATAGGGCAGAGGAGCAAGCTGAGGTTGATAGAGAATTATATCTAGTCAAACTCATTCAGCTTTTGGGAGATTCGCTTTGATGTGTAACAAGCAACTTTCTTTGTTTTTACTTCTTCAGGCCTAAAACTGGAAGGAAATCAGGGGGATCCTCTTCCTCAGGCACCTCTGGGTCTCAGCTCTATCCACAGTCCCGGGGGCTGGTTCCTAAGTAAAAACAGCAATTCTTCTCCAGGGCGTGAACAGCATTTGCCTTCTGAGAGCAAAGACAAGTAAAAACCTGCAGAGAGGACTCTCAGCCAGACTCCAAGCCCTTTCCTTTGGGGAATAGCAATGGCCTCTTTGCAGTTTAACTGACTTGTGTCAAAATGTGCCAGTCCCAGGTGTGCTGAACCTTGCAGGAAAAGATTTGCTCACAATCTAGCAATCAGCCCCTATTGGGAACAGATTTTAGTTAGGAAATCAGAAATGCATGAGGTACGTTAAAGTGTGTTAGAAGCAATGGGAAGCATGAGGATCACCTCACAGCATCACCCTCTCTCCTTCAGTTCCAGCCCCCTTGCTGTACTGGGCTCTCTTGCTGTTGGGCAACAGGAAAGAGTTGCAAGTCATCTCAACAGAATCAACTCTCCAGAACCTCAGGATGAAAACTTAGTGAGGTTAAAAAGTGGAGGGTGTATCCAAACTTGACTAGGTGCATTTTTTTCCTCTTTCTGTTGAAAGAATGGCATCTTCATCTGGGGTTAGAGTTGGGTTGAACAACCCTGAGATGAGCAGGATTGGAGAGCTGTTTCCTTGCACTTCACAGCTAGACCTCTCCGCTTTCCTTTAGAAATGTAGAACAAGAGAGGATCTTGGAAGTATATTTTGCTCCTGTAGAATGGAAGCAATAGAAACTGAAGTTCTCTATCTGTTTACAGACATCAGTAAGAGCTCTTCTAAACTGTCCTGCTAAAGACTCAACCCCTATTGGCAGGGACCACCTTGTCAAAGAATAAGTCTGCATACCAGTGCCAGTTCCATACTAGCTCTCTTCCTCTCACTTCTCCATCCCACACCTGGCATTTTAGACCAGCATCCATACTGAATAGCTAAACCCTACACCGTGTATGGCCATTTTCTCAGATCTTCCACCATTTGTAGGAAGTGTAGATCTAGCTTGGTGCTAGGTCTCTGCCAGGAGGCACACATAGCCAGTTCTGCCATTCCCTATGACATGGATGGAATCTGGAGCACTATGAGGCAAAGCCATATTAGACTGCACTTTTCTGATAAGTATGCAATCTTTCCCCTGATGTTATGAGGCGCTTCAGTGCAGGAGCTGCCTTTGTGTCTCATCGTGCTCCAAGTTAAGAACATTCTCTTTTCAGTCTTAAGCTTTCCTGAATACAGTGAGGCTAGATGGGAATGAGGGCAATGTGTAATCACCAGTCTGGGGTTGCAAGGAAATCTGATATAAATCCCAAGGGTGGTACACTGAAATTGAAAGGGGAAGAACTCCTGCTTTAGATGGTGTCTTTTCAAAGTTTGCCCTGTGACTAATATCACAGGCCTGCATGGTCCAGTGGGGAGAGGGGAGCTACTGTATTGGATGGGCTCAGAAGACAGAGTAAGGTGTTCCTGTCTTGCATCTCACTGTTCAGCTTGTAAGTTTTAGTTCCCTGTATATTGAGAGTTGGGCTATTTTTTTTTCTTGATTGTTGTCAACTGTTGTCCTGTGATTGTTTGTTTTTACCCATTACCTCTCCCTCGCAGATGACCTCTCCCTATACTGACTGACCAGTGTATGAGAACTTGCCTGTTTTTAGAAATACTCTGATGTAGGGACTCTACTTTGTGTTCTTGTTAAGTATCCATTGACTGACTCTGTCCAGTCTGGAAAAACTCCATTGTATCTGACCGCCATGAGCAGAAGGAACACAACACTTCTAGCATAAAGCTCTCCTCTGCATCTTGCTGGCATGGTGCCTTGGTGAGTCAGCTGCTCAGGTGGACTTGGGTTAAGTTCTAAATCAGCTGCTTTGATTCAAGGAGTATATTTCTGGATGAGGACCAGATGAATATTTTTTTAAATTTTGATGCGGGGAGGAGAGTTTTGCCTATGGGTGAGGGAGGAGCCATCTGCTCATTTTCTGCTATCCTAATGATGGAAGCCTGGCATAACCTTCCTTTTTATAAACCACTGTTTCTGTACAAAAAGCCTTTTAATTCTCTTTTGTGGTATAAAACAGAGTGTCAACGGTTGTCGTCCACCCCCCAGTATATAATCTTGTTTACTTCATAATTGAAAAAGAGGATTGTATAGTTTAAGTATTCAGAGAATTGAAATGAGATGAAGTGACTGTATAGCCTGAGATGGTAATATATACATGATATAGCTATGCTTCTTCACTCACTACTATACCACCGGGTTTCTGTACAAAATTTGTAAGATTTCCCATGTGGCAGGAATAAGTACATTGGAAATCACAGCCCAAACCCAGACTGTTCTGCTTTTACTGTTAATATGCTAGAATGGCTCTACCTCGGAAAGCCCTGTTTATAAATGTGTATACGTTAAGGTGAGAGAAAGGGACTGAGGTAGGTAAATTATAAAATTGACTTTTAGTTACCTTTACCCACAGCTCCATTTTAAACAGTATGTCCAGTGAATAAGAGAGAATAAGCAAATCTCAGGGCAACAGCAGCTTTCAGCTTCTCACTCTGATTGACCTACCCCTTTAGATCCATAGGGTACATCTACACTGCGATTAAAAACTTGTGGCTGGCCTGGGACAACCAACCTGGGCTTGCGGGGCTCAGGCTAAGGAGCTATTTAATTGTGGGGTAGACTTTTGGGCTCAGGCTGGAGCCTGAGCTCCAGGACCTTGCAAGGTCCCAGAGCTCAAGCTGGAGTCCAAGCCCGCACATCTATGCCACAATTAAACAGCCTCTGAGCCTGAGCCCTGTGAGCCCAAGTCAGCTGGCACAGGCCAGCCACGGGTATCTAATTGCAGTGCAGACATTTTCTGGCAGTGATATTGGGGTGAAATGATACATTTGTGTTAAATTGTACAATGTTAGTGAAGTTCAGGATCGACATGTCTAACAAGTGATCCTGCCAGGCTTGTGCCTCTCTGCTGCATGTGGGTATGATCTGAACCATCTGGGCTTCCTGCAGGCTAAAAGCCAAAGAAGACAGGAAATCCACCAAGTTCCTGGAAGAGGCCCTGGGAGAGTGTGCACAGTCAGTCTCTTCAGAGGAATGTTTAAAATCCTCCTCCTCTTCGCTCTGCTCTGTATAATTGGATACAATTTTATTTTTCAAGTTACGTGCAGTAAAGGTAGCTTTTCTGTTCCAGAGTCAAATCCCACATGAAACCGAACACATAGAAATTACAGCACTTCAAATTCTTAATATAGGTCTGATCATCCTTTGTTGAAAGGTTTGCATGCTGCTTGAATCTTATAGAATATATACCTCTGTGATGACCTTTTGAACTGTAATGATGCATTATACAGACTTTTGGTTTAATACAGAACTCTCTAGTTGTAGTCCTTCCTCACTGTGTCTAGATTCATTGCCAAGTTTCAGAGAAGCATTGATTCCTGTAAATCTGGATATTTTATCTGTCCTGTCTTTTAATTTCTGATATCTGACCATACAACCAGGCCTTAAAAGGGGAAGAAGTGATTCTTGTGGCTTGCTTTCTACAGTGTTAAACACATAGACAAATGAGAAAAACATATGTGCACAATGCAAAAGCCATAATCAGATGCTCAGTTGGAACTGAACAAGAACAGTGGTGCCCGGCTGCTCTGCACCTTGCAGTGGTCATTTAGCTCCCTATGATCTAGGCACTTACTACCTTACCCTCCTCAGCCCGATTTCTCTTGTTTCTGGAATGAAGTGCCCAAGGGTGCTTGTGGGCATAACTGTCTGTGAGATTTCACTCCTTGGTCTTACACTGATCTTGACCTTTTCTTTGGTGACCTGTAGACAAAGAACATCTCTAGTTCTGTCAATAGGTTTTACAACTTATATTTATTTGTATCATCTCTTTTGGCTAGGAATGTAAAAGTGATCCTAAAATAAGATGTGTAATAAAATCAATCAGATTTATTGTATCTACCAAAACTTGTCCGTTTTTCATCCTTAAATGAATTTATAAATCATTGCAATATTCACAGATCTTTAGGTGGCTGTAAAACACCAGGCCCTTGTTTTATTAGAAAGTGCCTGCAGAAGCTAGCCTTATTATAACTAAAGAATGGAATTTAAATGTCATTGTGACAGGTGACAGACAGAAGCCCCAGAGAATAATATACTCTTGTTATTAACAGAATATGTATAGTTCAAGCCATAGCAGCACAAACATCCTTGTTTCCCTCCCCGCAAATGTGGTTCACCTCTACCTTGGAGAGACCACTTGTGGGTCTGAAAGGGTAGGTTAGTCCTTTTTCCTTTCTGCTGAGTGACAAAAAGGGATCCAGTTAGTGGTAATTATGGTGGAGGTTTTTGTGATGTAAACATCTGGAAAATGGAGTGAGACCACTAACTCATTTCATATGTCACTGTATGGTCTCTAATGAGGTCTCTAATGAAAGTTTTTAGTATTTTGGTTGGAAAAAAAAACATCAATGGAAGGGGTTTTTCTGTTGATGTAGATAATCCGCTTCCCTGAGCAGCAGTAGCTAGGTCAACGGAAGAATTTTTCGACTGACCTAGCCATGTCTACACCAGGGGCTATGTTGTCATAGTTATGGCACTTATGGCTGTGAATTTTTCACAAGCAAGGTAGTTAGGCTTATCTAAAAATAGATCAAGGCTCAGTAACCATTCCGATGGAACAAAAAGGGTAATATTTGGATTTGGATGGACTGTGCCCATTCTATTCAGGCTGGAGCTGGGCTTAAAGGCCTGCAGCCTAAAGGTCTACTCTAGATTGCTTCTGGCTCTGCCAGTGACTAGGTGTATGGCTTCAGGCAAATCCCTTAACCCTTGTGCATGCCTCTCACAGTCTGCTACACAGGGTTGCAAGAGGTGAGTGTGCATGCATAGGCAAAGTGTGTGTGTGTGTGTGTGTGTGTGTGTCCATATGAGTGTGAATGGCTGTGTGTGGGAAGGTGTTCACATGAGCACAAACAGCCCTATGTGGTGGTGGTTTAAAAACTGTGTGTCCCCTTATGAGTACAAATGGCCCTGTGGGGGTGTGTAGTTCATACAAGTGTGAATGGGCCTGTGTGTGTTCACATGAGCATGAACAACCTTCTGTGTGTGGGAGGTGTTCAGATGTGAATTACTCTGCGTGCTTTTACAGAACCAGACTAACACGGCTACCCCTCTGATACTCTGTGTGTGTTCACAGGAGCGTGAATGGCCCTGTGTGTCGGTGGTGGGGAAGGTGTTCATATGAGGGTGATAGCCCTGAGTGGGGGTGGTCACACAGGGGTGAGTGGCGCTGTGTGTCTGTGGTGGGGAAAGTGGTCACACAACGGTGAATGGCCCTGAGTGGGGGTGTTCACACGAGGGGGAAGGGCCCTGTGTCTCTGTGGCGGGGAGGGTGCTCGCGTGAGGGGGAACGGCCCTGTGTCTCTGGCAGGGAGGGTGCTCGCACGAGGGGGAAGGGCCCTGTGTCTCTGTGGCGGGGAGGGTGCTCGCACGAGGGGGAAGGGCCCTGTGTCTCTGTGGCGGGGAGGGTGCTCGCACGAGGGGGAAGGGCCCTGTGTCTCTGGCGGGGAGGGTGATCGCACGAGGGGGAAGGGCCCTGTGTCTCTGGCGGGGAGGGTGATCGCACGAGGGGGAAGGGCCCTGAGTCTCTGGGGCGGGGAGGGTGCTCGCACGAGGGGGAACGGCCCTGAGTCTCTGGGGCGGGCAGGGTGTTTGCACGAGGGGGAACGGCCCTGAGTCTCTGGGGCGGGGAGGGTGCTTGCACGAGGGGGAAGGGCCCTGTGTCTCTGTGGCGGGGAGGGTGTTCACACTAGGGGGAACGGCCCTGTGTCTCTGTGGCGGGGAGGGTGCTCGCGTGAGGGGGAAGGGCCCTGTGTCTCTGTGGCGGGGAGGGTGCTCGCACGAGGGGGAACGGCCCTGAGTCTCTGTGGTTGGGAGGGTGCTCGCACGAGGGGGAACGGCCCTGAGTCTCTGTGGTGGGGAGGGTGCTCGCACGAGGGGGAACGGCCCTGAGTCTCTGTGGTTGGGAGGGTGCTTGCACGAGGGGGAACGGCCCTGTGTCTCTGTGGCGGGGAGGGTGCTTGCACGAGGGGGAACGGCCCTGTGTCTCTGTGGCGGGGAGGGTGCTCGCACGAGGGGGAACGGCCCTGTGTCTCTGTGGCGGGGAGGGTGCTCGCGTGAGGGGGAAGGGCCCTGTGTCTCTGTGGCGGGGAGGGTGCTTGCACGAGGGGGAACGGCCCTGAGTCTCTGTGGCGGGGAGGGTGCTTGCACGAGGGGGAACGGCCCTGTGTCTCTGTGGCGGGGAGGGTGCTCGCGTGAGGGGGAACGGCCCTGTGTCTCTGTGGCGGGGAGGGTGCTCGCGTGAGGGGGAAGGGCCCTGTGTCTCTGTGGCGGGGAGGGTGCTCGCACGAGGGGGAACGGCCCTGTGTCTCTGTGGCGGGGAGGGTGCTCGCGTGAGGGGGAACGGCCCTGTGTCTCTGTGGCGGGGAGGGTGCTTGCACGAGGGGGAACGGCCCTGTGTCTCTGTGGCGGGGAGGGTGCTTGCACGAGGGGGAAGGGCCCTGAGTCTCTGTGGCGGGGAGGGTGCTCGCACGAGGGGGAACGGCCTGGCCTTTGGTACTTAGGCCTGAGTGGGCTCCTAGGAGATCCTGGGGTCGGGGGAGGGAGCGGCTGGAGAAGGGGCCTGCGGGGCTGCCGCAGCCTCCCATCGGCGCAGGGGACAATGGCCGCCCCAGGGCACGGAAGCTGGGCACAGCGGGGCCCTGTCAGCTAATGTGGGCAGGGCATCCACGGCTCAAGCCCAGCATGCTTCACGGCACCGGCACCCCTGCCCTTGGCGCACTTGTGCCGGAGAGCCTGCTGGGAGGTGTAGTCTCGGGGCTGGAACGGCCTGTTCGCGCCGGGCCGCGGTGGGACTACAATTCCCATCAGACCCTGCGGTTTGTTTTCCTTCAAACGGAAAAGCTACCCTCCCCCGTCAGAGCCGAGCGCGGGGGTTGGATTGTCCTGCCGAGGCCACCGTTGAGGAGGTCCCTCCCCCCACCTCGGAGCCCTTTGACCCCGTTGTTATGTCGGGCTTGAGCCGCCGCCGCTGCTGCATTCCATAGCGCCCGGGAGCTACCCCACCCCCCTCGCCTCGCGCCCTCCCTGCCCGCCGGCCGCGCGCCAGCCCCGCCCCCCGGCTAACGGTCCGCACCCGCGCCGCGCGCTCCCGCCTCCGAACCCCCGCCCGCGTGCCCGTGCCCGTGCCCCGGCCCCCAACACCTCTCCCCCCACCCCGGAGCAGGAGGAAGATGAAGGAGATGAAGCAGCGGAGGAAGAAGGAGCGCACGTGGGCTGAGGCCGCCCGCCTGGTGAGGGGGAGGTCCCCCCAGGAACGGGGGCGGGGAGGCCCCGCGGTTGCAGGGCTGGGGAAGGACCCGGTCCCCATAACTAGAGGGGCCCCTCTGGGTAGGGAGGGTCCCTGCGGGAAGGGTTGTGAGGAGAGAGACCGCTGTGTACAATGGGCAGGGGGCAGAGCGCTCCTTCCCTCGGGGCGAGGTGACCGTCCCCCAGCAAACCCCGCAGGGAAGATGGGGTGTCTCCCAGAGAGGGGCCCGCGCGCGTTGCGGGGCTCCCCGTGCAGCCAGGGGAGTGGTCACTCCATGGGCTGGCGGAGTCACCGGGGGGCTGGGCGCAGGGAAGGACACCTCACCCTGTGAGCAGAAGGGACCTGGCTCAAAGGGAGAGCTGAGAGGCACCTCATGATATTGCTTAGCATGATCTGTATGACTGGAGTGCCTAGGAGTCCCCATCATGGACCAGGACCCCATTGTGCTAGGTGCTCTGCAAACAAAATAAAGAGGTGGTCCCTGCACCAAGGATCCTACAGAGAGGCCAACATCCCCCTCTCACCCCCGCCCCCCAATAACCAGGGAGGGCAGCAGTCGGTGGACATTGCTCTCTCTTTTCTTGTATGGAAGAAGCAACCTCCTCCCTATCTTCAATATGAGATGGGGAAGAGAGGAGGCTGCTTCTAGAGCGCAGTAACACCCCCCCACACATCCACCCCAACATAATCACAGGGTGACTTCCCCTGTGGAAAGGTGGAGAGTCACAACTCCCACCATTATAACTCTTCCTACTCCTTTTTCTGCCTCCATCCCTCAAGAGAAAGAGATAAATTCCTAGCCTCTTTTCTCTGTACATTACTGGGAAGAAGAAAGAGAATGATTTTAGTCCTAACACATGCACACTCTGTACTGCCAGCAGGGTCTTCATTCCAAACTACAGCAGTGCTTCCAGAAACACTACCTCTACACCAGGGGTCGGCAACCTTTCCGAAGTGGTGTGCTGATTCTTCATTTATTCACCCTGATTTAAGGTTTTGCGTGCCAGTAATACATTTTAACGTTTTTAGAAGGTCTCTTTCTATAAGTCTATAATATATAACTAAACGATTGTTGTATGTCAAGTAAATAAGGTTTTTAAAATGTTTAAGAAGCTTCATTTAAAATTAAATTAAAATGCAGAGCCCCCGGACCGGTGGCCAGGACCTGGGCAGTGTGAGTGCCACTGAAAACCAGCTAGTGTGCCGCCTTCGGCACCCGTTTCATAGGTTGCCTACCCCTGCTCTATACTATCATCTTGAGAGACTGTCATATTACATGGGGGAAGGGGCTACTGTCAGATATTTCTCCCTTCCAGATTGCCAGGTTTGTGGGGGCTTCTCTCAGAGAGGGTGAGAAACAGATCCTTTCACATGCTCTCACACATATTACCAAGGGGAGGGAATGGGTCTTTTAGAGAGAGATTCTCCTTTAACCATGGAAAGAGGAGGATTTTCTCTTTGAGAAAGGTGTGAGCTCACACACCATTTATGGTGGTTGGATAAGGCATTTTTCTGGAGAGGCCTTCTGCAGTTTGTAAGCATTACTTTAAGACAGATACTGAGAAACTACGCATCTTCTCAAATGGTATGAACAGATAGTCTGATGAGGCATTGACAAGGTCTGAGGTGACTTCTTCACTGTAGAAAATGGTACTGATTGTTAGACAGCCTTTAATTTTTCTGCTTGGGTCAGTTTTACTTACAGGTCAGCAAAGTCTGAGCAGTATAGTAACCGTTCTTAGTTTTGTCAGGTCCTACTTTTTATTCTCCTTTCCCTTAGATTTATTTAAACCTCTCTGGAAGGGATCTCAGCCTTCTGAGAAATGCCAGGTTTGAGGTCCAGAAAACATTACTGTCAGGAATTTCCTAAGTGACAACAAGCTTCTCCCTGACACCACTAGTCTGAGATAGCTAGGCATTGTAAGGGGTATGGTGTTCAAGCATACACGAAAATATAAATCTCCTTCCTGTCTACCAAAGGGCTTTACTTGCTTAGTTTCTTCATGGTCAACATTTTCATTTGGTCATAAGCATGTTCTTGGTAACAAATCTGGTATGTGTGTGATGAATTTTGTGGCATGTATTTTCATCAGTTTTTTTTTAAATTCCATTCATTCAAGCGGCAGATTTCTAGAATAAATACCTGCTTTGGTTATAAGAACATAACAATGGCCATACTGGGTTAGATCAAAGGTCAGTCTAGCCCAGTATCCTGTCTTCTGACAGTGGCCGATGCCAGGTGCCCCAGAGGGAATGAACAGAACAGGTAATCATCAAGTGATCCATCCCCTGTCACCCATTCTCAGCTTCTGGCAAACAGAGGCTAGGGACACCATTAATTATGTCCATTAATACCATCCTGTTGGAGCCCTGCTGTATTCTGTTGCCCATCACCACATGGGACAAACCTGTCTTTTATAAAAGAACTAAGGCCAGATCTTAATCTGGAATCCAGATGTCAACTGGAAAATCTAAAATGGAAATAAACTTTAAAAAAAGTCTGTACCAAATAAGAAAAGATAAACCCACCAATAAACTGCAGTCAAATTGAAAATTTTAAAAGAGGAGGAAAAGACAGGGGAATATGGGCCAGTTGATCCAAATGAAGATTGAACTCTTAAACTATTGTCTGGACAGTTGGTGCCTTTAATACCCAGCCCCTTAACTCAGTTCATAACACTCTCCATTTCAACTCTGTTGGAGTGGGAGAATAATCACATTGCAAAGGGCACACTCAGCTTTTTGCATGCTTTATTGTGCCGATTGTTGCTGCTATCTACTTTTAATGCTGATTGGAAAAGGCTTGTTTGTTTTGTTTTTTTCCTCCAGGAACCAAAAATTTTTCACAATAAACTTTTAAAAAATAAAATCTGTGAATGCAAGTGACCAGGGGAGGCACAGTGATCCTGCCATCTCCATATGGATAGATAGTTTTTCTTTTCAGCTCTGTTTGAGCCAAAGGCACTTGATCATTGATTTACTGGTACAAGGGCATACTTTGTGTGTAGTATATTGGCATCTATATAAATAATAAATACATGCATTTTGGGGGTTTTTGTTATTTGTTTTGTGTGTCAAGGTTATGTACCAGACCATGTTGACATTTAATGAGAGCTGGACGATTGTCTTGGGTCCATCCGATTTGGGTTAGCATCCATTGGATTCTAATAGTTATTCTAGCTTTTTCTGAATAGGACTTGCTTGAATGCAATAGGAGAGTCCCAGGGCTGACCAACAAAGAGAACATGAGAATGTTCTGACCTAGTATGGCCAATGAGTCCATTTAGCCCTTTATCCTGGCTTCTGATAGTGGCCAATGCCATATGCTTCAGAGGGTATGAACAGAAAATGGCAGTTATTACGTGATCTATCCCCTGTTGTCCAGTCCCAGCCTTTGGCCGTCAGAGTCTTAGGGACACTCAGAGCATGGGATTACATCCATGACCATCTTGGCTAATAGGCATTGATGGATCTTTCCTCCATTAATTTACCTCATTCTTTATAAGTGAGTTCCACAGTTTTGGCCTTCACGACATCCCCTTGCAACGAATTCCACAGGTTGACTGTGTGTAATGTGAAGAAATACTTCACTATATAACCTGTTCAGATTAGAACTTCTGCCTTCTGGTAGTTTGCATTGTCCTTTGCGTGAAGATTATTATTTTTGAGCTCACTTGACTTTGACTTTCGCTCTTCTCCTGCTCTTCAAGCTAAAAGTTGCAGTTGGAAAAAACGTGCCAGGTTCATGCTCCGAAGTGCTTCAGCCCGCAACTCCTGTGTGGGTTCTAGTCTTGTGGGTGGAATACTTGAATGTAGGCACTTAGGCTGCTCTTCTGGCAGGTGACCCTGAGTGTGGGGCAAAGACTAAGATTATATGTGCACTAGAAATGCTACAGCTGTACCACTGTAGTGTAGACACTGCTTATAGCGAAGGAAGGGGTTCTTCCATCGCTGTAGTAAATCCACCTCTCTGAGAGGAGATAGCTACATTGAAGGACCTAGCACTGTCTACACTGGGGTTTAGATCATCTTAACTCCATCTCTTGGGGGTGTGAATTTTTCAACTCCCCCTCCCCCTGAGAAATTTAGCTAGATCGACCTAACTTTCTAGTGTAGACCAGTACTAAGTGTGCTTGCATAATTTTTCTTGTCACCCAACACACTGAACTCTGTGTTAACTCACTGCTTATTAGCTGTCCAAAAAGTAAGTCTGCAGCTCATCTACTTTGGCAACTCATCAGTAGTCATTTAATGACATAGCACCCATGCTAGTTAATCCTCACTGGCATCTGGTCTACCAGTGAACCTTTTCATGGATGTCGTTTGTTACCTTCCTCTTGGTTGGGGCCTCTCCCTGTGTGCATTAAGTGTATGAGGTCTCTAAACCCCAGCTTCATCTTTGTTCTATTTCTGGTTTGTCATTGGCTCAACCTCATACCAGATTATCCTCTTAGGGAGACCAAGCCTTTCCTAGCTGTTCTGGTTTGTGGGGCTCCTTTCAAGCTGATTTTAAATCCATTAAAAATAGATGTTTGTTTAGTACTAGGCTTTACCACACTCCTGTCAAAGTGCTTTTAATTTGACTCTGTAAGTATCTGTTACACTTTTTATTCCATTAGATGCCTTCATGGATGGGAAGGAAAAGAAATTTTGGTGCTTCCTGTGCTGTGGAGTGAATGCTTTGCACATACTTTTTTTGTAAACAGAATTTTGAGATTTAGTGTAGTACATAGAGCCACAAGGGATATTGAACAGGTGTTCTGAGGATTATATTGCTAGTCTAGTAGCAGGGTAATTGGAGGAATAGCGTTAAGGTTCACAGTTAGGGTCTTTGGGAAGGCAGGAAATGGAAATATTACAAACAACGCATTCAGTTTCTGTGGGAAGTATTGTCTTATCCCAGGACATTCCTTCTGTCCAGTGCTCAAAGCAGCATTAATAGGTTCCTAATGGAGCCATGATGTCCTGCCATAATCAGCCAGAGGAGGCGTTGCTTCAGTGCATGCAGGGCCTTTCAGGGTAGGTGAAGGAATGAGAGAGAATCTTGTTGGATGCTTTCTCTTCCAGCTCTGACTCTTTAAAAGTAGTCATACATCTGATACAGTTGGGGACTAGGAACTGTTCTGAGCAGGGCTTTTTATTTCTGATAATAAGTATTCATTCATTCTCCATTGTGGGCTGTGTTTTATTTGTTTGTCATTGAGTTAAGTGTTTTCCAGATGCTTTATGGGCTGTGAAGGTTTTTCTTGATTTGGGAAACATGAATGTTCCATTTCATGCTTTTTACAGTTGACTATTGAGTGATGTGTTCTCCACATCAGATGCCCATTTCATTTGGGTGACAAAGGGTGATAGTGTCTGATGATGGCACTGAAATATTGTACCCCAAAGAAAACTTGATCAGTGCGGGAGACTAGTGGAGCCTCCAAATAAAAATTGTTTATTCCATTTAAACATAGCTGATCATACTGCTTGCAGTTTTGGCCGTCCGATCTCAAAAATATATTAGAATTGGAAAAGGTTCAGAAAAGGGCAACAAAAATGTTTAGGGATATGGAACAGCTTCCATATGAAGAGAGATTAAAAAGTCTGGGACTGTCACCTTAGAGAAGAGACAACTAAGGGGGTGAGGGAGATATGACAGGTCTACAAAGTGATGAATAGTGCGGAGAAAGTGAATAAGGAAGTATTATTTGCCCCTTCACGTAACACAAAACCTAGAGTCACTCAATGAAATTAATAGGCAACAGGTTTAGAACAAACATAAGGAAGTACTTTTTCACACAGCACACATTCAATGTGTGGAACTCATTGCCAGGGAATTTGGGAAGGCGAAAACAAACTGGGTTAAAAAAAGATTTAGATAAATTCATGGGAGATAGGTACATCAATGGCTGTTAGCCAAAAAGGCCGGGGATACAATCCCATGCCCTGGGTGTCCCTAAACCTATAACTGCCCCAAGCTGAGACTGAACGACCAGAGATGGATCACTCAAAAATTGCCTTGTTTTCCCTCTGAAGCTTCTGACACTGGCCACTTTTGGAAGACAGGATACTGGGCTATAGATGGACTATTGGTCTGACCCAGTATGTCCATTCTTATGTTCTTATTTCTTGGGCTTTCATTGCATTTAACCATGGGATTCACAATTCCAAACTTCCAGTCCCCTGGCAGGGTAATGCTATAGTGCTTTGTGTATTATTTTCAGATACTTAAATGTGACATGGTGGATATGATTTGGTTTTCCTTTTCTTGAGAAGTGTAGGTAGACTTTTAATTGCAGTATAACATTGGAGTGTGTCATTCAGTTTGGGCTTTTTCTTTCCTTTTGGAGGCTGGGAAGTAGGGGTGATAGAGATGGTGACCTGCACTCTTTTCTTGCAGACAGTCCTGCTACTCTACCTTTCAAAGGGAAACTTCAGTCATTGGTCCCTGACATGATGCTGCAGTGACTCAGTTCTAGATGTTGTTGCTGACATAAAAAGGCATTCATTTTCTTCGCTCACGACTTGTACTAGTTGAATTGAAAGACAGAATCTCATTGCCAACTTCTATAAAGTACTGTCCCTGCTAAAATCAGAATTGCATGTCATTGTGGCTATTATGTTAGGGGAATTTATTAAATGATTGCCAGCAGAATATCCCAGATGGAATATCTGTTGCCTCTTCTCTAAGGTACGTTAGGCCATATAGTGAAATGTATTTTTACATTGGAGTTGCTATACTGGATCAGACTAGTGGTCCATGTAGGCCAGTATTCTGTCTCTGACAGTGCCCAGTATAAGTTGCTTCAGAGGACGGTGCAAGAAATCCTGCAGAGTAGGCAGTTATGGAGTAACCTGCCCCTAGGGAAAGTTTCCTCTTAAATCTGAATAATTAAAGGTTGGCTTCAGCTCTGAAACACTAGGGTTTACATCTGTTCTGAAGCTTTGTTATTTTTAATATTTACTATTATAATTCTGGTTATTCCGGTTATCCATATAAATGCCCAATTCTTTTTTGAATCCTGCTAAGCTCTTGGCTTCAATGATATTTTGTGGCAGAGCATTCCATAGGCTTATTCAGCATTGTGTAAAGAAATATTTTATTTTGTCACTTTGAATTTGTCATCTTTCAGATTAATTAAATGTCCCTTTGTTCTTGTACTATGAGATAGATGAAGAGAAGCTCCTCATCTACCTTCTCTAGACCATTCATTATTTTATACCTTTTGTCATATCCCCTCTTATTCATCTTCTTTCTGAGACAAACAGTTTCAATCATTTAAATCTCGCCATGGAAAATTTTTTTCCATGCCCCTAATCATTCTTATTACCAGTCTCTGAAACCCCTCTGTTTCTTCTGTATTCTTTTTGAGATGGGATGATGAGAACTGAATACAGTGTTCCAGCTGAGGGTGTACTACTGATTTATGTAATGACATTATCATTATTTGTAACTCCAACACGTTAGATGCTTTACAGATAAGCATGAAGAGAAAGTCTCTGCCCCAAAGAGCAAACAGTCTATATCTACTATGTTAACGTTTATTTCAATGGAAGCCTTAGACTGTTATACATATATTAAAGGTTGTGTGCAGTAAGGGCTTTGTCCGATGTTAACGAAAGTCAGTGGGAAAGCATCCATTAATTTTACTGGTGCGGGATCATTGCCTAATTCCCCAGCTCTCCCTTTCTCCCCATACTTGCACAATTGCACACTTAATTAGACCTGATGAAAAAATAGGGCAAGCCATTTGTAGCCCTAGAAAAAGTGCAGGGATCATGGATATATACCATAGTCTGCTCTTGGGTTAACCTGAATTTTGTAGCAGGTTTTCTTGTGGAGATACTAACTTTTAGCAGACATATTCTTATATTTGAATCCCAACCCAGGAAACAATTCAGCGAATGTGAATAGAAAATGTAGTATGAAGCTTTGGTATTTATATCTTTTCAGGTGCTGGAAAACTACTCTGATGCTCCTATGACCCCCAAACAGATTCTGCAGGTCATAGAAGCTGAGGGACTAAAGGAAATGAGGTTAGTATTGATCTTCTTGTCTATAATAAAGTGTGTGGAGTGTGGGGGAGGGTGGGTAAAAAGAGCAGGATTACTTAGTAGAGTTCTCCCTGCTTTCTCTAATCCACCTTTCTTTTCTCACTCTTTCTCACTCTTTTTCTGTAGCCCAATAATTTGGGGTAAGAATATACTAGCTGTTTTTCTTTATTGCTACTGGAGGATTTCCAGTGTCTTGTAAACACAGAGTGAACGTCTCTGCCTTTCAGTGGAGTTGTAGGACTTTTGTAAAATATTCTGAATGCCAACTATGAGTCTATCTCCAATATAAATGCTTCTCCTTTGTGTGTTTCTTCTACAAATAAATAACTACTACTGGTCTTCCAGTGTTGGGCCTGTGTTTATGTAATGAGTCAAACTCAGTCCTCTGTAGAGCTTCACCTCTAGAGCAGAGACTGCTCCTTTTTCTGGGGTCAAGTAAGAAGCTTCCCTTATATATGCAGTATGCTGCTCTTTCTACATATTCTACCATACCACAGTATTAATGCTGCTGTATTTTTTGTGGCCCTTGATATATATCTTACAACATATATCACGTGAAGAAGAGCCCGCACAGGAATGTAGGAATCTACAGGGATGGATGGAACCCCAGGTGTTGTCTTTAATTTCCTGGAATTTCCATCTGCTTTTGTTGAATCTAGGAGAAAGAAGATACAAAATACATTGTAGATCAAAGGAAGTAGATGTTTGCTAGCCATCGTGCTGCAAACTCCTTACCTTGGTTACAAGAGTTGGGTTACAAGTTTGACTGCACACAGTAAATCAAGCTCTCTTTGGCACTTCAGCATTCATTGACTTACATGTGGGATCTTAACTCTATGCTGTTCTAATTATGCTCTGTTTTTCTTTTGGGTTTTATGAACCGTCTTCCACCATGTTGCCTGTATCACTGTTGAACTGCTGTATAACTATAGAAGGTAAATGAATCCCTTTGGGACTGAAGCAATTCAGAATGTTAACGTGTTTCTCTTCTCACTATCCCTGAAATTAGGAAACAATCATGATGGTTTGAGTAGTGAACAGCTTCATAATTCACAGACAGAGGTATAATGTGTAGGAGTTACCATTGTTCAGGGAGGGACTGTGCCAGCATGCTTTGTTCCCTTGATAGTAGAGCTGTTAGAACACCCACTCAATACTCAGGGTTCCTAACAGCTAGGTTTATAGTGGGAATGGACTTGGGTGTTGGTTTCACAGTATGGTATGTAGAGAGTGGAATAAGGATGGGCTTATAATGAAAAGCTCCATATTCCTTCTAATTTAATCAGATATTCACTCTGCACTGACCTACTTTCTTTGATCAGTCCTTTTACCTAGAGAGGTAGCTGCACAGTTTGAGAGTCTGTGAGCACTAGGCTGTCCTGTACTAATGGCAATAACAGGGTGTCTTTTCACTAGTGCAAATTTTCTTGCTGTCTTCCAAGCTTTGGCTGATAACTTATCAAAATAGGTATCTAAAACCAGGCTTCTCTGCATGTGTGAAGTTAAATCCTTCAGAGCTAAATCATTTTTCTAGAGATTGGTGTTTCCCATCAGGTATATCTGCTTCCTTCACTCAATTGTTAATTTTCTGCTTCGGGAAAAGATGGCTTTCTTACTTTACTTGCTCCTTTCAGTTATACGATATTGTTCATAGACCCAGTATTAAAATACAAACTGTCCACCAAGCCTGTGATCTTGTCTAGCTAAATGGCATTGAACATTTTCAATATTTATGTGGGGCGCTTGCAAAGAAAACCTAAGACCTGAAGGAAGTAGCATGATGATTCAAGGGACATTCTGAACTAATGCCATCCAGATTCTAGGAAACACTCAGTAGTTGGAGTGCTGTCTTCCTGAAGACGTGCAAAATAGTGATCCCCAGTGGTTTATGCAAGAGCAGAGATGTTGGGTCCAGTCTCCTGGCTAAATTGTAGCTCCAGTGAATGTTTGGACCTTTCTTTTGTCTACAATTTCAATTAGGGAAGTTAATCTTTTCCTTTCCTAAAACTTTTCCTGTGGCTGGTAATTTACTTGCAGCGTTTTGCTCAGTGCAGGGGGAGAAATGATGTGTAATTTACAAGAGAGGGAGTTGGGATTTTTCTGTGGTGTATAAAATGACACATGGTAACTTTGGCTATCTCCAAGGCTTGCAAAGAAATGCCAAAAAGCAAACCAGCAGCAGAACAAACGTAATCAAGATTAACCGAGAAGCTGTTCTAAACCCAGTTTTCGAGAAGTTGAGACTCAATAGTTTGAGCTTTTGAGACTGAAACATTGCACTTAGACCAGTTTTCAGTTTCGCTTTTAATAATAGTGAACTCTTACATTGCTTTAATAACATCCCTTGCAGGCTCTAGAAGTAATGTTTTATATATGCATGTGTGATTATGTGGAAAATCTGATGATTTGGTGTGTCACAAAGGTTTCATTAGCATGAGTGTGGGATGGATGATTTACTTACAAATGACAAACAACCACTGAGTTATGTGGGCCATCCCAAAAGAGTGCCATTAAACCCTTTATACTACACTATGCTAGAGGTATTCTCTTTGTACTATGTATATTGAAAGAAAACTATTTCAGAAATATTTGAGTTTGTAAACATTTTATTGATAGGGTTTTTTTTTTGTAGTTCTCCACCTATAAAGTAAGGCTTCCTTAGTACTTTGAGTCCAGCTACAAAGAATTCGGAGAGAGAGAGAGAAAGCGAGAAAAAATCTCAAATGATAAACCTCTAAAAATGACCTAGAATGGCTTGAACATTAGTGTAACATGCTGCTTTCCTATTATCTGAGACTTATCTCGCTATGATGTGCCATTGTGGTAAGCAGCTCAGATAGGAAAGCTATAATAGAGCTCAGACTGGTTGAGATACTGTACCCTAAATCTCATCAACATCCTTCTACTAACTGCCCTTGATTTAAAATAAATAAATAATAATAATGCTGTAGGGTTTTGTGTATTATTTAAAAATTGGCATTTAGATAATCTAAACCTCATCTCCCTTTTTCTCTCTGGTTTCAGTGGCACTTCTCCCCTGGCCTGCCTCAATGCCATGCTACATTCCAATTCAAGGGGAGGTGATGGACTCTTCTACAAATTGCCTGGACGTATCAGCCTTTTCACACTCAAGGTAAATTGTGAACTCCTGTCTTCCATGCTAGGGACGAAGTGCCAGTTCAACTTGTTACATATTGCTGTTATTGTTAATCCATCACTGGTGATCGCTGTATGAGTTTAGCATACTACCCTTGGTAACATCATGCGAAACAGAGTCTCTGGGATCCATAATTCTATATGCGGTGGTCCTTGTGCCTATAAGCTATATGTAATACATTTCTGTTTTTTAACTTTTATAATTCTTAAATTACACAAGCAAGATAAACGCTCTTCTTCCAGTACATGGAATGTCAGTATTTAGTTCATGCAATCATAAAGGATAGAGCATCATCAAAATAATGAAACCTGTTTGTTTCCCTTATACAGTATACGCCCATTCATCCACAATCCTATTACCTGAACCTCTGCATTATCCAAATCTCTTTCTTGTCCCTCATGCTGGGAGACAAGCACTTGTCAACATCCGACACTGTTGTCTTTTTATCTCTAATAAAAAGTGTCTAAATGTTGTCACACAGCTTCTCAGCCCAAGAAAGAATAATTATTCTGAATATTAAAAAAAAAACCTCTCAGTAGTTATGCATGCACAAGTATGAGCAAACTGTTTTATTTTTCTCAAGTGTGTTTGAGTTACGCATCTGAGAAGGGTCCACAGAGCATGTCAGTAACTCAGTTCTACTATTTGAAAAGATGGTGTGCGAGTTAACCTAATTAAAATGAACTGTGCTGACTTCTGTTCTATTGGGACCTTGAATGTATTGAAGTCCCAGGGGATTAAAATATGGAGGCGAAAAAATCAAGTAAAAGCTGCAAAGTCTGCACTGCTGCTGTCTGTGTTGGCAAAATGGTATGAGATCAGAATAAAACCAATGGATCCTGCCAGGAAGTGGTGGGACAGTGGGCTCACAGTTAGGCAAAGGCAAGGGCAGTAATGACGGCAGGAAATAAAACTGCCTGCTAGCACAGAAACGGAAGAGCGGTTATTCCTCCCACTGCTCATATTTGTGTGCTCACACACACTGCTGCTTTGTGGAAGATTGTGGAAGATCACTGGATTTTAGACCTTAATGTACATATGAAATGTTATATCAGTGCATGAGTTTTTCTCTCTTTGCAGGTCAAGGATTATCTCATATAGCCCTCGAGTTCTAACGCCATAATTCTTGCACACACATTGTGCAACGTATCATAGTTGGACTGTTAAAAGATGTGGGGGCACTTATGTGATTATGAATTCTTTAAGTTAATGCTTGAAATTTTTGATGGTTTATAATTGGGGCTGTCAAGCAATTACAAAAATTAATCGTGATTAATCGCGCAATTAAAAAGAACATAAGAATGGCCATACTGGAGCAGACCAAAGGTCCATTTAGTGACCAACAGTGACCAATGCCAGGTGTCCCAGAGGGAGTGAACCGAACAGGTAATATCAAGTGGTCTCTCTCCTGCCATCCATCGCCACCCTCTGACAAACAGGCTAGGGACACCATTCCTTACCCATCCTGGCTAATAGCCATGAATGGACTTAACCTCCATGAATGTATCCAGTTCTCTTTTAAACCCTGTTATAGTCCTAGCCTTCACAACCTCCTCAGGCAAGGAGTTCCACAGGTTGACTGTGCACTGTGTAAAGAAGAACTTCCTTTTATTTGTTTTAAACCTGCTGCCCATTAATTTCATTTGGTGGCCCCTAGTTCTTATGTTATGGGAACAAGTAATAACTTTTCCTTATTCACTTTCTCCACACCACACGTGATTTTATATACCTCTATCATATCCCCCCTTCGGCTCCTCTTTTCCAAGCTGAAAAGTCCTAGCCTCTTTAATCTCTCCTCATATGGGACCAGTTCCAAACCCCTAATCATTTTAGTTACCCTTCTCTGAACCTTTTCTAATGCCAGTATATCTTTTTTGAGATGAGGAGACCACATCTGTACGCAGTATTCAAGATGTGGGTGTACCATGGATTTATATAAGGGCAATAAGATATTCTCCGTCTTATTCACTATCTTTTTTTAATGATTCTTAACATCCTGTTTGCTTTTTTGTCTGCCGCCGCAGACTGCATGGATGTCTTCAGAGAACTATCCACGATCTCTTTCCTGATTAGTTGTAGCTAAATTAGCCCCTATCATATTGTATGTATAGTTGGGGTTATTTTTTCCAATGTGCATTACTTTACATTTATCCACATTAAATTTCATTTGCCATTTTGTTGCCCAATCACTTAGTTTTGTGAGATCTTTTTGAAGTTCTTCACAGTCTGCTTTGGTCTTAACTCGCTTTAGCAGTTTAGTATCATCTGCAAAGTTTGCCACCTCACTGTTTACCCCTTTCTCCAGATCATTTATGAATAAGTTGAATAGGATTAGTCCTAGGACTGACCCTTGGGGAATACCACTAGTTACCCCTCTCCATTCTGAAAATTTACCATTTATTCCTACCCTTTGTTCCGTGTCTTTTAACCAGCTCTCAATCCATGAAAGGATCTTCCCTCTTATCCCATGACAACTTAATTTATGTAAGAGTCTTTAGTGAGGGACCTTGTCAAAGGCTTTCTGGAAATCTAAGTACACTATGTCAACTGGATCCCCCTTGCCCGCAGGTTTGTTGACCCCTTCAAAGAACTCTAATAGATTAGTAAGACACGATTTCCCTTTACAGAAACCATGTTGACTTTTGCCCAACAATGTATGTTCTTCTATGTGTCTGACAATTTTATTCTTTACTATGGTTTCAATAATTTGCCCAATACTGACGTTAGACTTACTGGTCTGTAATTTCTGGGATCACCTTTAGAGCCCTTTTTAAATATTGATGTTACATTAGCTATCTTCTGGTCATTGGGTACAGAATCCAATTTAAAGGACAGGTTACAAACCATAGTTAATAGTTGCGCAATTTCACATTTGAGTTATTTCAGAACTCTTGGGTGAATGCCATCTGGTCCCGGTGACTTGTTACTGTTAAGTTTATCAATTAATTCCAAAACCACCTCTAATGACACTTCAATCTGTGACAATTCCTCAGATTTGTCACTTACAAAAGACGGCTCGGGTTTGGGAATCTCCCTAACATCCTCAGCCGTGAAAACTGAAGCAAAGAATTCATTTCGTT
This sequence comes from Mauremys reevesii, assembly GCF_016161935.1. NCBI lineage: Eukaryota > Metazoa > Chordata > Testudines > Geoemydidae > Mauremys > Mauremys reevesii. Next base: position 47,542,352 of record NC_052635.1, read on the forward strand.
TCTCTGCAAGACTTTATCGTCTTTAAGTGCTCCTTTTGTATGTCGATCGTCCAAGGGCCTTACTTAACAAACATTTTGTTATTACCTTTTGAGTTTTTGGCTAGCTGTTCTTCAAACTCCTTTTTGGTCTTTCTTTCGTTCTTTCTTTCTTTCACCGTTAATTGCACTGTTAATAATAGAAAACCATTTATTTAAATATGTTTGGATGTTTCTACATTTTCAAATATATTGATTTCAATTACTACACAGAATACAAAGTGTGCAATGCTCACTTTATATTTATTTTTTATTACAAATATTTGCATTGTAAAAAACAAAAGAAATAATATATTTCAGTTCACCTAATACAAGTACTGTATTGCAATCTCTTTATAATGAAAGTTGAATTTACAAATGTAGAATTATCTACAAAAAATAACTGCATTCAAAATAAAACAATGTAAAACTTTAGAACCTACAAGTCCACTCAGTCCTACTTCAGCCAATCACTCAGACAAACAAGTTTGGTTACAATTTGCAGGAGATAATGCTGCCCACTCTTGTTTACAATGTCACTTGAAAGTGAGAACAGGTGTTCGCATGGCACTGTTGTAGCCAGCATCGCAAAATATTTACATGCCAGCTGCGCTAAAGATTCATGCTTCAACCACCATTTCAGAAGACATGCGTCCATGCTAATGATGGGTTCTGCTCAATAATGATCCATAGCAGAGTGGACCAATGCATATTCATTTTCATCATCTGGGTCAGATGCCACCAGCAGAAGGTTGATTTTCTTTTTTGGTGGTTCAGGTTCTGTAGTTTCCACATCAGAGCGGTGCTCTTTTAAGACTTCTGAAAGCATACTCCACACCTCGTCCCTTTCAGATTTTGGAAGGTACTTCAGAGTCTTAAACGTTGGTTTGAGTGCTGTATCTATCTTTAGAAATCTCACATTGGTACCTTCTTTGCGTTTTGTCAAATCTGCAGTGAAAGTGTTCTTAAAACAAACGTGCTGGGTCATCATCAGAGAATGCTATAACATGAAATATATACCAAAATATGGGTAAAACAGAACAGGAGACATACAGTTGTACCCCAAGGAGTTCAATCACAAATTTAATTAATGCATTTTTTTTAACGAGCATCATCGGCATGGAAGCATATCCTCTGGAATGGTGGCCAAAGCATGAAGGGGCATATGAATGTTTAACATATTGGCACGTAAATACCTTGCAACGCCGGCTACAAAAGTGCCATGCGAACACCTGTTCTCGCTTTCAGGTGACATTGTAAATAAGAAAAAGTCAGCAGTATCGCCCATAAATGTAAAGAAACTTGTTTTTCTTAGCAATTGGTTGAACAAGAAATAGGACTGAGTGGACTTGTAGGCGCTAAAGTTTTACATTGTTTTGTTTTTGAGTTCAGTTATGTAACAAAAATAATCTACATTTATAAGTTACACTTTGATGATAGAGATTGCACTACAGTACTTGTATTAGGTGAATTGAAATATACTATTTCTTTTGTTTTTTACAGTGCAAATATTAGTACTCAAAAATAATAATATAAAGTGAGCACTGTACACTTTGTATTCTGTGTTGTAATAAAAATAAATATATTTGAAAATGTAGAAAAATATCCAAAAATATTTAATACATCTCAATTGGTGTTCTATTGTTTAACAGTGCAATTAATCATGATTAATTTTTTTTAGTTAATCGCTTGAGTTAACTGCAGTTAATCAACAGCCCTCCTTATAATTATCGTGAACATAGTCAGGCTTAGTGATTGGATTAATAAAAACATGTTCCTATGACCCAGTGTTGTAATTAGGTTATGTTATGTTCAAGAGTTTCTTCCTGAGGAAGTGTAACTGTAGCCATGGTTATGTATGTTCCTGTCAGGCTAACTCATAAAGCTTCAAAGGGAAGGACTCTAATCACGTATGTTCTGCTTTGCCCTTCTAGAAGGATGCTTTGCAGTGGTCTCGGAACCTATCTGTGGCAGAGGGAGAGGAGCTGGATGATGCAATAGATGCAGAAAGCTGTGGGTCCAATGAAGCTAGCACTGTGAGTGGTGATAATGATGGTAAGTGTCAAATAATATTAATATTAGACCAGGCTTCTCAAACTTCATTGCACCGCGACCCCCTTCTGACAACAAAAAACACTACATGACTTCAGGATGTGGGAGCAAAGCCTGAGTCCTGGTGTCCTGGCAGGGGCAGGGGCAAAGCCTAAGCCTGAGCCCCACCAGCCCAGGCAGGGAGCCAAAGCCCAAGGGATTCAGCCCCAGGCGGTGGGGCTTGGGCTTCTCCTTCAACCCAGGGCGGTGGAGCTTGGGCTTCAGCCCCAGGTCCCAGCAAGTCTAATGCCAGCCCTGGCGATCCCATTAAAACAGGCTCGCGACCCACTTTGGGGTCCCAACCCACAGTTTGAGAACAGCTGTATTAAACTATAAGCATCTTCTTCAGGGTCTGATCATGTGCTCTTTTCTTCCAGTGTCTCTTGATGAAACCTCTTCTAACGCCTCCTGTTCCACTGAATCTCAGAGTAAGAGTCTCTCCACTTCCAGAGAGAGCTGCAGATCCACCTCACAGGTAGGGGTGAGTGTGGGGTTAATGGCAAGGGGCAAAGCCAGGATTGTTTATTCTTGAGGAGAGATCTCAGTGCCACATGAAGGCTGGGTGGTAGGGAGAGGGATTAGAGACATATCAAGGTCGTCTTCCCAAGCAGGGGCAGAATTACAGAGCCACCTCATGGAGTTGGAATGAGTCTGAGCAAAAGCTGCAGCAAAAGCAGATCTGTTCTATAAGGACTTGATTCCATGGTGGGTGGGTGGGCATATGGAGGTGGTGCAGGGTTCCCAGCTGTTAAAGATAAGTTTAATACGTGAGTACACTTGAATACTTGGCTGGTTGTTCATTTGTGGTCAGGTGGAGCTATGTGTCTGAACTCAGCTAGGAAGAGGTGCAGTTTGGAGGGTAACCTACATGTACTTTAGCACCCTAAATAGTTTGTATCTTGTTTTTCTCTGGAACACAGACAAGCAAACAAAAGAAAAAGACTGGTGTGATGTTGCCCCGAGTTGTCCTGACTCCACTGAAAGTAAATGGGGCACATATGGAGTCAGCCTCAGGTGAGCATTTGTTGCACCTTGACTCTTTTCAGCCAGTTGCACGGCATGGCCCTTCAGCACTGGTTCTATACAGTTGTCCACATTAGCTCTTCCTAGGCCAGGACAGGAGAATGATTTATTTAGTGGTCACTAAACATACAAGTGATTCTAATTAATTTGTGCAATGTTACCTTATTGGATAAAAATTGTATTTAATAGAGTATCATCAGTCACCCAATCAGAACTATCAGTGATGGAGCAATGACCTAATTTTGTTTATCTAAAAATGGGTCTGTTGTAAGCAGATCGTTGTCATGTGCTAAAACTTCTCCCCTAGTGGAGCTTCTGCTACTCATCCATGAATCTGTGACAAATGGCTTTGCCTTTAGGTTTCACAGGGAGGCATGCTGATGGAGAGAGCAGCAGCACTTCCAGCAGCAGCAGCTCTTCTTTAGCCCTGTTGAATGCCACCATGCGCAGTAGGACAGAAATCACCAGGGATCCTCCACAGCTGCTGAGAGGTATCCGGAAGCCAGCAGCTGGTATGTGCTTCTGAATAAAGTTGTAAGAACTGGCCATAAAAACTGAAGCAAATATCAGGTGTGTCCAAGTCTGTCCCCTTCTTATGGAAGAATTCCAAGACTTTTATCCTTCTCAGTGTCTCTGCCAATGTTAAGGTTCCTCAATATCAAACAACTGTCTCCTCACCCTCAGTGAGGAGGCAGGTACCTCCTAGATGCTATTTGCCTAATCTGAAATGTAGCATCTGGGGCCTTGGTGGTGTGTATGTGAGAGCATGCATACACAATGTAGAGTGTTAGAGATGTACTTTCCAAGTCTTTGGGAACAAATGTTTTGTATAAAAAACATTGTGATTGAAGCTTAGTTTTTATCATCAGTCATCTTGTGTATGTTCCACTATGCTGCATGTTTTTATCCATGTAATAATTCGTAAGACACATTGGATTCAGTGACGTGATGCATCCAGAAATAGTGCAAATCTCTCACCTCTATAAATGATCTAGCCAGGTGAACTGGAGAGTGAGTCTTTTGGAAACTCATTAGTTCCATCTTTTGACTCTATCACAAAGATACAGGAGTAGAGAAGCATTGGCTTTTTAATGCCATTGGCCCCATGAGCACAGAAGATGTAGCGTGGGGTCACTAGCCTATTATATATTAGTTCAAAAGTGGTCTGACTGCAGGAACCTTGGAAAGGATGGTTTTGAAACATACAAGAGGATTGTGTTTGTATGCTGCGATTCAGATATTCAGGGAACTGGTCTCTGAGGCCAGCTCATTTATGTTGTTTGAAATCAAGTTATCTAAGAAAGGCACTCTTATGTCAAAACACTAGCCATCTCCTTTTCTCTTAAATATGCTACCTAGTTATGTAGTAAAATATGAATTATTTGTTTAAAGGTGTTTGATAGATCCTTCCTTTGTAGTGGAGTGCCACCGCCTGTTTTCTTGTAATTTGCTCATTTGCAGCAGCACATTCGTTTATGAAATGTTGTCAGAAATAGTTATGATTTTATTTTTTTATTTGGTTTTCTGAAAACTACAGGGCAAATGAAGCGAAACAGAGGTGAGGATATAGATTTTGAGACACCTGGTTCCATTCTCGTCAACACAAATCTCCGAGCACTGATAAACTCCAGAACCTTCAATATACTCCCCCCACACTTCCAACAGCAGCTCCTCTTCCTCCTGCCAGAAGTTGACAGACAGGTACAGGCACACAGCAATCACTGTGCATCTCGTTGCTTGTTATGTTGTATCATCCCTGTTCCCAAAGAGCTGCTGTATGTGCTTTCCAACTATTATACTTTTGTCCTCCATAGATGGGGGCAGATGGGCTGATGCGTCTCAGTGGCAGTGCTCTCAATAACGAGTTCTTCACCCATGCTGCTCAGAGCTGGAGAGAGCGACTGGCTGATGGTGGGTAGATTTGCTGTTTTGAATGATTGGGAGAAGCCTGCTGTGTACCTTATTTGGTAGAAGAAAAATAAACTGTGGAGTTTGATTCTGTACCAACTTTGGAGTCTGTTTGGCTACATTCCCCCCTTTTAAGATTTACCTTACACTTCTCTTGGGTGCCCAGAGGCCTTAAAAACAAAATGCCGGCTAGATTTGTGGGTCTGTCTCATACTGCCTCTGTTGAGCAGAATACAACTCTCGGACCTGTTCAAGTGTGTGCGCTCAGGTTGCCCTTTAGTGGCTGCAGTGCACAGAGCTGTAACCCCGAGGGCAGGAAAGGAAGAAGGAGGACAGATAGGGCAGGGAATCTACCTCGAATGTAACTTTTCTCAGGTCCTAGTTACCATTAACTTGTTTTTTAAATGTTGTTTTGGGGGCTTTTGGTTATGGCACTTTAAAGATGTATTTTTTTATTATTACATTAACTACTCAACCTTATTGTATTAAGCTGGGCTTCAGTTTTTCTAAATTGAAAGAAAAATAAACAATAAAGAAACTTGGTTCTTTTTTCTCACATTTTCTCTCAGGTATTAATGTATAAACTGAACACTGACCACCTTATTGTGTGGCACATACAAATTGCTTATTAATCCAGGGGTTCTTGGGCTTTTCCAGATAATGGGCTCATGTTACAACAGAAAAAAATGTTGGGTCCCTTTTCCCTATCTAGTCATAAAGAAAGGGTGGGTAATCAGGACCTCCCTGGGCTGTTTGTGAATCAGTTGAGAATCCATGCTCTAATCTATGCATCTTTAGTATGTTCATCTCTGGGGTATATGAGAACTTAATCGTTTCTCCCTTCTTCACTCCCCGCAATCTTCCCATCACAAACCATTACAGTAAATGTCCCGTAGGAGGGGAGGATGCATATCCATTGGTGGTAATATCCCAGTCCAACTACCTATGTACTCTATGGCAAATTGGACACCAATTTTGTAGTAAGCTCCCTGGTTTCTCTGATATGGATGTAAATTGTGTGGCAGCTTCTGGTAAATTTCAAAATGGAAACTTATTGAGTTAAGTATAAACATGAATAATACATGCAATACAGTATCCCTGCTGCTGTTTTTTATAGTTAATGTAATTAACATTGCTTGTACATTTTCAATGTCAGAATTCATCTCTAATGTGATGAGCGCAAGAATTTCACACCGCTCAAAGCTATTGTTTCAGGCTCTCTGAATTCTCAGGGAGAGAGACATCCCTTCATTGGTTACACTCATTTTACATTTTGAAGGTTTTCTGTACAACTCTGAGGGCTAGAAACCTTTTTTTAAAGGAATGAAAGATTTAGAATTTCTTGCACAAGTACAAGGAAGGATTCTGTGGCTGAGTCTACACTGCACTTCAAGGGACTACAGGGTTGTGAATAACAGTGAGCACCAAAGTGCTGCATTGTATTTCCCCCGTGTGGACAGTGAGGGCATGAACTAAATGGTTCCTAGTTCACATTAATGTTGTCTTCTTAAACAGAACTGCATTCATGCAACTAGGAAACTTTTAGTTCATGCCATCACTGTCCACAGAGGGGAGTTACGGCATAGCACATTGATGCACACTGCTATTCACATCCCTGTTGTCTGAATGGGGTAGTGTACACAGGCCCCTGAATCATCAAGTTTTCTTTTGATTTTTAATGTTACTTAATATGGTCAGATGAGGGTCATTTCTTTCAATATAGTTAATCTCTAGGGGTGAAATCCTGGCTCCACGGGAGTCAGTGGAAATTTTGCCATTGACTTGAGGCCAGAGTTTCACCATAGGGGTGGGGACACTTGCTGTCAGTTGCATAAGTGTTTGGTCACAGCTGAGTATCACTCTGGAGAGGACAGAGGGGCCTGATTTTTTCCCCCTTAAATAGGTGATTTGGTGCTTTGACCACTAGCAGTATTTAACATGCCAGAATATCCCATCAGGATATCTAGAATTTCAAAGGATAGAAAATGTACTCTCTAACAAGCACAGAATGTGTACTATGCATGCTCTGAGTGCTGTGGAACTGGTGAGCTGGCTTTGGATAGTAATGAAACTTGCATTTGCTTGTTTCTCTGCAGGTGAATTCACTCATGAGATGCAGGTTAGAATACGACAGGAAATGGAGAAAGAGAAGAAGGTGGAACAGTGGAAAGAGAAGTTCTTTGAAGACTACTATGGACAAAAGTAAGGAATGTTACCTCATTGGTCTTGTTTTATTCAAGTCAGGTGGATAGGGAACTTCCCTTTGGTAGCTAGCTGCTCTCTGAGAAGAAGCAACTCCATTATTAGCAGCAACTCTTTTTGGAGATTATCACTGCAATGGAATACCTAAAATTGAATTCTTTTTGTTTCCAAGACTAGTAATATTAGAATTATAGGACAGGAAGGGACCTCGAGTGGTCGTCTAGTCCAGTCCCCTGCACTCATGGCAGGACTAAGTATTATCTAGACCAGGGATTGGCAACCTTTGGCATGCGGCTTGCCAGGGTAAGCACCCTGGTGGGCCGGGCCTGTTTGTTACCTGCCGCGTCCACAGGTTCGGCCAATTGTGGCTCCCACTGGCCATGATTTGCTGCTCCAGGCCAATGGGGGCGGTGGGAAGCGGCGCCCAGCACATCCCTGGTCCCACACTGCTTCCCGCAGCCCCCATTGGCCTGGAGCAGTGAACCTGCAGACGCGGCAGGTAAACAAACTGGCCTGGCCCACCAGGGTGCTTACTCTGGCGTGCCGTGTGCCAAAGGTTGCCGATCCCTGATCTAGACCATCCCTGACAGGTGCTTGTCTAACCCGCTCTTAAAAATCTCCAATGATGGAGATTCCACAACCTTCCTGTGCAATTTATTCCAGTTCTTAACTTCCTAACTGTCAGAGTGGTTTTTCCTAATGTCCAACCTAACTCGCCTTTGCTGCAGTTTAAGCCCATTGCTTTTTGTCCTATCCTCAGAGGTTAAGAAGAACAATTTTTCTCCCTCTTCCTTGTAACAACCTGTATTTATGTACTTGTAAACTGTTATCATGTTCCCTCTCAGTCTTCTCTTTTCCAGACTAAGCAAACCCAATTTTTTCAATCTTCCCTCATAGGTCATGTTTTCTAGACCTTTAATTATTTTTGTTGCTCTTTTCTGGACTTTCTCCGGTTTGTCCACATCTTTCCTGAAATGTGGCACTCAGAACTAGACACAGTACTCCAGATGAGGCCTAATCAGCACAGAGTAGAGCGGAAGAATTGCGTCTCATGTCTTGCTTACAACACTCCTGCTAATACATCCCAGAATGATGTTTGCTTTTTTTGGAACAGTGTTACACAGACGACTCATATTTAGCTTGTGATCCACTATGACCCCCAGATCCCTTTCTGCAGGACTCCTTCTTAGGCAGTCATTTCCCATTCTGTATGTGTGCAACTGATTGTTCCTTCCTAAGTGGAGGACTTTGCTTTTGTCCTTATTGAATTTTATCCTGTTTACTTCAGACCATTTCTCCAGTTTGTCTAGATCATTTTGAATTATAATCCTATCCTCCAAAGCACTTGCAACCCCTCCCAGTTTGGTATTGTCTGCAAACTTTGTAAGTGTACTCTCTATGCCAGATTAGTTTTAGATTGTATTCTATTGTAATCTATTACAGATTAGTTTTAGATTGTAAATCCTGATATCATTTAATCATTTTCCTTATTTCCTGTGACAGTTACCAGCAGTAATGAATACATAAGATATTTCTTGGTAGATTGATTGAGTGAGATGAGTGTCTGCTTTGTAATCTGTAAAGCACCATGTACTGCCCTGGTAGTACGTACTGTAAATAATAAACAATTTACATCCCTCCCAGGAGATGAAATCAGACCCAACAAGCTTGCTCTGGCCTTTAAATAATTCTGTGGTTGCTTTGCAGGTTGGGTTTGACTAGAGAAGAATCACAACAGCAGAATTCAGTGCAAGAAGATGCTGAGAACAGGACTGGGTTGTCTGTTCAGGGAGAAGCAGCAAAGCCACAGCATGGTCCTTCCACACGTCAGCGAGATGGACACTTCAAGAAACGCTCTCGGCCAGATCTGCGATGCAGAGCAAGGAGGAGCCTGTATAAAATACGCGAGCCCGACCAGACTGAGACCCCCAAAGAGACTGCGTCTGTGGGGCCAGATTCCTCCTTCCATAAAGAGACTAAAGCTGAGGTGGATTTGGGAGGAGAAGATCTGAGAGGCTCTTCATCTGCATCATTGAAGCCAGAGAGTTCAGAATTGCTGTTTTCTCCAGAGGCTTCCAGACTGCACAGTAAAATGGAAGATCTGTCATTTGCAGCTACATCTGTAAACAGAATTCCCAGTTTGCCCCAAGAAAACTTAGATCGGGAGTCAAAGGACCAGAAAAGGAAATGCTTTGAGGAGGCTGCCTCTACCTCCTTCCCCGAAAAGAAGCCCCGGCTTGAAGATCGTCAGTCCTTTCGTAACACAATTGAAAGTGTTCACTCAGAAAAGCCACAGCCTACTAAAGAGGAACCAAAAGTCCCACCCATCCGGGTAGGAGAGACACTTATATCTAATTATTACATTAGGGACTTTGTGCCCTGTAGCGCCAAAGTAATATGAAAATGTCATGCCCTCTTGTTCAAAGAGGAGAATGGAAGTGTCTCTCACTGATAGTACTGGCTAAGCTCTAATTACTGCACTGTGTTGTCTTGTTTAGACAGCCAGAGAGTAGAATGGAAAATTATTCCAAGGTCTCCTGTACAAGAATGCAGAGTAGCCTCTTTTATTATACAGCTCATTTGTAGTTTTGTGAGTGCAATGGCATGATCTAATGCAGTCAAGATTTTCAAACCACCTCATTGTAACCTTGTAGACTCCCCACCTTCCTCCATGTGGGATGGAATCCTCCTGTCTACCGCTTATACTCCCCTGTAGGTGGAATTGCAGCTCTGCCCTTTTTGGCAGCAGGAGGCCATCCTACTCGTTTCAGTGAGAATGGATCACGCTTGACAGAAATCAAAACTCTGTCTTCTCCAGAGTCCAGATTCAGCTAGTGTTTAAGCCATCAGTTTAATACTTGTCTGGTGGCTAATGACAGATGATCTCACTATAAAGTGGATTTTAAAAGATACCACGATATGGAGCCTGAGTAGAAACCTCTTGAGGACCTCATCAAGAGGCTAAGGGCAGCAGCACTATCACTGTGCCAAAAATCACTTCCTTTAGGAATATAAACTAAATATATTGTATTTCAATGAACTGATTTAAACTGTTTTGCTCTCTGAGAATATCAAGTATTAGATTAACATCTTCTCTTCTGATTCTTTTTCAGATTCAACTTTCACGTATCAAACCACCCTGGGTGGTTAAGGGTCAGCCCGCTTACCAGATATGCCCCAGGATCATCCCCAACACGGAATCCCCTGGTCGGGGCAGAACTGGTGCCAGAACACTCGCAGACATTAAAGCTCGTGCTCTGCAAGCCCGAGCCCAGCGAGAGGCCGCTACAGCTGCCATTGGAGGTGGGGGTGGGCCAGGAGGAGGAGGGAACAGCACCGATAAAGGAGGTGGTGGAGGAGAATCCAGTAGCCATACAGAGTACAGGAGATCAAAGAGAACTCATGGAAAATGTGCGTCAGATTTACAACGAACACAATTACTGCCGCCTCTCCATCTAGATGGAGAAAAGACTAACTTTGCTGAGGTAGCTGTGCAGGTAGCTAAAATAAATGTATGTCAACCTGCAAAACAGGACCCCTACATTCCTAATGGTGAGGGAGCCTTCATGCTTGAACATGCTGCAGATGTTATCTCAGGTGGAACAGAAGATGTTGCTCAACATACTGACAGTTTAGCTAACAGCCAGCTTGGTGATGCTTTGACTGGGCCATCTTTTGACACTGCAGCTTCTCTGAGGCAGGAGGAGAACTTGGAGCAGTGCCTCCATGACATAAGAACTGAAAACACACCTCATATTGCCTCTCAGGAAGGGCAGAGTAATAAGCAAGAATGCAGAGTTCCTCCTGAGAATGGTCTGTTTTGTTCTCAGGTACAGGGATCTGCAGTTTATCTCATAGATGATATCAATGTTGTACCAAGAATTGAAGATGTAGGCACTCCCATAGAGTTGAATTGTAGTTCTCCTATGAAGGAAACCTTGTCCAATAATTGTAGCCTTACCCCAGAATTCTCATCAGATGGTAAAGAACGACATGAGTCAGAAATTGAAGCTAGATTTAATGGATCAAATCCACCCAAAGGAAAATGTGTAACTGATCATGATGGTTCAAAAATAAATAATATTGGAATGGAGAACATGGGCTCAGAGTTACATGCCTTCACACACCTACAGACAGGAAAACAGCATGAAAGTGAACTACAGAATGGAGAACAGAATAAAGGGTCTTTGGTGAAACCTTTTTCACTTGGTGGTTTAACTGTTCAGAATGGAATAGGTACCTCTGAAAAACTTCCACATCTGTGGGAGAGGCCATCAGGAGCAAACACAGAAAATGTATGTCAACGCCTGAGAGAGAGACAAGGATTTAAGACAAATGGAGATGAAGAAATCCAGAGTACGCATAGCGAAACAACAGATACCGCTTCAGATTTTGAAGCTGACCTAACTGATGAAAATGTGGAGGTGGATATATGTTTCAGGAATGTCCACCTTAAGGAGGCTACAGGAAAAGGAGATGCCACCCATAAGCGAAACACTGAGAGAGATGAAGGGATTAGATCAGACTCTTCTGTGAAAACTGAGAGTCTCCCATACATGGTGGACTTGCCGTCAGTAACAATGGTGAGCAACGTGTCTCAGCCTCAGAGATGGGCACCAAATACAACTCTTCCTCAAAAACCTTCGAAAAAGCCACCAGGCTCCTCTCGGCCCATATCATCTGTTGAAGCCAACAACCCTCTGGTGATGCAGTTACTTAAGGGGAACCTTTCTTTGGAAAAGGTTCTACCAGTATCACATGCTAGCATCAAGTTGGAAATTACAGAGTCACTTCTGGACAGGCCATCAGAAAACCACTCATTACAAGTGCAGGGAAGTAGCAATTGCTGCTTTGGCCAAGAGTCTTCCCAAGATGTGGGAATAAATACAAGTGACCTAAGCAGAAGTGATGATTTCCACTCTCCAAGTGCTTTAAGAGATCCTCAGAAAACACAGTGCAACTCTGGGTTATTACTGCTCAAAACAGAAAGCCTGGAGAACCAGCCTGATGTTCCAGACAAGCTTTCCAAAGTTGGCCCTAACTTGAGCTCCTCAGACCAACTGGCAAGTATGGTGAGTGGCCCTCAGAAACCTACAGAGTTGGGCCCTAGAGAAAGAACATCGTCTTCCTGTAGCTTTGAAGATCAAAAAGAGTTGCCCCTAGTCCATGGTGTCCCGCAGCACAATCCACTAACAAATACTATTACAAGTGAAAGCCCTGAAAAGCTAAATCCACCTGCAGCTCCTAGGTTTTTATCTCCAAATGTAACCTCTCTTGGTCCAAATCAGATCGGTGGAGCCTCAATTAATAAAAATTGTGTTGGCGTCCAGGGCAAAAAGCTCTTTGGTTCTGGTTTTCCTTGCAACACTGCTCCTAGATTGCATCATCCAAGAGCGTTGGAGCACATTGGAACCATGGGAACCACGTCCCCCAGCAAGCTGATTCCACTAAATAAGAGCTCTGCGTCTGGAGAAGGAGCACCAACTGTCAGGGAAGACTGGCCATCAAAGCAACATGCAAACACCCTAGGAGGAATAAAAAATGAGAATGTACTGGCCTGTGGAGGCCCAGCCAAGGGTAATGTGAAGAACAGGAAGGATGTTGCACACAACCCCGTGGAACTGATGGAGCATTTGCAGAGTGTTCCCCTTGTTATGGACTTGCCATTTTTCAAGTTACCAAGAGAACCAGGAAAAGGACTCAATCAGCCCTTGGAACCTTCTTCCATCCCCTCTCAGCTCAATATCAAACAAGCATTTTATGGGAAGCTTTCTAAGCTGCAGCTTCATTCCACCAGCTTTAATTATTCATCCAACACAACTCCAGCTTTTCCCAGAAGCCTTGCTGGAAGCGTGATGCAGCTAAGCCACAAAGCGAACTTTGCTGCAAACCATAATACGTCCCTTTCTGTGCAGATGTTTGCTGATAGCAGCAGTGTTGAAGAAATATCGCTGAAATGTTCCTGCAGCCTTAAAGCCATGATTATGTGTAAAGGATGTGGGGCATTTTGTCACGACGACTGTATAGGACCCTCAAAGCTTTGTGTATTGTGCCTTGTGGTGAGATAATAAATTATGGCCATCGGAAAAATTGTATATTTAGTGTGTGTATTTTGATAACTGACCCTAAAACCTGTACACAAAATATTATTCAGTTTATAATAGAGACAATATTACACTTTAAGTTTTGGTGAGAGAGTTGATTTGCCTTCCCACTAAAATTCACAGTGCAAAACCTGTTCTTCTTACTCACAGTTACACTCCCCTATCTGTGGGTTGTGCCCTACTGGAGTGATCTTCTGCTTAACACCATCATGGAAATGTTGATTTGTGCTCTGGGCACACATGCTGAGGCTACCACCTGACTGAGAGGCAGTTTGCTCTGGGAATCCATGGACCTTTTCTAAGGAAACATTTACATCCAAAGGAACTGGAACAGAGTGCTCTCTGTTTTTAAGGGCTGAGCTGGGTTAGTCCTGGCCATGCCTTAGCAGAGCAGAATACAGTCTTCCACTCTCCGTTCCGTGTCTGTGTGGAAAAAGTACTACTGTACAATAAATGTGGACATGAAGCTTCTCTGTAGGTGGTGGTGTGTAGTACTTTGAATGCTACAGCAGAATCAAGTAACCAGTAAAACACTCAGCAGGTGGCTGAAGAGCCATATATGGGTGATGGCGCATTGGATGGAGCCAGTTAAGGGAATGAAAGAAGCAAATGGTAGTGGCTGCCAGCTTCAATGCCTTCTGCTGGACTGAAGGAAGATGTGTAGCCTCTGGAAATGTGTGCACCTGACTGAACTGTTGGACCAGGCTGCCTCTTCTGGCCAAACGTTGCTACAAACTTGTATGAAAAGCCAAGGAGTTCATTAGTGTGGCCGGTAACCTCCCCATATTACAGCCCTACAGTGAGAACCTTGCCATGCCAGCATCTGAGCACCTGCAAGTGTCTGGCTGTGCATCTGTGTGTGATGGTCATTTTACATTCTAAACAGTGTCGTCCCCCACCCCACCCTTTTTTTTTTATATATTTTAACTTTTCATTCTTGGATGTATAAAGTGAATTATTTGATTCTTGTAAGTATCCTCTATGCATCTGTTTGATCATGTATTTATATGTTGTACACAGTACTGGCCAATTCTGTAAATGGATGTAATGTACATAGAACATAAAAGGGTTTTTTTGTTTCTTTATTTTCAGGCTCTACAGCAGTATTACATTAAAGTGGTGTTGGTTATTAATCTACATCTGTAGTCAAAGCCACTGTATTCTGTGCTGCCTAAATTGAGGCTGAACATGCAAAGGAGTCGCACTTGGTTCAGATTGCCTCCCTTTCTGCCTACATGGCGCTGCTGTGGGCAGATAGACTGCAATGTGCAATCTGAAGGATGACCTGCCCTGATTTTCTGAGCTGGATGTATTTTGCTCCTTGCTCTTCTAAAAAATATTTCTATAGCAGTTGCTGGTCATTGTCATAACTGGTGAGTCTCCATGAGCAGTGTTTATAGCTGCAGTGCAAAGGTGTGAAAGCCCTTACCTAGCCAGAATTGATGCGAGCAGAAAAATGGACCGACCCTCCTTTGAGCGATTGCCTCTCAGGACCGGGTTGCTCTAAGTGGGAAGAAGCAAACCTACATTTTCACTTACCAGCTTTCTCCCACCCCTGTCCTAGCTCCTACCTACCTCTTTCTTGACTATGCTTTTTTTTTAATTATAGACCTCCCTGTCTGAGAGCTGTAGAGAGTGTAAAATCTGTGGGCTGCAGAAAGCTTCGTCTCTGAAATGGTTTACCCCTAACCCCATGTGGCATCTTGATATTGTGAAATGGGAGCGAGAGAGACGGGGGTGAATTGAAATGCAGTATTAGTGAAGTCTTGAGGGGATGGTGTGAAAACCTACTTACCAAAGATAGGAAGCAGAGCTGGGGCAGTCTGGCTCTGTATCCTTTGGGGCCACTGTAGGGTACAATTGAAGGTGGTCTGGTCTGCAGAGCTCTCCAGCAGGGCCCTGCTCTTGTATGTCCCTTGTGGTATTGGAAAAATAAACATTCTGTAAACTTGCATGTGTGGTTTCGATCCTCTTCTTCTGAAATGGGCTTGGTGTTCTGGGCTCGAGAACTTACCAGTTGATGTTGTCCTGCCATAGCCAGGCTGAGGGAAAACACTTGTTTTTCCAAGGCAAAGTTTTTCCTTTTTGCCTTGGCAGTGTCCTCACAAGCTTTTAAACTGAGCTGATCAAAAAGGGACTGTCATTCTTGTCTGAACGTCAGTATGCCATTTATACTAACGTCACTGAAGATACTGCATCAACTGCAAGTAAACATATATGAGCCGAGTGAAGTAAAAGTACTTACGGCACAAAACAAGTAGTTTGGGTTGTTGGACTTCTTGCCAGAGCAAAGTTCACTGCTGTACAAGCCCTTCTGCGATGGCGTTGCTCCCGGATATTGGCGGTAATGCATCACACGCAGTAGAACCTACCTAGGGAATTCCTTAAGTATTCCTAAGCCGGTATATGGTCTCTGCTATTTTATGGCATTTTTTTCTAATGTCTGGTTAAATTGTTGGATTAATGGGATTTTAAATGCTGATTTTAAGGCAGTGCAATGATTTGGTACCAGTTACAACACTTGAAACTAGCTGTAAGCTTAGATTGTCAATACATTTGTTTCTCTTCAGTAGATCCAGGTTTCACTGTAGTAGAATTTCAACAAGGCAAATGATCTGATAACTCGTCTAATGCCACATTTGGAATAGATACATATACGACAGTATGGAAGCTAATGATATGATTTACATTCAACAGTGCTGCTGTTACAGTAGCTCCCAGTGGTGTTGTCTTCTGGTGGCTCCTGCACCTAAGTCACTCCTGCGTGTGTGTGTTTAGCAGTAGTGGATTCAGTCTGGCCTGTAGGAGGAAAGAGGAACATAGCCGAGCTTTGCTGCTCTTGCCTAATACAAGAACACACCATGTTCTAAGTGGGAAAGAAGGTTCATGTTTGAAATTCTAGATTAGTCTCACAGCACATTGTGTTGAGAGAGAACTGATGCTTACATACAGGTCAAACAGCAAAGCAATCCTTCCAGTAATAGGAATGGAACTCTGATAGGAACCCGCTGACTTTAAATATCCGCTAAACTCTGATGCTTTGGCAATGTTGTGTTCTGAAAAGTCAAGTGGTTGCTTAGGACAAGTTTTGGTTTTTGTCTTTGCCGTCAGTTGAAGTTCTTTGTAGCTGAGCAGGCCTAGAAGTATGGGTGTGCTTAGATGGGGCCACCCGTTTAAAAAAAAACTTGATCTAATTGTGAAAACTACATGAACTCGCCATTTAGAAAATGGCTGAAAAACTGAGAAGTCAATAGCTTGTCTTTCTGACGGTGCAGTGTCTGACAGCAGCAGAGTTAGCTGTCTCTGGAGTAGCAGGGATCTGGGAGATCTCACCGTTGGTTTTAAGGTAAGCCCTAATATTTTTTTGTTTGAGGCTCACATTGGTCTAATATGAAGAATACTTAAATATTTTCTCCATAATGTTTTTCTAGTAATAGAATTTACTTTTCAAAAAAACGAACACCTCCGACTTGTCTTTTGCATTCAGCTGAGCAATGCTCCGGTGTGTAATCCTGTCGTAATGGGATGACTGACTAGCTGGGAAGTAACAGCAAAATCCATCACTTCCTTGAGTCAACAGAACCATTTGCAGGTGTGGAGATATGAAACAATGACAGGTATTTTTAACTGTTCTCAAAACTCACTTGTATACATGCACAGTAGGACCCTGCTAATCCCCACACCCTATAAATTAGAATGGTTCTTCACTACTCAAGAGTAGAGGTCTAGTATTACTAAGGCTTCATTATACTTTCAAAACACACAATAGAACACGTTTACTAGTGTATATATTATGAAATATAAATAATTACAACTAATATACAATTGTTAAATACATTTTAGGATGCCCTCTCCTTGCTATTTCTTATAGACTGCTTACTAATGTACAATATTCATCCATTCACAATGGCTCTCCTGGTCACTCCCTTGCAAGTGTCTGTCAGCCAACTTCTTGCCTGTCGCTGGGGAAGCTCTGCCCATTCTGGAATCAAAGGTAGGGCAATGGAAATTATTGTTTTAGCATACAATCTGGCTCTTTGAAAGCTGTCATACCTGTCTTTCCTAGGCCTTCTGCCTCTGTCACCAGATCACTGATGTGAATTAGTGAGGTTTAACTGTTGTGGTTTGAGATCCTTTAGTACAGAGGCACCATGTAAGTGCAAAGTATTTATTTATTTAATATATGTAATTAACCGAGTTGGTCAGGAAACTATTTTTTATAGACAATACTGAATTTCATTAAAAAAAAAATTTTTTTTCATTGGGAAAAGCAAACATTTTTCCATGAAAGCAGATACTTTTAGCAAAACATTTCATTTTGTCAAAAACCAGCTTTGACAGTCCCAGTAGTGACTATTAAGGTAGCTATCTAAAATATAAGAATAGCAGCAGCTGATAAGGAATAAACAGCACAGCTTGTTTTAAGGTACCTGAGTGATGAAGGTACTTTGTTTGTTTGTTGTTTTTTTAAAACACCTAAATTTGAAATCTGTTCTTGTTACCAGTAACAATCAAACTGACCTTCCACGTGTTAGGTCACAGACTGACACTGGGTTGCAAATCTGAGATCTCTAATGGGAACTCGGGAGACAGCTGGTGGCATATGTCTCAGTTGGTGGAAAAAGCCTTGCAAGCAAGAGGTAAAAGTGACCCTAGCTGTGTTTGACACTGGAGGTCTGAGTCCTGTTTGTTATACAGTGTTTATTAAGTAGATTCAGTCTTATATATGATATACAGATTCAAAAGAAAAAAAGGATTCCACATACTTATGAAATCAGTGCATTTAGCAAGTAATACCATGGAAATAACAGCTTGATTAACAGCTCATTGGTCTTTGTTAAGTGAGGGGGACAGGGAGTTGGCCTGTGCTAATCATTCCACAAACAGAACAGAATTAAGTTGCATCACATATAATAGACACACATTCTAAGAATTAAAATATTAAGCCACACTTACTGGAAAAATCCACAGTATATAACACAAATTTTTATAGAGCTTATTGAGGAGGAAGTGCTCATCTGCTTAAAAGAGCCACATTAAGTTGCATAGGTGCCTATCTGCAAAAATATCATTTAGAAATTAATCAATTGATTAAGCAATAAAGTGTCGCCTTAGAAGTTGAATTCTCTTTCCATGGTGGTTTAAGTGCCATATGCTCAGTATCTGAGCGCACATCTCCCCCCTCCCCCCCCCCAATGTACTAACTTTCTAAACGAGCTGCCTCCTACTCCATTTAGGAGCTCCGGTGTCTCTAGAGAGAATACTCTCCTAGCATTTTTATTTGAAATTGACATCTTAGATGATTTAATCATGAATCAGTAAAAATGTATTCAATTGTGCTGAAGGAAAGAGGGGTTTTCCCCTTCTCCCTGGCCTCCACGAGGCTTGAGCATTGTTCTAGACAACTGGAACCCTAAAGTCAGCTAGTAGCGTTCACCTTCATGCCTGGGATGTCAGGGAGGAAAGGCAATGAAATAGCACCATCATATGGTTCTATTTCTGTTTTGGGTCCTGGCTGTTTACGGTTACCTCACCCTCTCAGATCAGCTCTCAAATTTTAAGCTACAGCTATTTTTCAAATTGATCACTTAAAAGTGTGTGAGGCTGTGCAAACGCTGAAATCTCTTGCAGCACATCCCAGGTTTGTGTTTTTAAGGTGGTTGAGTATGTGTCAGTGTCTCTGTGGCTTTGCTAAGCAGATGAACTGGGTGAGGTACATCTTCCTCTTCAACAGCAGGTCTTGCAGAACACACAGGGGCTGGGAGTTCTGTACATGTAAACAGTACACTTTCACTGAGTCCAAAATTAGGAGCAAAAATACAAAGGTTCACATTGGTCTTAGGTAGATACAGGCGAAGAACTGAGCTGTACAGCTCTGAAACAACCAAACAAAAGTTTCTAAAGCACCACTAAATTATATAAAAATCAGACCATGGACGGATTGTAGTTGGTATTCTGGTGAAATACTATGCTACCTTGTAAAAAGTTTTACAAAAAATTACAAATCAAAAGTATATTAACCCTCTGAGTTCAAAGCAGCATTTTGTAAATGACTGGTACTAAATCCTATGGCCACCTGTGGGAAGAAGGTGGCCCTTTGAGTGGGGAGGTACAGGTCACGTCTGCTGGGAATCCTGTGAACACTTCCCCTTGCTGAAACACTGTCATTGGGAACTGAGCATTCCCTGTGTACAAGTGGTGGTGGTAGTGGTAGTGTTGATGTTTAAGACGAGAGGTTTATCTTCTCCATCACTGGTTTTCCAGACCATCTGCTAACCCAGTGCTCCCCTTTTGTCTCTCACAAAGCCTGGAAAGCCAGGGTATTTTGCTCCTGCTCATTCCTTCTGATTGAGAATCGTAAATTGAGATTCCTAACCCTTTAATATCTAGTGAAAACTTACAAAGATGGCTGTGAAACGGCCTTTGAGTAGAGAAGGACCACTATTGAGTAAGGATCAGTTAGAGCACTGAGATGTTCTCTGGAGATGGCTCCAAAGAGACTAAAGATGCGGTTTACATAAAAGTTTCCCTGACACCAATATGTAGTGGATCCCATTTGTTTCACAACTTGTCACAAGTACTACTGTCATCAGGGCTTCAGAAATCTGAGTTTGTACCATCCAGCTGCAGGTTATGAACATTAGTTGATGTTACAGAGTAGGCTGTCAGTCCTCCTTCCTATGCAATCATAAGTCTCAACTGTGTTCTACCCGTGGTTTAAATACAAAGAGCTACTAAACATGGAGTTCCAGGGTGATCTGGTTCAAACAGCTAGACGTTGCATAAATACAATTTTAAACAAACTGTAGCTGATGTTGATCTGTTATAATAAGCCCCTGGGCAATGCCTTTGTTGGTTAATTGGCTGGCAAATTTATGGCTACGTGTTGTTGATGGCCTCTTGAAAGGAGTGGAGGCAACAATTAAGTAATTTATATAGAGAATTCTGGGACAGCGATTGTCTCTGCCTCTCTTTAACATTAAGACTTTCACAAATCACTGTGGTTAACATTTTGTAAAAGGTTTGCTACTTCATGGTATTGTACACATAAAAATAAATATTTACATAAATTCAAAGTATGGGAGGATGCCGTGGACAAATCAAGCAGGCTCGTGAAGTGCTGGGGAAAGTGTGGACCTGAAATTTGGACTTCTGCGTGGTCATTCTGTGCTCTGATACTGACCCACACTCCCTGGAGGTTGGTCAGATTTTGTCTCTATATGCTAAGAACCAAAATGTTAGAACGTTCCCAAAGAACCACCTTGTTGGCTCATGTTGAAATGAGGGGAATCAACTCTGATTTACAATAAAACCACCACCTTCTCCCTGCAAGGGCTGTCTGAGTGTAGAAAACGGGCAGGAATTAAATCCCTTTTCTCCAGCAGCTGGGGAGAGTTCAGGCTTTGGGGAAAGTGGTCAATGCACTAGTTAATTCCTTTTAGGGCCAGGCTGGGACAGAAGTCTGGTCTACGTTACAGCTACGAAAGGGGACAGGGCCTCGTTTTTTAGCCAGCATCATTTTCCCACTAGTATGAATGGAAACTAATTTGGTAAAAAGGTTCTTGAAAAACTATTTGAGGCTGGAGCCCAACCTGTGCTACTTGAAAGTCTAAAACCCATGTGCTAGTATGGTTATTTCTGCAGTATGGGGGATGGGGGCAGGGGGAAACAATGTGGACCACCACTGCAGAGCAGAAACCTTCATCACTGAAGTGAGTTCTCAATACATTGGTCTAAAAGGAGCTAACATCGGAGAAGGAAACCACCTGCATTTAAAATGATCAATATTATGTTAATATTCAAGTCTATCTGGTGCTGCTGCTTGTGGTCCTTGCCCTAGAAAGGAGGACAGGAGAAGAATTCTGCCAGCACTGACAAGGGAGAGGGTGAGAATTCTTCTCACCGATTCTTAGGCAGCAATTATCTGCTGCTTTTTATGGCTACAGACTATGTTGCATTGCTTGGCCCTGCTCAGCATCTTGATGCCCGAGCAAAGTCCCTGGTTTTAGCAGCACTGGTAGTAGGTATTGCACTGAGCAAAGGGAAGTGCATTGGTTTTGGGTTTTGGGAGGGTGGGAGTTGGGGAGAAACAGCAATGGTAATCAGGCCAATTTTTCCCCACGCTTTAGGAATTGTGAGCTTTTCCCAGGACTGTTACTGGGGGGATGAGGGGGGCGCCTGGGCCATGGGGAGAATTTCCACCCTTTCTGCTGCTGAGAGTCTCCTAATTTTCCTTTTGAGTAGGAATGAGCTGCTTGTTTCACTGAAGTAGTTTATTTTTCTCCCTAAAAGTCTGCGCTAGTCTTTATCATTCACGTGTGTTTCTCTAAACAGTTCTCTTGCTGCTCCCCCCAGCGCTAGTTTCACATATACTTGTGGAGACAGCCTAGGATTCCTCATTGAGGAGAGGTCAGACATCATCCATTGCGATAGTGAGCTGCTGTCCATCAGCAGTGCATGTCCGTCGTCCTCTTCTGAACAAAATAGGGAGCCAGCTTGGGTCAGTTGTCCATCTGCTGGCTTAGTTTTGACTCCTCAGTGTTATCTACTTGTCTGCTACCCAGTCTTGGATGCACATCATAGTCATACACATTATGGGGTGAACTGTTCAGAACCCCCGTGAGTCCTGGAAAAAGCCCACAATGAAGTGTGAGGTAGAATATGGATGGTGAATGCGTGACAGTGGTTCTCAGATATTTTCTGTTTTGCTCTGCACTGAGCTAAATGAGTGTGAGAGGTCCTTCCAGTTGGAGGTCTACTGAGCTTGCTGAGTCTCTGCAGGAGATATTGGCCCCATTGCTGCTGCTACAGGACTGCTTCGCATAAAGGTCTAACAAGACACTCTTCCCTCATTGTTCAGCTTCTGCCTAAGCTTGCTGGAGGCCGAGCAGCCTAGAAGTTCTAGGGCTAGATGGGAAACTTGCACCCTGTGGAAAGGGGTCGCTCCCAGGTGTAGCTGCTCAGCCATTAGTGTAGTGAGCTGGAATGTGTTATTTCACAGGAATAAATTCCTTCTGATCAGACGGACACAAAACTGGCAATCTGTACAAACTCAAAAGAATCCATTTTCAGAAAAATAAATTACTAAGGGGAGAGGAGGGTCCATTTCTCAATAAATATGCAATTCTGCTCACCTAAGACCTTGAAAGGTAATTATCTGGGGATGGGATTCTAACGCTGGGGTCCACAAAGGTTATTCTAAATACATCTGCAGCCCCAAGCCTCCCTTCCACCCTAAAAAAAATCCCCCACCCATCCAAGCTGTAGGTTTGGCTTCTGCTCAGCTAGGTGCACCTGTGTTGAGAGAGTCAAAAATGTGTCCTTGTGCCCCAAGTCCCAGGTGCTCGGAGTGTGAAAGAAAACAGTTCTGGGTTCCACCTTTTAAAAACTAAATGTACCAGCTACTGGGTGGGAGGACGATGGTTAGTCCTGAGCAGGATACCAGTGGGAGCCTGTTTCCAAAGGGTGTAAATTGTCTTCTGCCACAGGAGCTACACAGACACCAGGAGTCAGTTCTGCTGTAAAATGAGGTTTTCCAGTTCATCTGCAGACCGAAGAAGAAAAGCCGCTGACTCTCGGTAGCCGGCAATCAATTGCCGCACTGCACTGATCTCTGTGGGGCTGAGCTGAGCAGCTGGCATCCCCCTGCTGGTGCTGTTAGAAGGGGCTGTACTGGAGGCCCCACCTTTCATGCTGAGATCAGTAGGACCTGCAATTGAAAAGTAAGAGGGAGGTTCAGGAAAAGACACTGGCACAGTTGCTGCCCCAAAGTGGCACATCAAATTCACAGGAGAAAATTCCAACAGCACCTGCTGTTTTGATTCACAGCCCCTTGTACAACACTCTGCATCTTACATTATGTATGTAGTTTTGAGCCCTACAGAACAGACTGTCAAGCTGTAGGCACCTTCCAACTGCTGCTCTGTCACAGAGACACTGCCATGACTCTGTTCCCCTTATCAAAGAGTGTGTGTGTCTGTGTATTTTGTGAACATACTATATCCAGTCAGACTAACCCTCTGCTCTGCTAGGAGTTAGATCAGGCACAAGTCAGACACATCTGTTTTAACACTGTAATAAAACAGGCAAGTAGGGAGAGGGTTTTGCACCTATAGTACAAAAATATATTCACTGCAGTTTGTCAAGGGCTAGAATCACAATGAAGCACTTGGGAGCTTGGCTGAATTAGCACAAAATTTAAAGGGTCAGTCAACTGAGAGCAAATATTGTACCTACAGTTGTTCCAACTGACTCCTCAGAGTCCTGAAACCTAAGGATTAGAGGAAACAATGTTCTGGGTTTCTGGTTCTTCTCTGCATTTGACAGCATGTTGCATGGAGTGGTTTCACTGTTTCTGTTGATGGTCAGTTGCGTAATTTTCATGCTCCTGGCATAGGTTCTGGAACTAGGAGTGCTGGGGGTGCTGCCACACTCCCATCTTGAAGTAGTTTCCATCAAATACAGGGGTTAGTTTGGTTCAATGGCTCTCGGCACCCCCACTATACACATTGTTCCAGCACCCCTGGTTCTAGCAGGGGCTCCCAAGCATACTCTGCAAGCGGGTGTTTCCCAGTGACAGAAATGGGAGGAGAGGGAGCCTTGAGCATGTTTGGGGATGCTGCGCTTTGGCCCATCCAAAAACCTCTTCAACACATAAGGTGAAGCACGATGCTGGCAGTGGGGAAGGGCGGTGGATATTGGAGCGCTGATACTGGGAGGGAGGGAGGAGGCTGGATGTAATGAGAGAAGGAAATGGAAGAACCGAAGCTAACTCTGTGATTGTGAGTCTGAGTGATGGGGAGGGATGGAGCTCTCGGTGATGGAGAAGTTGGGCTGTTCGCTGTGTTCAGGCTGAGGAAGTGTTGGGACATGCAGGGAGAGAGAGCAGAGATGGGGAAGCTGTGAGTCTAGGCAGGGGCCGATTGAGAGCCATCAGCACAATGGCAATAAGGGACACCGGGAGCAGGTGAGGTCACCCAGAAGGTAAGTGGCAGGAGAAGGGAGAGTAAGTGGGGTAACGTGGAGGAAAGGGTCCACAAAGAGGCAACACTAAAGCAGCAATCAGCGAAGTAGGAGTAGAACAAGCAGTGGACAGTCGGGAGCTCAAAGGAGCAGAGGCTTGAGGAGAAGTGGGCAGTCAAAGACAGCAGAGGTCATGGAGGAATCTGGAATGATGACCATTAGCACTGGGGAGGGGAGTGGGGTTAGTGAGTTGAGGGGAATTTTAGTGGAGAGGGAAAGGCAACAGGCACCTGAGAAGGGAGCTGCACTGGGAGCAGAAAGCTTGCTCAAGA
Organism: Mauremys reevesii; assembly: GCF_016161935.1. Lineage (NCBI taxonomy): Eukaryota > Metazoa > Chordata > Testudines > Geoemydidae > Mauremys > Mauremys reevesii. Next base: position 47,566,989 of record NC_052635.1, read on the forward strand.
GGAGGAAGGAAATGGGGTAACAGGGAAGTGGGTACGCCAGGGAAAACGGCCTGCTTCTGTGCACAGTGATTGATAAGAGAGAGATGGAGCTGCAGCACAAACTCCAGGGACTCGGGGGCGGGGGAACAGAATTGTGCAGACTTCATTCAAATGGGTGAAAAAGGGACATGGATGGGGATGAGGGAAGGAATTATGAGAGGATCTGGCAGGAGCTCTCTTGGCTTTAAAGGAGTTGGCAAGAGCCTGGACAGAGGAGGATTTGGGGCAGAGGCCTATGTGGAAAGAAGCAGGATTTCAGCTTTGTGCTTCCTGTGCATGCCAGGAATAGGCCCTGGTTGATCAATTTTGGGGTGAGGTGTAATGAGAACAGCTGTGTGGCTGGGCAGCGCCTCAAGGAAAACTGCACAGTGGAAACTGCCACCTGTAGAGGAAGGCAGTGGAAGCTAAGGAATCCTGCTTCCCCTCCTGCACTGGGAGCCCAGGAGTGCCTGTGGTAGTCTAGAAAGAAAGTGTAACATCCTCTACTCTAGCTGCAAGGATTAGGGCTCAGCAGCTGGAGACTAGGGTGGGATCTTTACTCGGGGTTAAGAGGCATTAGGAAGGGATGATAACAGTTAATCCCAGACAGGCATCTTTCAGGACTCCGGAAATCACATCCTTTCAAATCCTTACTCCAGGCAGCTAGGGAGGGGCAGGGTGCGAGGCCCCAGGAAAGGCACTGGGCGAGGGGCCCAATGGCAAAGATTGCTGAGGGAGGAAAGAAGTCTTGTGCTATTGGTGGCGTGCTAAGGGAGATGGGCAGGGTCACTCGCATATACAGTTCTCAAGGGGTTCTTAGAAGAACCCAGATAGATCCAGAAGCAAAAGCTCTGTTCCTCTCTGCACACCACTCCTGGCCAGGCTCTCCAATCAGGGTTTCCAGGCATGCACCCGGGGGCGAGGCTGTGGAAGCAGGTCCTGTGATTGCCTGACAGGTCTGGCTAGAGGGGCTCCAGCCACTACTGCTCAGGAGTGGCACAAGAACAGTCTCAAGCAGCTATTGCTGAGATGCGTGAGACCTGACACAAGATCACCTGATTCCAGGCTTTACAGAGGCTTCTGGTCAGGGCGTGTCTATGCCAGGCAGGGCTGGCTCTCGGTGTGGTCCTGTGGTCAGGTGCTGCCCCAGCCTGGACTAATCATTTTGTTTACCAGATCATTCACTGTCACATTATTAAATCTAACTGATCAGGCTTGTTCTCTCCCTCTCCTCACACCTTGCAACGCAGACCTGCTCCACTGTCCCTAGACCTCCCATCCAGCGCTCCCTTTCACTGCTGCTCTCTTTGCCTGGCCTCTTCATGCTGACGCTCCTGCCAGCAAGAGGGTTATTATCTATTATCTTGCAGATTGTGGCGGCGCCCACAGCATGCTCAGTGCTTTCCTAACTCACAGGCAGACACGACCCCTGGCCCAAAGAGCCTCCTATAAAAAGGCTCATGAAGGGTGGGGGCAGGGTTGTCTCATACCAGCAAGGCAATCAGGGTGGTGACAGGTGCCCGCCTTGGTTAATTATTAATAGGTGGTACCTGTGGGGTTTTTTTTTAAGTTAAACTAAATTCCCTTCCCCCACAGTTCAGCCCTTGTCTTTCTCCTATTCTGCCATCCAGCCTTAGTCAGCTAGTTTGCTATGGGAGTAGGGAGTTCTCAGGAGCAGTTTAGTGGTGGGGAGGGGGTGGCTCTGCAGGCCAGAGGAAGGGGGCTGGGGCGAGCCACTCGCAATGGCAGTGCTTGGAAAGCAGGAGCAGCCTCAGCCTCCCCTCAATCAGCGCTTTCTAGCTGCCGAGCAGGAAGAGCAGTTAGGAACCACAAGCCCCCTGCTTGTATTCTATAGCACACTCATCTCAAGCATTCTTCAAACCCCATTTGAATGGAGACAAAGGGATAGAGGAGACCCAATTCTGTGTCACTCCCAAGTGCTGTGCCTCCTCCCTTCTTACCGTTACTGTGGTTCCCTGTTTGCAGTGAAGTGGGTGGCTGCAGGCTGCCTCCAAGGGTCCCATAGCCACGGTAACTGTAGTTCAAGCTTCCGTTGATGTAGACCGGATCCTGGGAGTAAGATGAAGCTGGCAGTGAATAGGAAGAGTGCGTGATGGCTGTGGAATCTCTGGAGTGCTGCTTATCCAAGGCGATGGGCTCATCCTACAGCAAGGAACGCAAACCGATTTATTCCAGTGAGGAGCCTTTCCTGCCCTTCACTTCCAGTGGAAGAGCTGCACCAAGCACAGTCAGCTTTTCTACACTCTGATTGCCTGGAATGACACCAGCATCCTGGCATCCCAGGCAATCAGAGCACAGAAAGAGCAAGGATGGCTTCAAACCTAGTCACATGTACGTGAAGCTCCCATGTTCCACAGCTTTCCCAGAAAATGGTGAGGAAGGTGTTTAAATATACACAGCCAAAGCATCCCTGACCCTTTCCCCTGGGCAGAGCTGCTACTCTCTCCTTGTGTTAGGAATGAACTGCTGCTCACATGCCCTCCTCAGTTAAAGGAAGCATCCCTCACCCACCTCCTGCACAACAGTCCCTCCAGAAAGGAAATGTCCCTCTGCTGCTGCTTTCCTTGTCCCTGTCCTCATCTCTCTCTCCAGTCTGGGCTCTCTGAGCGTCCCTTGCACATACTCACTACCATATCAATTGTTTCTTCCTGTTCGCCAGACTGTCTACCCCCGTCACATCTCCCTCTACAACATACATGCACAGCGTGGCTTTCCCTTTCTAGGCAAACTGTAAGAAGACCAAATTTGCACGGCTTGAAGCAGGTATTGTGCCCATCCTCAGTGAGCAAGATCTCTGCTGACCTGGTCTGTCAATTCTGGCTCATCTTCTGCCCCTGACTGGGGACAGAGCAGATGAAATTGTGCCGAGCATGCAAGGATTACAGGGATTGTACCTGGGATGTCTGATATATCTCCAGTCGCATTCTCTTGGCTGCTTTCCGTGTTTCACTCTCGCATGCAGCTGCAAGGATATTTTCTGCCATGGCTGAGGTCAGATGTGGTGGGGTGGGTCTGGTCTGTGGAGACATACAACCAGATAGGTCATCTTTGGAGAAACATGGACACTGATGGAAACAATCATTACATTTGCCAGGAGCATGGCAAGAGCACAGAATACTCTAGCTCTTAAAAGTTAATATTTAAAATCAAAATATTTGAGGCCTCAACTTTTTAACCCTCCAGTGCTTGCATCTGTTTCTCCATCCGCCAGTGTCAGTCTCTCTCTGCCATGCATACCCTTCGGATGGCAGAGAACATGTAGTGACATTTCAAAAAAATTAGCATTGGAAGCAGGGGCACAGACAATATCCAGAATGGATTGTGATCTAATCTCTCTCTTCCACACATCTGGAAGGAGGACACGTCTGCAGGCACGAGGGAGGCCTTTCGAGCAGGAGGAGTGTGAGGAAGGGAGAGTGGTAGGGCAACAAGGGCATGGGAAGCAGCTCACCATCTCCATGCCGTTCTTCTTCATACGGCGGCAGGATTTGAGGTAAGTGCGAATGCGTTTGCGAGCTCTCTCCTGGAACTCAGGGAACTGTCGGCTGCAGGACTCAATGATCGCCTGGATTTTCTCTTTGGGCTGCTTGGAGATGGGAACCATTCGGTCCAGATTCTCGTCCACAAAAAGGCGCACAAACATCTGCAAAGAGAATGGAGAGTGGTTGGGGAGATGAGACGCAGCAGAGACTTGGGACTGCTGGACCCACTCTGCCCTAGCCTGTTACTCTTACATTGAAGGCCTTTAACCGCTCTGGATCCATCCCCTCTGAGTCATTTATCTTATCATTATCCTCGTGGTCGTCATGGTCGTCATCATCTTCATCTGCTGTGGGTGCTCTGCCAACGGTCAGGTCCTCCGGACAGCCACTGACCTCGGTCTTGATGGAGTCATAACTGCCAGAACTGTATGGAGGGGACTGAGAGAGAACAGGGGGAGTCATGAGCACCTAGACCTCAACTCACCCTCCGGTCTCTGCCAAAGGCCAGGGGCCTGATTTCAAACAGAACAAGGAATGGGGGAAGCAGAAGCCCTTTGTCTTTGCCAGTTAGCTCTGGCTCCTGTGCTCCTTTTGCAGCTCTGTCTGAAACAAAACTTTCTCCCTGACCACATAGCAGGATCGGCTATGAAATTGAATCCTTTATGACATCACAATCTGCTGCCCTGGAAATGATGGAGCTGCCACAGATTCAGCATTAGGGTCATTGCACTGCAGGATCACACAAGAGGAGCAGATGAGCCAGGAGAGAATATTAGCAAAAGAGAAACTCGGGCAAACTGATAAATAAGAGCATCAGAAGATGGAAGCAGCAAAGAGGCCAAGTCCCATGTTGCCACTCCCTCTTACACGGAGTTTGTTTAAAGGGTGCATGTGCGGTGCTTCCATTACAATCCGTGATCAATTACACTGGGGCCAACAGGCCATAAACAGTACAAGGATATGTCCTCTAGAAAAACCTGTGATGGGTTGTGAGACCTCTCCTCTTTCTCCTGTCAGGGAGAAGAATGGCATATGGGAGCCCTGTGGCTAAAGTCAGGGATTAGGACTCTGCAGCCCTAGATTCAGTTCTCACCCCGCTACAGATGTTGCCTGTGTGATTTTGCCCAGGTCACTTACAGCCAGATTTTCCAAGGTACCGAGGTGCTTAAAGATGAAGATTGCACCACATCCCATTTTCAAAATGGCCAAAGGAGATTAGGCACCTCTCCCCCATTTACATTTTCAAAGGACTGAAGGAGCAGTGGCACCTAGCCGGCTTTTGGGCCTTTTGAAAATCCCACAGAGCCGCTGTCTGCGTCTTTAAGCACCTAAATACTCGGTCAATCTGGTCCTTTGCGTCTCCAGCCTAGTTTCCCATCTGTAAAATGGGGATGATTGAGAGGCGCTCCTTATAGGCCCTTCATCACCGTGGTGCAGATAGAGCAGGCCAAAGTCCGTAACACAAAAGAGGAAAGATTCAAGCAATCTGTCCTAGCCCACAGCTCTGTCAAGATTGGTGGATGCTCTGGACTTGTTACTTCAGTCACGGGCAGAGGAGCTGTCGGGGACAAGGCTTACGCATGTGTGCACCAGGTGCTGTCTTCTGAAAGTTTTGTCACTGTTTTGATATTTATAGAGACTGATGGTGTAACACATGTGCGCACACACACAGCTTCACTGTGTTCACAGTAACGCTCAGCCAGTTACTCCCGGGAGTGCTAACAGCCCCACTTGTGAACCTGTTCCTACAACAGCAGAGATTCCCTCACTCCACCAGGCGGTATGCACAATGTGCACTCTGCCACCCAAACTTAGTTTTAAGAAGCTGGTTTCTGGGAGAGGGGGTTGCTGAGGCATTACAGGTGGCTGATCCCGGATTTATGGTTCTGCAGCAAGATTGGGAGATCCACCATAGCAGAGACAGCGTCTGCTGAGACCTCCTGGGAAGACGCATCTGTTATGGCTAGGGTATGTTGGGAGAGGAGGCTGGGGGAATGACTTTCACAGGGAATGCCTAAGGGGAATTTCTTCTGTGAAACTGAACTGAAAGAGCTGGGCCCGAGATGAAAGGGAGGGAGATGCTTCTGTCTCGATTGAAGAGTGTTAAAAGCCCATTACACAGTAATGTCTTTATAGGCAATGAGAAAATAAACCTGCTCAGCAGCAGGGTCTTTGTGGAGCAGGCTGGGGGCAGGGCTGTGGCTGCATGCCACAGTTCCTGGTATAATACTTCCTCTCTCCTTACCTCTGCTAACCACACTCTCTCTAGTTGGGCCTTGTTTTTACCAAGCCTGGAGCAAGGCCAGACACAGCCGCTCTCCAGCAGTTCCTCAGAACGAGCAGAGCACAGCTAGACAGCTTTCCCCTTCCCTCCCTAGAAGGGAATGCATTCAGCTCCCTGAGCAGACTCCACCCCTCCCAACCGGCCCCCAGGCTGAGCCCTCCTCTCTCAGCTCCATGGATAGGAGCAAAGTCCTCTGCTGCCCTCGGACATCTCGTGTGCAGTTGCCTCCATTTTACTATCTGGCTGTGGCAGGCTGTAAATGAGACCGTGCATTTTGCCCCTGCTTATGCTGTCTGTGCACCCCCCGAAGCCCCACAGGCTTGGCCAGACCAACCTCGGCTGTAGTCTTTGCTGTGTACTTCACCCGGCTCCGCAGCCCGTCGGCACAGCTGTCTGACTGGTAGGAAGGAGTGACATGGGCAGGCGGGAGCTTGTCACACAGGTTGATGGGCTGGTCCTCAGCCGAAGCAGTGAAGTCCATGGGAGCAGCAGTTCCATTCCCATTCATTTCTGGGAAGGTGCTGTCTCCCTGCGTGCTGCTGGAGGTGGAAGGGTTCAGGGTGGAGGAGCCGTTCCCACTGCAGCTCTCTGATGAGGAATCATCTGCAATGAGAGGGACACATTATCTCAGATCCCTGAGGCCCCTTCCTTAAAGCACCCATCAGCCCTAGACCCCTTGGGCACCTGCAGACAAGCCAGGAGAGCAGCTTCTGTGCCCTCCCAAAGGGCAGAGGTGGCCTCCTGCTCAGAATCTGCGTGGGCTCCAGCTGTTTTCTAGACAGCCAGTGGGCACATTGGGTGAGAGAGAAATTAATTGTTTGACCTCAGCTCTGCTGAACTTGGGTTCCCGGAATCCCATGTCCTCCATGTGCCTGGTTTGCACACCAGTCAGTGTGGGCACTGCCAGGAACAGATACTCATAAAACACAGGCCTATGCTCCAGGCCAATACACAGAGGCATGATCACCCTGCTGCACGACGGATGGCAGCTTACGGGATCAGAACAGTCCTGCTCCTGGGAGGCAGCTTGACCGTGTCAAGTCCAGCCATTTACAAAGCCCCTTGCCGCTGGGGGCTCTCCTGCAGAACAATCCCAGAAGTGAAAGACTAGCCGACATCTTCCCTTCCCTCCCACGCCTCCATGGGAAGGGTAGTCCTTTCCTTACTCGCTCCACTGAAGTCAATGGGAGTTTTGCTTGCAGGGGATTGTGGAATTTCCATTTTACCAACGCGGTAGGAAAGGGGCCCTTCCCCTCCCTGTGCTCGCTCTCTGGTTTTAGGCTATTTGAGAAGTGATGTCCTCACCCATCTCATCCCCCCCCACCCCTCCCCAAGCTTCCCAGGTACTGCCTGCTGCAGAGAGATTTCAGAGTCAGTAATGACCCCAGAGGACAGACCTCACTGGGCCTTTTGGCAGAAATGCACATTAGCGCAGAATGGAAGAAGCTTTATGGGACCTAGGGGAGCCTGTTGCTAAAAACGCAGGCACCCATCCCATCCCATCCCAGGCACTTCTCACATATGTCCTGCTGTAGCAATGGCGTCTGCAGACAGAACTCTTGCCTCTTCCTCTGCACGAACCACACAGATGTAGGGACGCAGACTGACTGACCCCCACCTCTCTCCTGGGTCCCATCTCTCTTCTGTCTGTCTATCGCTGTGGTATCGGAGCACCTGAATGCAGACTCCAGGTCTGTGCGTCGCAAAGAAACGCCATCCATTCGTCCTCCATGCACAATCCAACTCGCTTCCCACTGCAGCTCCCGCCCACTTCTCCCAGAGCTCCCGCCAATTCACAGTCGCAGCTCACTCCCTTTACCTTCTCTCCTCCGCTCGCTGACACATACTGTCTTTCCCTGCACCTTCGTTATACAGACCAGCCAGCTCCCCATGGCACAGGCACAGACACCGACCCCCTGCCTTCGACCCTGTGCCTGTACAGGTCTCTCCCAGCTTCCTTGCACGCTTTCTTATGCATGTCTCTGCTCCCAGCCACAGTGCCCTGCACATGCTTCCCAGTCTCCTCCCTAGGCACACGCCTCTGCATGTCTTGGACACAAGCTACTCCTTTATCACCTACCCCCTTCCGTTCATGGACATGGACTGTGTCTTACACGTACACACACACTCCTCATTTACACACACAGCTCCCCACACCATCGGTATGTGGCATTAGTGCTGCTCTTGAAAACAGTTTGATCTTGCGCAGAAATAGCTTTCCTCTCGTGCGCACACCTCCTAGGCAAAGCAGCAGGAAGAGCCTGGCTCTAGAACGCCCAGGAGCCAGTCTCCTGGGTCAGATGTCACATTTTTAAACTCCGCTCTGTCTATTTCCCCTTCCCCTCCCCGCTGCAGTAAACCCTTTATTTCATTAGGTGCCAGCGAGGGAACGGGAGCTGCTTCCTGTGTAACTCTGAGCTGTGCTTCAAACAAAGAAGCTGCACCGACTGACAAGCAGATGGCGGTCCCTGGCTTCCTGTTCCCTGTATCCTTGCTTATGCAGCAGGACAATAGGGGTCAGACTGCAAGAGAACATATGGGATTCTAGCGCATGTGCAGTGAATCCAAAGGTGTGTGTGAAAGGAGGGGGGAAGGAAGGTGTTCTAGCTGCTGCTATCAGTCTCTGTCCCTCTCCTCCCCCGCTTGGCTCTACAGGGAAACTTTAATGAGTGAACTTTCCTGTGACCCCTGTGGAGGCTGCAGCAGCAAGGACTTTGTATCCCTTAGAATAAACAGACTCAAGTACAATTAGGCATCTGAATGAAGCGCAAGGCGCCAAGTGGGACTTGGAATCACAGCAATGTAGGGCTGGAAGGGACCTCGAGAAGTCATCTCATCCAGACCCCTGCACTGAGGCAGGACCAAGTAAACCTACACCACTGGCTTTCAACCTTTCCAGACTCCTGTACCCCTTTCTGGAGGCTGATTTGTCTTGCGCAGCCCTTAGTTAAAAACGACTTGCTTACAAATCAGACAAAAATATAAAAGGGTCACAGTGCACTAGTACTGAAAAAGTGCTGACTTTCTCCCTGTTACCATATAATTATAAAATAAATCAACTGGAATATAAATACTGTACTTACATTTCAGTGTATAGAAGACAGAGCCATATAAACAACTCATTGTATGAAATTTTAGTTTGTTCTGACTTCGCTAGTGCTTTTTCCGTAGCCTCTTGTAAAACTAGGCAAATCTCTAGATGAGGTGCTGTACCCCCTGGAAGACCCCTGCGTCCCCCTGGGGGTGCATGTACCCTGGGTTGAGAACCACGGACCTAGACCATCCCTGACATGTGTGTCCAGACTGCCCTTCTGTTGGTACCAGCTGTTCTATTAAACCCTTTTACTTACTTGTGCACCAACTTCTAAACTGTTCCCTTCTTCTTTCCTCCTCCTCCCAAAACTGCCTGGTTTGTACCAGCCACCAGACTCTCGCCCCTGCCCTTCCCGTCACACTGTTGTTCTGATCCACTTATCTGTCTGAGCGACGACCAGAGCTGACCTAATCCTCAGTGTGGTATTTAAGTTCCACTGTGTGGCTCCGTCCTCCATGGGCTGCAGTCCTAAGGTTGCTGTTACTGAAAGGGGCACAATTGAGCTGGAATATGTGGAATGCTGGGCTGTGTCCAGACAGGACTGGGAGCTAATGGGTGGGATTTGGCTGAGGAATGTGTCCGAGGCAGGAGAAGCTGGTGCACCACTGAAGCATAGATACGGGTGGAAGACTCAGTGTGTGCTTCCCCAGAGCATCCTCTACCCGTGTCTGTGTGCTCCTTGCCTGGGCATCTATGTATGCTCGTATGTGCATTGTGCTTCAGTATGAGTTCTCTGTGGTCTGTTCATGCTGTGCATCTGCATGTGCTCAGTCCAATGTACTCCTTGCTAGTGAATGTTCAGCCTCCCTGTAGGTATGCTTCCTGGGCCAGTGTGTTAAAGCTGTCCGTCTGCACACACAGCATGCCCTGGGCCAGTGTGTTAAAGCTGTCCGTCTGCACACACAGCATGCCCTGGGCCTGTGTGGATGTTGTGGGAGCAGAAGCCCCTTGTTTATTCAGCCGTGGCCATGAGGCAGTAGCACAGAAATCAGGCGGTTTGCTCTTGGGAAGCTGGGAAGGGCTGGGGATCTCTCCCCCCCTCTGCCTGGCTGACAGTTTGAGACCTGGCCCTCCCCCTGCTCTGCTAGACAGGGCTACCAGAGGGAGGCTGGGGCCTTATCCAGTGATGCCTCTCAGAAGGATTAAAAAGAATTATTCTGTACGCAGAGGCACGAGCCGCACGACAGGCCCTGCTGTAAGCCTGGGCATCGCCACAGCAACAGAGCTGCTCCTCTCAGGGTGGCCAATCACTGACCTCCCTCTAGGCCAATGGCAGAAAATCTCAGCTGCCTTGGGACCTCTCCTCGCTGATCTTTTTCTCCCTAGCTTAGAGGCAGCCCCTCGCCCCAGGCTGCAGCTGGAGCTGGAGTGTAGCACGCTTGCTGGCTGTGCTCAACCTACCTGCCCTCCTTCGTGCAGAGACCAGGCCTAGCTGAGAGCTCATGCTCTCTGCACCATGACCGCACAGCTGGCAAAAAGCACAGACCCAACCGTTGCTACTTGCAGTGGGGTGGAGAAGGCCTGGTTTCCAAGATCTCTGCTGCCTACAAACCCCACAGCACTTGGGGTGGTAGTTAGCATTATTCTGCCTGAGGAATAATTTGAGAACGTGTTACAAAGGTGTCAAAACTCGTACTGAGGCAGATGCATTGCAGCCTTTCTCCTTGCATGCAGGTATCCATGCCAGCCTCCATCCCAAGGCTGGAATTACCCCGGCTGATGGTCAGCCTTCCATGAATGCCCACTCTCCTCCCAGCCACCCTGTAGGCAGAATGCCCAGTGTCCCCCCATGAGCCCACAATTCCCATCCATGTCAAAATCCAGCAGAACCTCCACTGCCCAGCTACTCAAACACCTCAGCACGGAATTCCCACTGCTGCCTACAACCAAAGGATCTAGGTCAGTTGTCCATACCAAGTACCCTCCTAGAGAATAAAGTTCTGAGCCCACCTTTCCCAGGGTCTTGCACTTGCTTTTGCACACCACTTCAGGCATGCAGAAGATGCACACTAGCTGAAGATTAAATTTATGTCCAACTCTGGTATAACAATCTTGGGTTTGTTACAGACAAAAAATATGAAGGACATTCCAGAAAACTTATCAACCTGTACATATGAAATAAAATGCAATGGCAGTCTGAAACAAATGCCCAGTAGCTACTGCAGGGAGAACGTATTTGATTTCAATCTAGAATGAATTAAAGTACTTACCAAAGAAATCTGCAAGCAAATTAGCCACAGTTTATACATTTTTATAGGCTATGCTGCTCACAGCACCTCTCTATATTAACAGAGTGTCCAATTCATTCCAACAGGAACAAGATGCTCTACAGAAGTCATGGAGAAGCTGTTTCAAATACAGATATAGACGTCTTTGGATCAGGATAAGAAGAGCTTTAGCAAACTTGTGAATGCTGAACTTCACTGAAATCCTGGCTTCCTGCTGTTCAGGACCTACACCTGAGGTTATCTCAATAATTCTCACCAACACGGGTCAGTCAGCAAGACTGACTTGCCTTACACTGTAAATGGACAGAATACTGAGCAAGGAGTCCCTAAGGCCTGAGTGATGAACATGGAGGTCTTGTGAACAAAAGCCAGGGGCTCTGCTGGCAGGGCAGGTCTCCCTCCCAGGTACAAGTGGAGGGGTCTCTAAGCAGAGCATGAATGATACCTAGTGCACTGGAATACAGCAACAGGACTCCCTGAGTTAGAGCACATTGAACACAAAGATTTCACCAGTGCCAGCCCATCAAGCTGTCACCACGATGCTGTACTAAGAGCAGCACAGCAGGACTGAGCATTGGTGAAATGTAAGTAGCTGTTCAAAGACTGAGCTGCCCCACGGCAAGGGGGTTGAGGTACCATTTAGCCTTTTTTCCTGCTCATAAACCAATCCCAATTTTGTTATTTGTAACCATTTGCCAGATCATTTGGCTGGGAAAATTCCAGCCCTGTGGGGTTCTTTGCTTCAACCAAGCTATTTTGTGTTGCGATTGGTCACCTTGTTCACATGGGCCTGTTGCTGCTCTCTGACTGGATGACCAATCTTTTTTAAACAGGAGAATAGCTGGTAGTGAGGGATGCGCTGCCAGTTTGAATTCTCAGACAAAGAATTGTTAGTGTTAAAAAGTGTGAAACTTTGGGGATTTGTGCACGTTTCCACAAACAGTTGGCGAGTGCCCGAACACACACAAACACCAAACAGTACAACCCTGTGAACAGCAGGGGAGCAAAACCAGGCTATGCAGCCATGAATATATTAATTATCCCAACAGCATGAGCCTCATGAGCTCTCTGCTCTCGGCTGGAGTTTGGCTAAGTGAGAAGCCCCTCTAATGAGGATAATTGGAAGCCCCCACGCACCCCGAAGCCCTAATTGAGGCAGATGGAACTGTAAAAACAATGTAACTTTTAACTGTTCTGATCTTTCATTCAGAAAACAAAATATTTAAACTTCACATGTAATCTTTGGCAGCTGGGATTCCGCAGGCAGAAGTTCTGATGCTGAGAGACACTGAAACCCGTGAACTGGAATTTAACAGGTCCAGGTTGGCAATGCAGGCCTGAAACAAGACTGAAAATTGAAGGAGTCTTATGAATCCAGGCTTGTGCAGAAAACCAGCCTGCACAGACATTTGCGCAGGCCTTGTTTTAACGTGCTCTAGGCAGGAGCATTGTTCTCTGGTGCAGGGCACATGCTTGGCTGCAAAGTCAAAGCTCCCTCCGCCATAGTTATGAGCATCCACTGTGTGGCTTTTGGAGCAAGGAAGCTGACAGCAGCATCTCCAATCTCTCTTCAGCTTCACCAATCCTAGGAAAACGTCAAGGGAGGGACAGGCAAATGGCTCGTGGCTCTTCAGGAAGGCTCGAGTGGGGGGGATCGGTCATTTACTAAATACATTAATCAGGGCTCAGCATTTTCATTTGGAGGAGGCGCCTGGATTATCCTTGATTTCTGTGATGCTGGATTTGCAGAGATCAGGAAGGGAAGGGGAGATTTCCAACACCTGCTCCCTGTACGGTTTTATGGCCGGGAAGTGATTGGGTTTAACGTCTATTTTAACGTAGGGTAATGTGCTGCCGTCCAAAGAGGGAATTACAGATGAATGGGGTAAATTGTTCCTCCGCCTGTCACATCTCCAGCATGGAGACAAAACCCTCTTTTGACTCGGAAAACAGTGAGCTTATGTAAGAGCCAGCAGCCCACGGGAACCTCCCAGCAATACAACAACACCACTCAGTCACAGTTCTGTGACAGCTCACCAATCGTCACCCAGGACTTTGAAGGACTCTAGAATAATTGACCAATTGCTGTGCAGGACTGTCAAGGTCTCTGCCATCCTCCACCAGTCAACACGCAGGACTTTCGATGGCTTCGTGATTATCTGCCAGAATTAGAAGCAGTTTGGGTCAGTACCACCTGATCCTGTGATATAATAAGCCAACTGCCCATCTGGAGTCTCCGTGTCGAGGCCGTTGCCTCTGACACAGATTCTCCCCTTCACTAGAAAAGGAAACACAGTTTCCACATTGAAATGTCACCAGCACAGTTCAAAACTTTACATCTAGCTTTAAAACGACTGTCAAAACTGTTCAAAGCATCCCACCGACATTTCACTGTAACAACAGCCGGGAAGATGAAAAGTGCCATAAATTATTCACTCACAAAAGAGATGAGAAGGGGGAGGAGGGGAAAGAGGAGAGGCTGCAAAGGAGAGAGACTCAATACAAATTAGAGAGACAGAGTGAGAATGGGGGGGCCGCATGCAGGGCCATTGCTGGGAGGGAGACCAACATTAATTAAAGGCAAATGAGCAGCCTTGAAGGACTCCTCCTCACCCAATGACCAGGAACCTGTGAAATCCAGAGGAGGGGCCAACCAGTGCCAATCTGCTTCGTTCCAGCCCCAGCTCCCACTAACAGGGAGGGACAAACACCCATTACCAGGAAGCCCATCTTCTCTAGTGCCTGCCTGGCTGATTTCTTTTGAGATGCTTAAAAAAAATGTTCATGGGAGCAGAGCAAGTGAGGCTGGCCAATATCCAGTGAAGGCGTTCTATTTCATACCTTTCTTCGTTAATGCAAACCTCGTGATACCCAGACAAAGTGTCCATCCTCCACCCCCTGTGACTGTATTCTGTCAGTGTCTTCACTGAGCCAGACATCTGGTAATGCTGGACACAATGTGTGTCTACTGACAAGGGAGTGCTGTTTGCTCTCTCCTGTATTGTGTAGGAAAGGTGTCTCCTCGTGCTATCTCCCAGCCGATCTTCTCCCTCTCCCCCGCACTGCCAGCGTTATGGCAAGAGGCCAGCTTTGCTGTACAGGCAGAGGGAGGCGCTGGCTAGAGCACAGTTCAGGGTCTGTGAGGGATGGAAGTTTTCCCGTTTGCCTACGGAAGCCAAAGCCCAGAAGCCAACACAGCAGAACAGCAGCATCTCGACAAGCAGTCTCCTTGGCCTGGCCTTCCTCTTCCTACTGCGATGGCCTGTGCCATCCCCTCACACTCCATACTGTGGCCCTTCCAGCACTATGCTTCTCTTGCCAGCCACCGTGCAGCCAAGTTTTGTCCTTAGGTCTTTTATTAAGAGATATTTTCTCTTTTCTTTTCTAACAGGTTTTTGGCTTGGTTTGTTCTAAAAAAGAGTCTACGTCTGTGTCTGGGAAATGAGAGCAGGGCTCTAGGATGGGGCAGGAGTTAGGAACAGGAGACCAAGGCTTTAGTCACTCCATTGCTGGCAAGCCGATTCAAACCCAGCCAATAGGGATCTAAGGTGGTTACTGTCTGAGAGCCAATCGTGGCAAATGCATTTGGTGGGTCTAAGCACAGTTCCTAGTGGGCAGATGTACATCAACACAACTGACACCAGCTGCTCCCCTCATTGGCTGTCAAGGGCTGAAGGGCTATGGAGACAGAGCTGTCCTCTCAACCCCCAGCGGGGGACTTCTTGGGTGAGGGGGAGTCATATAGGCTGGGTGGCATAGGAAACACTTGCCAGGCTGGAGCCTGTGTTGTGGTTAAATCGGGGACTTCAGTAGCTGGTGAATGTGGTCAATAAAACCCAAAATAACTAAACTAAAGAGTAACAGGGAAAGGGGTGAAACTTGCCATCAATTAGCTGGCTTCATCTGCATCCCTGCTTAGGCACTGGGAGGGCAATTTAGGGAAAGCTCTGCTTGATTTACATGCAGAAAGAGTTACCATCTGGCAGAAGATGTTTTTAGTTAGAAGCAAAGGCAGGTACAAGCCAGGCAGGAAGGAAAGCCTGGACAGAGCGCGTGCACAGGCTAGCAAGGATGATTCGGGAGCAGCTTTGGATTTCCCAAACCTGCAGGAGCAAGAGAAAAGAGAAGCTGACCAAAGATGTCTGTGACTAGTCTGGAAAGGGCCTAGGAAAGAGAACAGCTGCCCTGAGAGAACTCTAGCAGGGTGGGCAGGATTTACTGATCCCTGCTGCAAGGGCTGTAGCTCTTCTACACTCATGACAGATGCAGGAGGGCTGGAAGAGCACAGAGGCAGGGAGCCTGAAGAGGGATGATGGGCCACTGGGTGAAATCTGCAGGAAGCCAGCCAATGGCCCAAGGCAGTGCTCACTGACTGTGATTTGGGAGGAAGCTATTTGGTGGTTACCCTGCATGGGAAATCAGACGTGTGCTTGGAGTGTCATGGAAATGCCAGTTTGGCTGTCAATGCTCTATGGGTCAAATTCAGCCCTGTTACACCCCTGTCTGCAACCCCACTAAGTCTCTGGGGTTGCATACACGTGACTGAGAACAGAACTTGCCCCTTCTCTAGAGGTGAGCTGGGCCTTTAAGAGGAGTTCAGGCCCAGTCTCCACACCTGTGTCTGGGTTTGCTCCCCAGTCATGTGACTGAGAGGCAGGGGTGCTGGACACTATAAAGTGCAGCCTCTCCAGTAAGTGGTGGGTGTGGCCGTAGTTTGCAGGTTGGGGGTGTTCACTCAAGTGAGCTTGGGCAGCAAAAGGCCTGGGAGAAGACAGGATAAAAAACTAGGAGGGGTGAATCCAGAGGAGGAAAAGGTCTGAAGCAAGGCCTGGTGTGGGTACAGGTCCTTGTTTAGCGGCCCAAGCCAGGCCTTGTGGAGAGGATGAGAGGCACCCTACCCTCTTCAGCCCTGTATCAACATGGGGGAGGCTGGGGCAGACCCTGGGAAGGGTGCAGGATTATGGAGCCCGGAGAGAACCCAGGAAAGAGGCATGCTGCCTGGGGGTGGTGAATGAGTGTCACAAAGGCTCTGTATCCATGGAGATGAAGACTGTGGGTGGCCAAGGATGCATTTTCATTCCTTACCCCGGAAAGGGAGAGCTCTTGCTTTGACTGGAGGGCCCAAAAGCACCACAATGACCTTGGATGGACACTACAGCCTGGAAGGGAAACTGAGGAATGGACATGCCACTGGATGTGGTAAGTGACCCTGTTACAGCCCTATATGTGTAAGCAGAAAAGTGTGCAGCACTCTGAGGGGCAGGGAGATAGGCTTTTGGCATGTCTTAGGGGAACATATAGCATCATGCTAGAGGCTAGTACCAGGTGTGACCTGGGCACCTGAGAAGCCTGGAAGCTGAGGATGTAACAATGCTGATAACTAAGGGTGAACTTGCTGCATGAATGTAAACCCTGGTTCTTGGTATGTGCTGTGCTCGACCCGTGCTTTCCTGGGAGGCTCCTCTCCAAGTAGAACGTCTAGCAATACAATGCTTAGGAAGTCTAAAACCTTGTGACACACCAAGGTACTCATCCACCACAGCACACAAACAGCACCAGAAAGGAGGTGGGTGTCTGGGGACGTCCTGTGTACTGCCTTCACCCCTCACCCAACCCACCGTGGTCCGTCCAAGGGATCTCTGTGATGCCCCTCCCAAGCCCCACTGGAGGAGCATGTCCAAGGAATACCCCCAGTATCTGCCCCATAGCTGCCTCCTTAAAACATTCTCAAGGGAAATGCCTCCTTCCCCTGGCCTTGAGGAACATCTCCAGGGGACATCCCTGACAGGTTGTTTAGCACTAAGCAGGTTAAGCATGCCCTTCCTCTTAGGGCAGGAATTAGTGACCATTCCCCAATGCAGAACAGATTCTGCAGTGGCCCTGCCAATCAAACACTGGATCAGTACCAAGGCAAGCCTTGGCTGAAAGGGGATCTGTCCCAGCCCAGTGACACAGGAGAATGCTGTGCTGCCCACTCCCTGTGGTAGGGAAAGGAGTCTGTACTCAAGGGCTGGTTTTCCTTACAGCCTGTTGTTTTTTAAAAAGGGATGTGGGGATGAGTTAAGAACCCTTCTCTTTCCCCCAGGCTTTGTGCTGAGAGCACCTGCAGCCTGATCCCTGACTAAGGTAGCTGAGTGGTGACAGCTCTTTATGTGGCAATGTCACGGATTGCAATGTATTATCCATTTTGGGAAGAACTCCTAAAACATGGTGGGACTTTGCTGCTCCGTACTAGCCCCAGAGAGACTATCAGGAGCCAGTTAGCAAGTAAAAAAACACAATAAATACACATGATCCGGGCACCTGCCTCCCTAAATGCTCGGTATTTAGTCTGAATGATTTGTAATCTACTAGTAAATGCACCATAATGCAGTATGTAGAAATACAAGGTCCTAGTGCCATGGTTCACTGCAGCATCTGGTATTACTGTCTTGCTGAGATGGGGAGAGACCTCCAGGCTGCATGCGCAATGGATAGATTTCACTGTACTTCTCTCTGGTTGACACAGACGAGTTCTGCCAGATGGAGAAGGCCAGAACCAAAACTAGCAAGAAAACGGTTCACTCCTTGCAGTGAGGTAAAGCTCCCTGTAGCCTCCTGGGACACTAGAAAGCCATGAGGCCCCTTTGTCTAGCAAGTTTCTGTAACTTGTGTTGTGTTGGACTGGATGACTGCACGGGATGCTGCACTGTACACTGACATTGTCCCAGGTGGGGCTACCGTGACGATCTCTTCTTGTTCTTCAACATGCACATTGACCCCAGCAAATTAATCCCTCGAGGCTGTCCTGGAAAATGGCTCTCACAGTGGATAGTAAAAAGTTCCCATTCATCTTTGCTCAGGCCTTGGGCACCCAGTCACTTCCTTTTGGGCAACTTAAGATACGAGTAACATTTGAGTTGGGCAGGGAATGTGCGAGAACCTCACATTTCCCATTGTGGGAGCAGCAGAGTAACACACAAGAAAATGGAAGGAGCTGGTTCTTGCTCCATTACTGTGCTGTAGAGAGTCTGTGCACTATGGGACCCCATGGCTCACTCTGTACTTTTCTGCAGTTAGCAGTGTCAATCCTACGTGACACCACCTCTGCTGCTGATACAGTGCCTCTGAAATTCTCCCAGACAGTGTCTTTTACTATCCTTTTTGGTATGTACTAAAGTAATTAGTTCTAATTGGGTCTCTTTGCTGTTTCAAAGGTTGACACACAGTTTGCAGCAGGGTAATAGCAGGCCAAGGTTTCTGGGCACTGAGACCGAATAAGGTGGTTTTTGTCTGAGTCGCTTATTGCTCCCTAAAGACTTAGCAGACACCTACACCCCAAGGCAAGACAAACTTGCCTCTTGCGCACCCTCCCATCTCACACACACTATCACACTCAGAACAGGTTGTCAAACCGATCAGTAGGTTTTGTATAGCATTTCCTTATCGGGCTCTTCAAGTCAAGAAACTTGGGTGATTTGTCCTTAAAATAAAGTTTGAAATCTGTATCTACAGTTCCTGATCTCAGAACTGGGTCCTCTGATTAGATGGAAACTGTGCATTACAACTTTCTTTTGTAAAAAGTCTTTCATAGTATGTGTATTACAAACACCTTTACAGCTAAACAATAGCAGGAGAGAGATTTTCAGACACAGAAAAGGAAGGCTAGGAGTTTTTTCTAATGAGATGTAGCTAAAAGATGAAATGTGCCTGTTCCCGTGGGCAGGAACTGCAGAGGAGAAAGTGCTCACACACCACTGGCATTGGGACTGTGGGAGCAAGAGAGAGAGAAAACTGAAACAGAGACAGCTCATGAGGCACAAACAAGGAGGGACTCTGCTCCATGTTGTGAGATACTTGAGGAGAGTGCTTGTACCTCTTCCTATTTGTCAAATGAAATATCTGACACACCCCCTTCCTGCCAACTGCTCCAGCTGTGCATCCTGCCTATTACTGACCCAGCCAATAACTTGTTTCTTGTGCTTGCTAGAGTAATCCCAGGGCCACAGTTTTGGAGCCATTATCAGGTCTTGAAAACAGCAGCCCTCACTAGTCAATGTGAAGACCAAAGCACTCACTCTGGCTGCTACAAGGCCTGGCACTTAAATGCAAGGTGTGTTTACACTGTCCAGTTGCAATTCCTGCTGTAGTGGAGTGTTTGTTCAGGGAGTTGCCCCCTTCACCTGTTGGCTGCTGAAATCCAGCCCTGGGCCGTGGGACAGAAAGCTGTCAGCAGATGGCCTCAATCCAGTTCCTAATGGACAGATGTCCATCAAAAAGCCCCTTACAAAAATGGGAACTAAGTGGTGTCTTTGTTGGCAGTCTCAGCAGAGAGGCTAAAAGACTGAATGGGCCTGGCCACCCACCCAGCCTGGGGGACGGAAAGGGGGTGGGACCCCTTCAGGTCAGGGTCAAGGTGTTTGGCAGGATGCTTGCATTGCCACTCTCTGTACTGTCCCTGGACAAATACACAAATTTGGGCATTAAAAAAAAGAGCCATGCCCACTCTACAGCCGTAAGGAGACATCCTCTTGAGCCAGGACTCCAAGGAAATGGGCATGGTTTAAAAACTGTGGCTCATTAAATTCTCTCTCCCTTTAAGCCCCACTTGCCTCTCCATTTCCCCCACTCTCGTAAACTGTTCTCCTGGACTATCCCTCCCACTATCGCATCTTCCTCATTTCTGTTTTGTCTCCTGTGCATGAAGCATCATTTCATTCCTCCCCTCTCAGCCCTTCCCATCACACCCTCTGGCTGCCTCCGTCCTTGATGCTGACAAATGGACTGGCCAAGGCCTTCCATCCCAGTGGCACCAGTCCACATCCTAGAACTCACTCCAGCATGTGATATGGGCCATTGGTATTCACTGGAAATACGGAATCATCCCTAACTTAGTCAGTCCTATAAAATTCCATAGTATCGGCCAGTCTAATGGAGACCCCAATCATCTGGTTTCAATTAAAGTGTCCTCCACAGCCAGCATGCTTATTCTTTGTCTCTATCACCTCTGATCTGCTATTCCCGTATATTCCATTCCTCTCCTCCCCCTGACCCATATGAGAGAGCCCCTGAGGCATGTGCACAGACTCGACAGGGGAGAAGAAATCACATGTACGGTTTAAACTCAGCCCCTGAACGGAATGAAAGGAGCTACAGAAGACAGGGTTTCTCTAGGCAGAAACCATAGGTGTGGAGCCCGACTGAAATGGAACACTTAACATTTAATGAGTGATTAGAAACCTTCTGTGCCAAAGAACTGCAGCCCTTCCTTCCCTTGCTCTATACTGACACCTGCACCATGACAGCCCCACAAAAATACATCCTCCAGGGTGTAGAGATTTTACGGCTGTGCATCCTTGAGAAAAGGATACTCACCCCTGGAGAGAGAAGTGTTGTTCCCATGATACTCACAATTTCCCAAGTGTGTGTGTGTGGGGGGAAAAGAGACAGAACTTTAGTCTCAGTGAAGTAATCTTCAGCTCCTGCCTAAAGCGTTGTCCTTTTGCATACTGCAGCCTTGGGGAAAGGGATCCAAAGCATTTCATTCTAGAGCATTCCTGAGTGACAGGCATTGGAATGCAATGCTGTATCACAAACCAGGGGCTGGGAAATGTTCTCTGTCACCAGAGCTGCAAAGTACAGTGGATGTAGAGAAATACCAGCCTAGAACCATAGGTGTGGCGGGTAGTACGTGCTGAAGAATAGACTGCTAAGTGCAACAGATGATGGCACAGCCTGATGCCAAGCAGCCAAGCCCTTCTAAGGGCAGGTCTACACTATGGGGGAAAATCGATATAAGATACGCAACTTAAGCTACGTGAATAACGTAGCTGAAGTCGAAGTATCTGATATCGAATTACTTACCGTCCTCACGGCGCGGGATCGACGTCCGCAACTCCCCATGTCGACTCCGCTACCGCCGTTCGCGTTGGTGGAGTTACGGAGTCGACATGAGCGCGTTCGGGGATTGATATATCGCGTCTAGATGAGACGCGATATATCGATCCCCGAGAAATCGATTGCTACCCGCCGATACGGTGGGTAGTGAAGACGTACCCTAAGCATCACTTCTGAGGCACTTGGGAAGTGGTGTGACAACAAGCTGCGTTAACCTCGACGGGTCCTTCCACCTACCATGCTGCAATTGGACTGTACAGGGCTTGGCAACATATTCATAAGGAGAGGAAAAGTGCTAGACTGTCTGCTACCACTGACACCGGGACACCCTGCAGAGCAGGCAAGTTTCACATCCTCACACAGGCAGCGGTAAGACTACTGGCCAGGCACTGCTATCTTTAAAAACAGCAGTTTCTCAAAACAGCAGCTTTGCAACATAAACCAAACTTGCCCCAGTGAATCTAAGTGGAGAAAGCACCAGGGCACCAACACTCTGCCTCTGGCCATGAGTGGCTAAAACCCACGCCAGGCAGATATGCTGGCACAAAAGCCCTTTCTTTCCCGCAGTCCAGGGTGGTTTTCCAGTCCCTTCTCTTAAAGCAACACTAACTTGATCTGAGTTGCCCCAAGGTACATCCACTTCCTATCCGCTCTCAAACTGTCCCTGCACAGAGCCCTCTGGAGACAATGAGGGATTCAGCCACTTGAGAACTGGGCAGAGTCAGTCGTCTGACTCTCATTCTAATACCATGGAGATGAACTTTGACCTGAACTCAGACTTCCACCCCTTATTTACTTTTTTAAAGCTAACATGTTTCACGGAACTAGCACAACACCCCTCCTTACCAGCTGCCTCCTCCCACACATTCCATGCTGCTCAACTTTGACCCTTCTGAATTACCTGCACTACCCAGGCAGATACCCCCACTTCTCCCCCGTGCATCCCATTCTCACTGCTGAGTATCCAGCTTCTTCTTGGGGATCAAAACCACTCCGAAACGTGTAACTCAGCCGAGTGCTTCTGGCTGAGAAGCCCATATCCCAGGGCCTCGCCATGCTCCCTTGTCCGTCCCTCTGCACCTTAGAGTGGGCACTCTATGGCAGATTAAATCAGTGCTCAGATCTTGTATGTGATGTAACTTCTGATTCTAGCCCTGCCAATGAGTTCAGCTCTAGGAACAAGTGTGCCCAGTGCATGTCACGGTGACTCTGTTGCCTCTTGTCGCAGGAAGAGTCTCTTATCTCACTATCTGGATTCATGGAAAACTTAGAACAACATTGTGATGCCCCAAAGCACAGAGCCCTTATCACAACCACCACCTGCAACAGAGTATCACCAGACAGGTACCAGCAGCACAGAGAGAGATGGGAAGTACACTAGTTCTCGGTGGTACCAACAGGAGGGGCCTCGCTCCAGTGCAGTCCCTGTGCACGTGCTGCTAGGAAATCCAGCCCTCAGGTGGGACACCTGATCAAAATGGAGCAGTTAAAGTTTAATGAGTGACTAAAAACAGCCTATGCCAAAGATGTGCAAGTCCTCCCTTCCCCTGCCCCACGGACGTCAGGAGCACTCACCATCCTCCTGGCTATGGAGATTCTGAGGGCTGCGCATGCTCTCGTCCTGACTGGGGCTCAAACTGGAGTTAAGATGCTGGTCAGCTGAGATCCATGTGGAGTCATTCATATCAAAATCCTCACTGCTCACCGATGTCTCATCCTAAAAGCAAACAGGAAAGGGTTAAATCTGCTTTGGTTTTGAAGCTCCTGACCACATCCCTTTGGGGGTGCAGCAGCTCCTGCATCCCCAAAGAAACGTGTTCACCTCCTGGCATTCAGGGACTCTGAAAATAGCCCTTCCCAGCATGCTCTGGGCTAGGTAGCATTTCCCCTGCGGAGAGCACCAGTGCTCTGCTTCCTGTTTGAAGACGTGCCTGAGGAATGGCACAATCTGTAATTGAGGACAATTAGAAAGAGCTCGCATCCTGTAGGAGCGGATGGCTGAGCCCTGGAGTTTACCCTTTAATCTCCATCGACACTGCAATGTGTCCATGGCAGATAAACAGCTGTGCCAGTGGCGCAGACAGGGTGTGACTTTGTTAAAATGGTTTTGAAATGTACTAGACTGAACATTGTGTTTAAAAACAAAAAATGCACATCCAACCAATATCACCACCATTTCTCTACCAGAGCAGGAAGGGTCAGGCCAGATCAGCCACTGGTGAAAATTTGCAGACCAGCTCTGACTTCCATGGAGATATGCCCATACACAGCAGCAGGGGATATGCCTGTGGTGTGGAGAGGGTCTAAGAACCTGCAGCCTAACGGCTTAATCCCTGGCTTTCAGCATGAGACTAGGATCTTCAAGGGCTTCACAGGCCCTTGGATCTGCCTGCAGATTCCTGGGACTTTTCAGCAGGGCCAGAGCCAAAGATACCAAAGAAGCCACAATACCACCATGAAAGTGATGCAAATGGGACCTGAGGGGGAATAGCGAGCCCAGGCACGATCCAGAAACATCTGTAGAGCCCCCATTTTCGGGGCTCTTCTACAGGAAGGGATGTCTAACAGCAGAGAAAAACCCATGGAGTTGGGTAAGCCAAGATGTGACCTGGAGGCGCTTCCACTCTCCAGTACAAGCATGTATGAACCACATGCAACACCATGATAGAGTGAAATGCACCCTTGCTATTTGCAGCAGGAGTGTAGCCTGCATTTTTTTTAATTACAAATAATGCTCTATTCACTAGTCCTGCTGCTCTGAAAACTGCCCGCTCTGAGGAGGGAACGAGCCATTTCTGAAGTCACAGACATCCTCACTCGGCAATGCCACTGCTTTTCCTATGGCATAGATTAAATTCCTCTCTCCCACTCCCACAGCTGAAAGGACATTCTTTCTCTTCCTCCTTTCTAACCTTTACTGTGCTTCAAGAGACAGCCCTTGGATAGCGTCCAGAGCCAGAAAGGTCAACCACTGGATTTCAAAATCATCCTTATAAAAGCAGCAGTGAGATTCTGAATGAAAGGAGCAGCTAAGGAACCTCAGAGCTGGGCCTTCCAAGCCAAGGCCACAGCAACACAGTTATGAAGGAAGCACCGATAACGTGGGGATGTGTAACGCATTTGCTGTAATGGTTCCTCTATCTGCCTTTTCTCTTGTTCCCTCCCAAAATAAGACAGAGACCCCATCCAACGCTGTGGGCTGGAGCCACTGAACACATGCCCAGAGCCACTTTCTGCTTTAGCTACTATTGCCTCGTATTTAAAACAACCTTTCACAGGCTTGTAGCCTCTCCATTTCCCTCCAGAATTCGAGCAAAATACCAATCCCCACTCCTCTTTCTTGCACCAAGTGAGTGCCCCTCCAACCAGCACCTGCACCTTGTAAAGCTGCTCTGCCTCCGGCAGACTTTTGTTCACTATTAAAAAAAAAAAAAAAAACTTCTCTAAGAACAGGTTTGAACTTTCTTCCTTCCTTGTCCCTGAAGAGCCATCTGCTCACTCAGGGCAGGAATTGCTGGGGTTAGCCTGCTCCCTCCCCCAACCCCCTCCTCACTGAGTTGTGCCTCAGAGGGAGTTTCCTGGAATTTACAGCTTCTGTACAGCCTCAGCTTGAACACTTGTAAAATCATACACAGGGCAGAGCTACACCGTATAACCACATGTGCACTCTCACACTATAAGGACACAGGCACACTCATGCTCACATGCCAGTGCTACAGCACGCAACTTTCAACCAAGCATGGGCATACAGAACCCAGGCAGAAGCATGCTCATGCTTACAAACCTATGGCAGCTTGGTTTCAACAGGACACACACAGGGTAAACAGAGAGCACTCTTTCTTGGCATTTTGGCTAAGATCCATACAACTTTTCTCTCTCTGTCTTCATTTCCAATTCATGGTTATAACATCATTTTTGACAAATTCGGATGGGGACTAACAATGCCTATTCAACCATGTATGTGTTCTATGACTTTAAATATTCTCTAAAAGTTTTAATCTGATACCCCTAGTTTCATGATAGGTAATGTATGTCGACACTGCAAAAAAGCAAACCAGAACAACAACAGCCTGTGGCAGAGAGTGTCAGAGCTGGGTCTACAGACCCAGATAGGCAGGGCTCACACTACAGTGTTAAAAATAGCAGTGTAGATGTTCCTGGTTGGGCTCTGAGACCCACTCCCCTCCCTGGGTTTCAGAGCCTGGCTCCAGCCAGAGCAGAAATGTCTACTGTGCTACCTTTAACGCTGAGTATCTGTAGACTCGGGCTCTGAGAACTGCTGCCGTGGTGGTGGTGGGTTTTTTGTTGTTTTTTTTTTGAGTATAGACATACCAAAAATATCCTCCTCTTACATACAGACTGAAGTGGAAGGGGATATTCCACTGCTAACATATATATATATAAATGGCATTTATAGGGTGCCCATCACCGTGGTATTTGGGCATCCTTACAAAGCTTAACCTGGAACAATTACCTTAATTAGACAGACTAAATGCCAAGGTCTCCTGCTGCTCACAGCTTCCCATCTGGCCAGTCCACCTCAAGAGAAGGCCTGGGCCCAGAGTGCATCTTGCAGGGCTGAATGAAAATGGCCAGGCCCATGCTTAAGAAAATATCTTTCAGGTGCAAATTCTAGAGGAGACTGCCCTGCCTCAGCACCCACAAGCTCACCCATGGGACACTGGGTTCTAGTATGTATGTACAGATGTATGTTTATGCACACATGTACACCTCTACCCCGATATAACACTACCTGATATAACACGAATTCAGCTATAACGCGGTAAAGCAGTGCTCCAGGGGGGCGGGGCTGCACACGCCAGCGGATCAAAGCAAGTTCGATTATAATGCGGTTTCACCTATAACACGGTAAGATTTTTTGGCTCCCGAGGACAGCGTTATATTGGGGTAGAGGTGTATTGTGAAACGCTGGATTACATATAAAACGCCCTCAGTGCAATACATTGGTCTGTTATCCAAAGCATTAATTTACCAGAGAGATATCGAGCAAGAAACTGACCCAGCTGTAAATGACTGAAGTCCAATAAGACTCAGGGCACGATTAGCAGTCTCTAATATGACCTATCAGCAAAAAGAGCACGCTATTGAGGTGGAAACTTGCAGAGGCAGGCATCCTCCTCCATTAATTCTATGCTTATCTCCACACCTTTTTCAGCCTGGACCTGCTGCATAAGGCTACAACTGGGAGAACAAGAGCATTTACATGTAAAGACTCCAGCAGGATTAACTTCCTGGCAGCAGTGCCCCGTTTCCGCAGCATGCAGATCTAGCAGTGTGACCTGCAGCACGGCGGTCCTGCATCAATACCACACGTAAAGCCAGCAATGGGAATTGCCTCTTGGTAGTGTCCAATCAATACATCACCCAAAGCTAACTCGTAACAGTGTCCTATCACAACCACACACAATGGCCCATGAGAAGTTCCTTACAGCAGCACACAAACAATGCTGGCCTGGGAGCTGCTTAGCCCCCAGTGCTCTTCCAGTCTTTCTCCAAACTGCAACACAGCCCAGAGGTAGCATCTTCCTTTGCTGCCCTGTTAACACAAGTCCTGGCTTTAGCAATTTAAGATGCCCCATAGCAGTATCCTGTCACTACTAGCTAGTACTCCAACTGCCACCCGTGCAAACTTCCTCATCAGAGTATCCTGTCAAAGCAAATAAGGCCCTGAGCTCTGTGACTTCCTATCAATGCCAGCAATGACTCCTGGCAGTGCCCTCCTTATGGCAGCGAAGATTCCAGTGATTTGAGGCCTATCCAAACAATACCCTACAGCTTTTTTCCCCAGCTGTGACTCCAGTAATAACTTCCATGTCAGCTTGAATGAGAGGGATAATTTTTCTGGCTGCAGCACAAAAAGGCTTGTGCACCCAAATACACAGTATGGTGTCAAAACTAATGAAACAAGCAAGTTCAAAATATCTGATGGAAAAATACCCTCTTAATTTTACTCTGAATACCAATCCTGTGACTGGACAACGGAGCTGCTTATTGAATCCTCATCAGCTTAAGTGACATTTTTGAACGGCAGCACCAGCTACAATTCAGAGCAATACGGTAAATATAATCTGCCCTTCCACTCCCTTTCAGCCTGCGAGTCAGGCAGCTCATTCTTTTCCTCTCCGGATTCTCAGGAGAATTCACTCTAATTTCTTTCCTGTAAACAAACTTCAAATGAAACTTTCATTATAAAAAGAACACAGTCCATTACCACAGCCTGGCTCCAGATTTGCCTTCTCTTCACCCGTACCATGCCAGTCATGACACAGATGAAAGCGACAGCAGCTGCCCTAATCAGCTAGCACAATCTCTCTCGCTCTCTCTCTCTCCCTCCTTCCTAACCTAACCTTCCTTCCTCCCTCCCACTCCCTTATCCCTCCCCTTTCCAGCTCTCAGGAGAGATCTTCTCACACTGCAGTAAAGTTCTATTGCTTCATTTCTAGTGTTCATGGGATTGAATGATTAGGGGTCATGAAATATTCGTGCAGCTTCTTTTCTGAAAGGCAAAGCAAGTGCCTGTCGGGTATATTCACAGGGCCACACCCAAATATGTGAACAAGGACTCCAGGCACAGCAAGGGACTTGGAAAAACATCACTATACTCTCCTTATCTCCAGTCCAATATTCACATCTGCTCTACAGACGGATTTGGTCTACACATGTATTCTAGTTAGCAAAAGAAAATGCATGTGCAATATTAATAATACTTTGCACATCTGTAGTAGCTTTCATTCAAGAATCTTCAAGCACTTTATAAACATTCGTCAATTTTAAGCCCCACCACTTCTCTTTGAATTAGAGCAATAGTATTCCTATTTCAGAACTGAAGAAACTGAGTCACCAACAGCTGCAGTGACTTGCTGAAGACCTCAGAGTGAGTTGGTGGCAGATCCAGGAACAGAATCCAGATCACAGAACTCCATCTTGTGCTTTAATCACCAGACAATGATTCCCTTTTTCATGAATAACTTTTTCTCTGCAGAACTTCTTAGAGAACAACCTTTCACACCACAGGCTGAAACTGAGCAGGGTAGGAAAGCTCTTCTTATAACTGTGCCTTGTAAATATATGCAGGCGATATCAGTAACCTGCTTATTTTACAGCTAGGCTCAGTTTCTCTGGAACTGGTTTGCAAATGCCTCCAAAGTCAGTTACACCCTCTATATCACGATTTATTGTACAGGATCTGAGAACTGTTAATGCTGTGTTGCTTATTTTCTTTTTGAGGTTATCTGATTTTATTTAGAAGTATATCCCTACTCTTTTGCCATGACACACTACCCTCGCCTGTTCTTTCTGTGGACTCCAGAAACCAAAATCTAGGGTGCTGATTGTTTACTTTAATGGAAATATCAATTGCTCAACCTCGATCAAACAGGTGACAAGCACAGTCACCATATGCCAGTGTTAGTTTGACAGTAGAGTCAGCTACCTTTTTAGAATCAACTAAATGTGGCATGATTGCCTGCTTTTGTAGCTGCTTTACCTGCACACATCAGCAGCAGCAACTTGGGAGAATGCTACCAGAATATTGTCTTGAAGGACGGCACCTCCTGCTGGCCACCTTGAAGGTAGTATCAGTCTTGGGGAATACTCTACCAAAAAAGGTAGCCTCATCTCCATGCCAGCAAGCATTAAACACAGCCTTCTGAGCATGCCAAGAAGGTACTGAACCACATCTGACCCCAACTTAACCACTGCAGTTCACAGAGAGGCTTAATAATGGAAGATAAAACTCCTCAGGTCAAAGGCACTGGATATTGTAGCAGCCAAATACTGTACCACAGAGCCCAAGAAAGCTAAAGAATTGTTGATTCAATTCAGTTTCAGAGTTAGGAATCCATGAGCTCTGGTGCCTATTTCTGTACATTACAAACCAACACTATATTATGAATGCCCTTCCTATCAGGTTGACTAGAGTTCTTATTTACAGTAAATCCTGTTATTCTCTATCACACAAGATCATTCTCTTCTAGCGGGTAAGGGGAAAGAAGCTGCTTAGCCCTTGCTAGGACATGAAAAAATAAGAATTCGTTCTTACTAGTTCCCCAAATCAGGTGAGACAAGACCTAGCTGAATATTTTACATGAAAAGGGAAAATTCATGAGTTCTGTTGTCTTATGTTTTCCCTCCTTCCTAAGATCGTTCTTTTCTTCTGGGGAAAAAGACCCAAAAGAGAGTGTCACTAAAGAGCACATGCACATTCCAGATGTCATTACCCAAGGGAAGGAGGAGCAGCCATTCTTGCAACAGATTCTGAATTTTTGCCCTCTGGGTTGGGTGAAATCTTTAGGTGCTCTTGCTGTTCATTTGGGAGGTGCTGAACAAGGGGTATAGGACAGCAGTTGTCAACCTGTGGTCCGCAGGCCCCTGGGGATCCGCAGACTATGTCTAAGATTTCCAAAGAGGTCTGCATCTCCATTTGAAAATTTGTAGGGGTCCGCAAATGAAAAAAGGTTGAAAAACTGCTAGTATAGGATACTGAGAGGGGAAGTGTGAATTTTCCAAGCAACTACAGCTACTGCCCGGTACTATTAACATTATATATCTCTGAATACTCTGTTGAAGGTGCAAGTCTTCAATCCACCTTCATGGAAACAGACCTTGGTCAAAATCAAACTAGCATTTGATTTTATATGAAAGGACATGATTAAGCCTCCTAGCCCATAAATCCCTCAGAATGAAAGGGTACTTTAGTCTTCCATGGACACAGTAAAAAATTATCAAAAATGTGGTGGTCTGAGTATATGAGTAGTAAAGAGATGTTGCTAAGTCCAAGCTAGACCCACAATCAAAGTTTTATGAAAACATATTTTTGCACAACATATAATCAATAGGAACATTTCGGTCAATATATTTTCATGGTGTAAAAGTTACTGGCACCCCCCTCCCCTTATTTGTACTAGCAGGCAGCCACTAAAAAAAAGCAGAAGCCTTATGTACACAGTAACCTAAACTTTTAAACTGTCTTTTCTCCTCTGCCTTAAAGCAAAAAAAGCTAGCTCCAAACCAGTTTTCACTAACCAAATAGCAGAAGTACGGGGTCTGGCAACCACCAATCAAGTGTTAACACAGCAGGGGTCTTTGTCTAAATGTGTATAAAAAAAATCTGTAAAATTTGTGTAAAACAAAGTCTTCTGTACCAAGGTACAGGGCTCTCCTTTCTTCTGCAAAATAAAGCAATCTTTTCCTTATCCCTATGAGGCTGTTATTGGCTCTCAGCTAAACAAACCCAAAATTTCTGTGGCAATGGCAAACAGGGCAAAAACAGATTCCAACAATCCTTCCCCCACCCCTAGTTTCCCACCAAAACAAGGGAATATTGGCCTAATGCCTGAGAATGTAAAAGTGAAACTGGCTAGGAACGATGAACAAGTGAAATTTACTATCCTTTTTCCATTGTATAATATGAGCCAAATACAGGAAATAAGCAAGGTGCCTAAAGAGTGAAATGGTTGTTTATTTGTTTGTAACATTATTTCCAATGTAGTGTCTGCACACACAGGTAGGTCTCAGATCTATGCAGTGTGAAAGGTGAACTCTGCAAGGAAGGAAGTTTCTTTCTTTCCATTTATACTGATCCAAATATATGTAAATAAATAGATCAGTAAGGCAAATCCCTCTGAGTATGTGTGTAAATAGCTCCAGCCCTGGCAGGCAGGGGTTTCAACATGAAGCAGGGATTGACCCATAAGTAGGGCTTTACCTCTAGGGAGAAAGCTATTTTCAGCACAATCCCTCCCCAGAAATGGGAGGAAAATCAGGCGCAGAGACAGTGAAATGTTAGAGCCCAGAGCCCCTTCTAGGTGCAGCAGCGTGATATTATTCTTGTGCCCTCTACACCAGGGAAAGGGAAAATCGATGTTTCAGAGAGGGAGAAAGGTTCCCTGTGAATTAATGGGTCTGTAGCTTCCCCCATTGATCTGCCTCCTCCCACTTTCTTTCTGTGCTTTTGTGCTCTTCCGGGGAAGGGGGAGGCTGCTCTCCCGATAAGGGAAGGACGCTCTAACCTTAACCTTTCTCCAGGAATAATGCTAATTAGAGACGCTAATGAGAACTTCCCGGGAAAGCGGAGCAGGGAGGGAGGAGGAGCCCCCGCCAGCCGGGTTCGGTTTGAAATCGGGGGAGATGGAATCAGAACGCAGACGGGGAGTTTAAAAAACGGCAAAATCCCTCCCTCCCACCCCCAGGCACAAACGGGCCCACGCGATTTGCACGCCCCTAGGCCGAGCGGTGCCCCCCGAATCCCGCAACCGGCACAGGACACTCGCCATGCGCCCCGCAACCACAACCGTACCCCGCAATCCCTCCCCCCGCGCCAGTCCATGCAGCCCCTCCCCCCAGCAGTGCATTACTGTGCAGGGTGCACCCCCTCCCAGAGCGCTCACCCCGCTTCCCTGCAACCCCCTCAACACACGGCACCCGCCATGAAGCCCTTCATCCCCAACATCCAACCCTTCCTGCCAAGCCCATGCAACCACCCGACCAGGGCTCACACCCTCAGCCCCGTCCAACCCCCAACGACCTGTGACCATGCACCCAAACCACCCCAGGGACCTGAGCATAGGCACCCACCATACCCCATCCAACCCCCAGTGCCCACATCCCCAGCGACCTTCCTCCATCATCCAACTCCAGGGACCTGTGCAAACAACCCCCCAACAGCTTGTGCACACCCCAGCAAACTCGCTGCAACTCACTCCACCCAAACACCATCCACCCCACTGACCTGTGTGCACGTCCAACCCCCCAGTGAAGTGTGCAACCTTAAAATAACACCATCCACCTCCCCCAGTGATCTGTGTGCACCCCCAACAAACCCCTCAACTCCCAGTGACCCCTGTGTGCCCCCCACAAACCCCCTCCAACTCCCAGTGACCCCTGGGCACCTCAACAAACCCCCCCTCAACTCCCAGTGACCCCTGGGCACCCCTAACAAACCCCTCAACTCCCAGTGACCCCTGTGCGCCCCCCACAAAAACCCCTCAACTCCCAGTGACCCCTGTGCGCCCCCCACAAAACCCCTCAACTCCCAGTGACCCCTGTGCGCCCCACAAACCCCTCAACTCCCAGTGACCCCTGTGCGCGCCCCTCAACTCCCAGTGACCCCTGTGCTCCCCACAAACCCCTCAACTCCCAGTGACCCCTGTGCGCCCCAAACCCCTCAACTCCCAGTGACCTGTGCGCCCCCCAACAAACTCGCTCCAACCCACCCCTAGCGCCCCCGCCACACCCCCACCACCCACCAGTGCCCGCTGAGCGCCCACCCCCACCCCCACCCGTTCCCCCGCGGGCCAGGCGGCCCCGGAACGCCGCCTGCCCCCAGCCGGCGGGGCACCCCCCTCTCTGGGGGTTACAATCTACCCCTCCCCGGCCCCCTCTCCCACCCGCGGGCCGCCAGCTCCGGGGAGCCGGGCCCGGCTCCTACCTGCTGCGGGGCCGGGGCCGCGCCTGGGGCCTGCCGGCCTGCGCCAGCCCGGCGGCTCGGTGCGGGGACGGGAGGGGACGCTGGCCTGGCCGCGCTCTGGAGCGGCTGACAACCAGCTGCTGCCCGCGGAGAGGGGCTGGCGCTGCGGAGCGCGTCACTCCCGGCCCGGGGGGAGCGGGAGGGGGGAGTGACACACGCGGCGGGCGGGGGGGGGCACTGGGGTGACGAGGGACGCGCTGCAGGGACAGACAGACGGACACGGGCGGGGAGCCCCGCTGCGCGTGGGGGGCAGGACACGGGGGGGGGGCGCGGAGAGACAGGCGCTGTAGGGAGAGTGGGTGTGGGGAGGAGCAGAAAGAACCCATCCATTTTCTAACGCGACAGACAGTCCGCCCGGGCAGGGTGCATTGTGAGAGCCCAGGGCTGGAACCCTGCAGGACGAGGTGGTGTCCAGAGAGAAATCCCCTAGTTTGGGGGGAAACCCCCCCCCCTCCTGAACAGGCAGCATAATGCACCCGCAGCGGGGGCGTGAGACTGTGCAGAGAGCGGTACAATAACCTGTGAGGGGCTCTGTGCCGAAAGATGCCCAGACTTGGACAATCACACTGGGAAAGGGCCAGTGAGAAACAGTAACATCGAAATCTCTACTACCTATTCAGGAGAAAAGACAGGAGTGTTACCCAGAGACTGTAACCATGGAAAAATACAAAGCAGCAATGAGATAAATTCCAACAGCCATCCTACACGGGGGTGCTCAGGGCAGCGTCATTCTATAGAAAATTACATGGTATAGTCTTGTGAACCAACCATGCTCTGCTCTCCCAGTCTCTTCCATACTCAACCTTTCCCACTGCAATCTCCATCTTTTCTGGTTGTCCTGGGACCCACCAGAAAGGGCTCCCCAAGTTACTGGGGTCCATGGATCCAGTCGGATAAACACTGACAAAAGTAACATATTACATCAGGGGGTTTGAAAACTCGTAGGTGAAGTGAGAAATCTAGGGTTAGATTCACTGCCTATGTTCTGCAAGCTAAGTGATCCTGGTGACAAAATCAGCCAGGAGCAATGGTGCACCAGGGCAAGCTACCATTTCACTGGAGGAACCTGGACTAGGCAGTCACAGCCTATAAGTGGGGGGAAGGACCGGGGAATCCATCCAAGGGATGCAATGATCCAGTGTCTCTTCCATGCTGCCTCTACCTATTAGGCCCCTGCTGGAATGTAGAGCTGCCCTCCCTTTGTGGAGGGCAGTGGGGATACTAATACTTGTTTTTCCCCTACCGAGTCCCTTCTGGGATATTGCTGCCCCCACAAGCGCAGCAATATTTGTGTGGGGGGATTGGGGTGGGGATGGATGTGGATGTAACAACCCCTTAGTTTGCAAGGAACAGAATGATTCACATCACTTTTTAAATGTACAATCTCAATTGTAGCAGTTCCTCAGGGAAGGGACCTTGATGCAGAAACAGCCTGCCACTTACAGGTCTCAAATGTACTTCATGGGCCTTGCACTGGGTGTATGTAGCCACAGTGCCCCACCACAGCTCTGGGAGAGGTTGTGTCTCAGGGAGAGCACAGCTGCCCCACCATGCCTTAGGATGCTGAAGTGTGTCCTTCTCCCCACCTACAGTCTCCCTTTACTCCTTCACATAACACAAGAACCAGACATCACCCAATTAAATTAACAGGCAGCAGATTTAAAACAGAAGGAAGTATTTCTTCACACAGCGCACAATCAACCTCTAGAACTCATTGCCAGGGGATGCTGTGAAACCCAAAAATATAACTGGGTTAAAAAATGAATTAGATAAGTTCCATGACTATTAGGCAAGATGGTCAGGGACGCAGCCCCATGTTCTGGGTGTCCCTAAACCTCCAACTGCCAGAAGCTGGGACTGGACGATGGGATGGCACTCGATAACTGCTTGTTCTGTTCATACCCTCTGAAGCACCTGGCATTGGCCACTATCAGAAGACAGGATACTGGGCTAAATGGACCATTGGTTTGACCCAGTATGGCTGTTCTTATGTTTGTTGCCCCCCCAGGGAGGATTCTAACTGGCCCAGGCCAGTGACCCATTACTTATTTTGAGACTGGCACCTTGTGCTCCAGAATCTCGGCTTTCCTTTTTTATTTTTTGAAGTCTTCAGCTGTTAGGGTTGAGAAGAAATCCTTAAAAACTTGACCCAAATATGGTGATGTCTGGCTGAGTCTACAAACAGCCCATAACACACTGAGAGGTATGAATGGCTACATTATTCTCAGTGGAGTGTTAACATCAATGGCCAGGTATGATGATTTATATTTCAACATTAACTATTTCACTGCTGAGCAAAGCATGTCAGAAAAGAGAGAGACGAGCTTATTATGAAGATCTGCACAATTTACTGACAACTCTGTTTGGTGATGCAAGTGGATGTTGCTTGGGAGACACCACAACCTTTTTCCCCTCCAATCTGACTTGTAGAGCCAAAAGGCCAGAGGGGAAGAACAGAGGTCAAGTGGTTACGTGACCCCCACCAAGGGGGAACCAATCCTGCAAAGCCCCATGGGGCATCCAGACACAACCCCCAATCAGCCTGGGTGCGATGGGGGCCTTGTCTGGTCTGGTGGAGAGTGTGGTGTCAGGCAGCTTACTTCCCAGTTCTAATGGCTGCTGCTCCTCCCTCTGCTGGAGCCTGTCACTGCATCAGCTAGGTCACATTTTCGAGCTTTTCCTCGCAGTTACATGGTCTAGAAACAATTGGCTTTTTTTAAATGATAGCTGAGACTCTGACATTACATGGCTCTGGGACCGGGGGCTGTTTATTGTACCTTTGCCGTCTTCTGGCCCTGCCCATGAACATATACAAATCCTGCTGAGACTGAGCCCACCAGAGCATATATGATCATATTTTAAACACCTGCCCAACCTGCTGTGAGAGGTAGTTCATTTTGGTGTCCCATGTAGGCAGGGCTTGGCTTGTGGGTGGAGCCTGGGGGAGTATCACTACTCTCCACTCCCAATTTGGGCCCTGTCCCACGGGGTGCGAGGAGGGATCATCTTTGCCCTTGGGTAGCACAGAAATAGATACTGCCTGGATATGGCATACAGCGGGAAAGGCTTCTTACACCTTTATCCCTGCTGTGCCCCCACTCAGTGTCTGTCCCCGAGCATTATGACATACATTGCTGGGGAAGAGGACACTCCTTATACAGGCTGTCCTTATAGAACCATAGAAACATAGGGCTGGAAGGGGCCTCGAGAAGTCATCAAGTCCAGCCCCTGAGCTGACTATGGCATGGAAATAGCTCAAGAAAAGATGATTTCAGTTCTGATTACATAAAGCAATGCCACTTACATTGAACATTTTCAGTTTAAGTGGGCATGGTCATAATATCTTCTGTGTTTAAGTCTTTGCCTGCATTTCTTATTATTATTAACATTAAAAAGACTTTTAAAAATCTAAGATGAAATCCTAACCCCATTTAAATCAACGGGAGTTTTGCCATTGACTTCAATGGGGCCAGGATTTCACCCCAAATGTCCACCTTGACATTTTTGCCCTTTTTGTTTACTCTTTTCACTTCCCTCAGTTTCAAACTACACTAGCTAGTTTCATTTCCTGATTATAGTCTGTTTCAGTTTCTGGGCCTCATGCACAATAACCAAGCTGTTGCGTTTTGGTTAGGCTAGAAGAAGGGTTATCTTGTTTACATTGACATTTTGGCCCCCATTTCCAAGGGCGGGTAAAATGGGTGAATTTGGTAAAATGAAAACCCACCCTTTGCATGTGTAAAACCCTGCAGTTGTGCATACCAATGGTGTGACCATGCACACAAAGGGTAGATGCATGTGCAGTTCCCCATTGTTGCATTCTGCAGGTACAATGATCTCAAATTAGGGCTGTTGATTAATCGCAGTTAACTCACACGACTAACTCAAAAAAATTGTGATTAAAAAAATAATCACGATTAATTGCACTTTTAATCGCACTGTTAAACAATAGAATACCAATTGAAATGTATTAAATATTTTTGGATGTTTTTCAAATATATCAAATATATTGATTTCAGTTACAACATAGAATACCAAGTGTACAGTGGTCACTTTATATTATGATTTGTTATTACAAATATTTGCATTGTAAAAATGATAAACAAAAGAAATAGTATTTTTCAATTCATCTCATACAAGTGCTGTAGTGCAATCTCTTTATCGTGAAAGTGTAATTTACAAATGTATAATTTTTTTGTTACATAAGTGCACTCAAAAATAAAACAATGTAAAACTTTAGAGCCTACAAGTCCACTCAGTCCTACTTCTTGTTTAGCCAATCGCTCAGACAAGTTCGGTAACATTTGCAGGAGATAATGCTGCCCACTTCATGTTTACAATGTCACCTGAAAATGAGAACAGGAGTTCGCATGGCACTGTTGTAGACTGTTGTAGACAGTGTCATGCGAACTCCTGTTCTCATTTTCAGGTGACACTGTAAACATGAAGTGGGCAGCATTATCTCCTGCAAATGTAACCAAACTTGTTTGAGCGATTGGCTAAACAAGAAGTAGGACTGAGTGGACTTGTAGGCTCTAAAGTTTTACATTGTTTTATTTTTGAGTGCAGTTATGTAATTAATTGTGATTAATTTTTTTAATCATGCGATTAATTGCGATTAATTTTTTTAATCGCTTGACAGCCCTAGTTCAAATGCATTTCACATGGCCCTCAAATAAATATTTGAGATTGTTTCTGGTCATATGAGAACTCCTCTTTCATACC
Source organism: Mauremys reevesii (assembly GCF_016161935.1). Lineage (NCBI taxonomy): Eukaryota > Metazoa > Chordata > Testudines > Geoemydidae > Mauremys > Mauremys reevesii. The sequence goes on from NC_052635.1 coordinate 47,604,205, forward strand.
AAACCTTAATCTGGGGCCTAAACTATCTGAAAATTGGTAAAATTTTGAAAACGCCTATGTGATTTAGGAGTTCAAGTCCCCATGAGATTTAGGCTCCTAAATCAATTAGGCATTTATCAAATTTTATCTAATGTATCTTTAGGTAACTATTTCTGGATCCAGGGGAAAGGGGCAGGCAGTTCAATACAGGTTCAGTAACAATAATCCCTGTAGTAGTAAGGACCAGGAGTTAGTTTTTAAAGGATTTTTTTAAAAGGAAATAAGTAAAATCGTAATAATTAAAAATATTATTTCACATTGCTTCCTTCTCCCCCTCCTTTGTGACTTGTTCATTCAGGCCCAGCAGCTGAAAGCTATTTCACATGGGTACAAGAAGCCACCCCTGCAGAAACCCTGGGGCTCCCCACTGGGGTTCTCTTGCCTGGAACAGGCTGTAGCATCGGAGCTTTAGCAAAAGATCTTCCCAACAGGAGCTGTGTTGCGCTTTTTGTCTGTAAAGCACCTAGCACACTTGGGGGTGTATGTATGCATATTAAATAATACACTGACTACATCTTTCATAGTTTCCCAGGGCAAAGTTCCACAAGAGCTACCAGGGCCGCCCTCAAATGAAGGTACAAACCTCAGTCCATGCCCTTACCCAGCAGCTTCATTTAACAGATGTGTTTGTTGATTAATGTAGGTCCTGCATCTAGCGACTAGTGCAAAAGACTGAGAGCTAGGAGGATCTTGATTCTCATCCCAGAGCAGTCACTGACTCACTGAGCAATCTTGTGCAAGTCACTTGATGTCCTTGTGCCTCTGGCTAAGTAGGCTAAATAATAAGATGGACCTCAGTGCATTAGATTCTATACCACTACTGAACCCTCCTAGAGAATTAGCTTTAAAAAATGCAAACCTTTTATGAATGAAGCCAGTAAGGAAAAGGGGGTGAGAGTGTCACTGGAAAGCAAGTTGCTGAGAGACAGCCATAGTCAAAGACTACTAGCAGGATAATCTATTTTCACATCATCCTTGTAGCTGAATGTCTATGGCATTCCATAGCTTAGGGAAGTCAGGAAATAGAAGATCCGTGAAACTTTCTGGTGGGCTGTGGGTTGCATCACATGCTTTAGCTTGTTCACCCTTAGTTATAATTCCATCTTTCTTTAAAAATAAGAGTTATTAATAAATACTCATAAAATCATCACTTTTAGGAGCTAAAATAAAGAGATACAAAGGAAATGCAGCTTCATCCTCCAGGGTGCAAATTGATCACCATCGTCTGAAAGAGGAGGGAAAGGATTGTTTTGGGGGTGAGGCTGCCTTCTCTGGAAATATCAGGTATTGGGCACTCCCAAAGTCTCAGCACTATACTATAAGAACCAAGGGTCTGAGCAAATATGGAAATTCCACGTTCTTCTGTCTCCTATCAATTTCACTCTGAGTATTCATGCACACCACCTGGTGGTATGTTTACATTGTGATAGGAACTGACAAGGATAGAAGGACTCTTAAATGGTGCCGCATATTTCTTGGCCACAGAAAACAGAATAAAGTAATTTCAACACAGTAGCTATTAGAAGTACGGAACTGAATCATTTGAGGCCAACATTTTAGCCAGTCCCAAGCCACATTCTGGTTTTGAACATTCCCATTTGTAAGCACAGCTTATTACACAAAAGTGGCTGCACAGTCATTTTATACATGTATATGAGATCATTTGGTGCTTAAATTTCATGGTGTGTGCAACCAAAGCTGGTGCAAGCCTACTTTAGTGGGTTTAATAGATGCACATGCAAAAGTGAGTGTGGAAATTCAAAGATCAGGGTTAAAAAGCAGAACCTTAGAGTCTCCTCTTCTTTAATACTTTGCACTTTTAAACAACTTCCATGCAAGGCCCTCAAAGAGCTTTACAAACATTAGTGAATTTGGCTTCACAATCCCTCTCTGAGGTTTTGTTATCTGCATTTTAGAGATGGGGAAACTGAAATATACAGAATTTATGTGACTTTACCAAGATCACATAGCAAGTCTATGGCTGAGCTGGATACAGAGCCTACATAGATTTATTGGCTATGAAGCATTTTGCATGTATTGGACACACTGCATTAGATACATTAAGGCCATTGTATGGAAAACATACCATGTAATAAAAATAAGCTGTGTTATAATTTTGCAGCACCACATCTTTACAGATTTGTTGATCCTTGTGGAAGGTTTTTTTTACAGACTCACTAAACAGGTTGAGATCTGGGCTTGTTTAGGATTTCATTGGGGGAAGAAGTTACATGCTGCTTGTCATTCTATTGGGAAGAGTCCCTATCCTGACAACAGCAGACTGAACACATCCAGTCCTTTGATTCACACGTGGTTCACAATGGTCAGGAAGAAACGTAACTTAATAAAGGCAGAAGTATATGAATGTTGGAGGAATACTGACCCCACTTATTCAGTATGCTCAGTTCCAGGCTAAAGCAAGCGGGCCATATTAGCGGTGTGCCAATGGTTAATATGCACCAGAGACTAGGAGTGTGTTCACTAGCATTGATAATACGTTGCACTTCTGAATATCTCCAAGCACTTTAATAAAAACAATTAAGCAAGCTGCACAACATTACAGTGAAGAAGGGTACCAGATAGCTAGGGATCGGCCTCTCTTGGCACCACAGCGGCCTCTCAGGGAACACAGAGCTGTTTACCAGCACACTGCAACACAACACGACAGTTTGGGACAGGAAATAAAGAATATTATGTTCAACTAAAAACACAGGAGGAATTTAGGGAGGTAGACTGTAATTTGCCCAAGGCACCAGGGTTAATACCATTAGTCTTACATAAAGTTCTGTGTGATCGTCAATAACACCAAAGGGTTAGGGCCTCGGTTCACATCTCCTTTGCAGCATGGTTTGTCTCACCCAGCCCAAGTTTTGGCATCAAATTGTTTTGTTTGTACTTGGACAGTGCACGGAGCACACAGTGCTATCTTACAAAGCCTGGGAAATCGACTCTGGGAAAAATGTTTGTAATGACCTACCCAATCTAAAAGCTTTTAAGATTCATTCCCGTTTTTACTAGCCTCAATGTTACGGTTAATTATAATAATAAAAAAAACACATTCATTCAAAGCAAGCCATTCATACAGTTATCATCCATCTGACTTCTGATATAGCACAGGCCATTAAATTTCACCGTTACCCCTGCACTGAGCCCAATAACTTGCGTTTGCATAAAGCATCTGCCAGAAAGGCATCTATTCTTGATTTCAAGACATCAAGAGATGGGGAATCCACCACTTCTCTTGGTATTTTGTTCCAATGAACAATCTCCTTCACTGTTAAAAAAGGTGCCTGGTTTCTAATTTGAATTTGTCTGGCTTCATCTTCCAGCCATCGGTTCTTGTTATAGCCTCTGCTAAATTAAGGAGCTCTTTAATCCCTGGTATTTCTCTCCCCAAAGGTACTTATACCCTGTAATCATGTCACCTCTCAGGGCATGTCTATGTGACAGACACCACAGCTGCAGCGCTGCAGTTACAGCACTCTAGTGCTGCAGTGTAGACCTCTCAACATCCATCTAGCAGTGTCTACACTGGGTTTAGGCCAGCTTAACTACATCTCTCAAGGGTCTGCATTCTTTACATCTCTGTGGGACATATTTAGATGTAGCTCAGGCCTGAATTGTCTTTATGATAAACTAAACAGATTGAGCTCTTTAAATCAGATTGAACTCTGTAAGGCATTTTTTCTAGCTCTCGAATAATTTTTGTGGCTCTTTTCTGCACCCTCTCCAGTTTCTCAACAGCTGTTTTAGAATGTGGACTCTAGAACTGGACGCAGTATTCCAGTATCTATCTCACCAGTGCCATTTACAGAGGTAAAATCATCTCCTTACGCCTACTCCCCTGTTTATATATCTAGGGATCACATTTGCCTTTTTGTCATAGCATCACACTGGGAGGTCATGTTGACTTCCTTGTCCACTCCAACCCCTAAACCTTTTTCAGAGTCTCTGTTTTCCTGGATACAGTATCTCATTCTGTAGGTATGACCTGCATTCCTTGTTCCTAGATGCATACCTTTACTTTGGCTGTTAAAACACAATTTGTTTGAATGGGCCCAACTTACCAAGGGACCCAGATTGTTCTGCCTGCCTTGTCTTCATGATTATTTACTACTCCACCAATCTTTGTCATCCGCAAATTTTATCAACAGTGATTCTATATTTCCATATGATTTGATGAAAATGTTGAATAGCATCAGGCCTAGTACTGATCCCTGTAGAACTCCAATAGATACACCCCCATTTGACGAACAATGATGAATTAAAGGATAGGAATACAATTAATGCCAGTCAACATAATTTTAATGGAAAATAGGGCTTGTCAAACAAACCTGATTTCATTCTTTAAGGAGATCTGTCAGTTTGCCAATTCTTAATCCATTTTAGGTGTGCTTTATTGATACTGAATAGTGCTAATTTTTAGCCGAACTCCCTTACAAAACTCTATTACACCCATTCAGCTACCTTTATACATTACACCTGTAATCTTCTTAAAGAATGAAATCAGGTTTGTTTGACAAGATCTATTTTCCATAAAAATTATGATGACTGGCATTAATTATATTCCTATCCTTTAATTCTTTATCAACTGAATCCCATATCAACTTTTCCTTTATTTTGTCCAGGACTGGCCTATAGTTTCCTGGATCATCTTACTTGCCCTTTTTGAATATTGGCACAACATTAGAACTCTTCTAGTCTTTTAGAATTTCCCCAGCATTCTAAGAATTGTTAAAAATTAACATCAGAGGGCCAGACATCTCCTCCACCAATTCTTTTAGGACTCTTGGATTCAAGTTATTTGGACCTGATGATTTAATTTTTTTATCCCTAGTAATTATTGTAAAAGTTGTTTAACAACCGCATTAGTTACTAATGGACTGGAAAGTACTTCATTTTCTTCATGTGATATAAGTACATCAACCTGCTTCATTCCAAATACAGAACAGAAATTCTTACTGAACACTTCTGCCTTTTCTGAATCACTATTAACAATTTTACCATCTCCACTGAATAATAAACCTATACCATTGTTAGGATTTATTTTGTTCCTAATATACTTTAAAAAAAATCCTTATTGTCCTTAGCCCTGCCAGCCATGGATTTTTCCCTTTGGTTTCCTTATCATTTTCTACACTTCACATCTTCTAAATTATATCAATTGTTAGTTATTTCCCCCTTTTTCCATTAGTTATGTGTGGCTTTTTTATTTTTAATTGCTGCCTTCACTTTGCCACTTAACGTGGATGGTCTGTTAACCAAAGTTGTCCTCTTTCTTGATGGTGGAATCATGGCTTTTTGGCCATCTAATAAGCTCTTCTGAAAGAACTCCCAGTTTTCATTTACATTTTCCTGTATAAATTTTTCCTCCCAACCAAATTTGCTCATAATTTTCTTCAGATTTGGGAAATTAGCCTATTTGAGGTACCAAATCTATCTATTGTTGGTTGGGATTGTCTGCTGTTTGCCCATGTTGAACGTAATCAGGTTAGATCACCGGTCCTAAGCAACAACCAACTTCCAATTAAGTGATTAATTTATCTTTATCCATCGTAATGAGATCCAAAACAGTTACCTCATGTTGGGTGCAATACCTTTTGTGTTAGAAAATTTATCATCTGTAATTTTTAGAAACTCTAATGATGATTAACTACTGGCCGCATGAGACTTCCAGCATATGTCTCCCAACCTGAAGTCCCTCATAAAATGCCAGGAAGGTTACAGATGACAGGATGGGTATATAAACTAGTATGAGAGTACAGACCGAATGCATAATACAGATATGGCTGTAAATTTCAAAGGGCAATATAGTTTAAACCACACAAATACAATCCTAAATACTGCTCTAATACAGCTTTCACAAAAACACCAAGGCAACAGAGATTGTGACAATGAACTTATCTTGAGTGCTTCATACAAAATAATTCACAAGTGGGGAGCGGGGGGTGGGGAGGAATAATACATGAAAGGAGTGAAATTCTTAAATTTAGAACCATTTTGTCCCCAAATATTATTCACTGGATAATTTTTACCATCGTTAAGAGTTTCAAGCCAATATTCAGAGTTGAATCAAAAGGCTGATATACATACCAACTTGCACCAATGTAATGTAATTCATTTCCTAAAACCAATTTAGTTATTTCACTGAAAGTCTATGTGTCAATAATTACTGACTTTAGCTAAACTGACTTCAGCCTTATTCTGAAATAAGCATGTCAGCACAGAGAATTACACTGAAATAACTAAATTGGTTTTAATTCACGGCTATTATTATTTCAGTGTAAGTCTGTGTGCAGCCCAGTCTTATGTGAGGCTAGAGAGGAGCTAAGTTGTGGAATTTTCTGATTCCCTTGCTACTTGTACCAGCTACTTAAGACTCCTTTGGCTCCCTTTGACTTACACCCATTTGCCAATACATAATTTGTACTTGTCTCTCAGTGCAACCTCTGGTTTTTTTCTTGGCATAGTATTTAACAGCATTTAATTTAGGAACCGAAGGAGGTTCTTCTCCAGGGCAGAAGAGGGCAACAAATATCTCTGCAAAATAACATTTTATTTTCAAGTGACTGAGCAAATCCAGTGCTCATGAGAGGAAGGGATAAAAGTCCTGGCTACAGCCAGGCAGCACGTGATATGTTTCCCTGTGCAGTTTTGCCAAATACAACTTCCTCCAGTACTGAAACACTCTCTGTTGTCCCAGCTCTGGGTCCCCGCAGATAGCTCAATCCAGGCACCTTAATCCTGACTTGTGACACCTTAGTCTGGAGCAGCAGCTGCCAATGATGGCAAATTTGATGTTGGTTTTGTGAGTTGCACCAAGAGATGAGACTACGAAACTCTCTCTCACGTGACACAAGCCAGTTTTGAACTAAAGATCTCAAAGAGGAAAACCTTGTGTGCTATGTAGAGCCAGACCTTCTAGCAGTACCAATATTGCCAAGACTGCCCCAGAGTTTAGAAACTCTGTCCCAAGAATGTGCATTGCTGATAAAAGACCCTAGGCTACGCCTTTCTCCTGCTACCTGGGGCTGCTCTGAACAGTGGGGCAGGCAAACGGAGAGGTTAGCAGCCGACAAACTTCGTTCCCAGCCAACCCAACTTAACTCTCTCTGTGGATCCGCCTTCTCCCAGCTCCAGCTCTGCTTGTCTCATTGCAAGCCCAGAGTTAAGAATGGGGGTGCATCTCAAGCAGGCTGGCTGGGGAGGGGGCTTGGCTGGCTTGATAGAAACTCTCCTAGGAGGTCTGAGCGGAGCGAACTTGATTAATGGGTATAGCATGGAGAAGGCAGAGGAGAGGGAGTGAGGAGGACTCAATATTGCATACAAACTACTCTGGACAGAAGGATCCTTTCATCCCTTAGTCCCCCAGCTGGGGCTTGATCTTGAAGGGTGTTTAGCAACCTCAACTCCCCTTGACTTGAGTTGGACTGGAAGGTGCTCACTACCTTTCATGATTATGCCTCTGATATGGAGAAAATGTTTCCTGAAAACCTGTTCCGATGTCAGCAACTGCATACACCTTATCCTGCCCTCCTAGCACATCTCAAACTCCCACTGAAATGTGTAAGGAATGCAGGTCTGGCCCGGGCCCGTCCATTCCTCCCCATCTCTTAATATAGCACAAGTTAGTGTGCCAAAGCCCCAGCCCCAATAGAAAGCTTATGCTAATTCAGCTCCAACAGCAGCTCCTGCCATTCGCTCATTATATAACCTCCGGCCCATTTCTGTATCATTTATACCTGGTTACCAAACCCCAGATTGGACTGTACTGAATCTGCCAAAACAGCAGCATGTCCAGATCAGAGGGAGTCAGTTTGGCATTTCAATTTAAAGATTTGTTCCTTTTAAAGTCTTTAGAGTCTGCCAGCCATTGTGTAAGATAGGAGGCCTTAATGGAAGTCATGCTGAATGGCCTAGTATGAACCCTGAAAAAATAAATTCAGGACTGAGTTGGAATTAAACCAGACGGAATAGCTTGCCCAGAGAACAACTGCCTTAAACTTGGACTACCCTAGCATTTAAAAAATGATAGTATTCATCATTTAAAAATTAGGTGGTAGGAGCATTAGGGCTAAACAGCAAACATTATCTTTTTGTTCTTTTTAATTACTAGTTTGTAACAGTCAGGAGTTCAGAAGATAGTTTAGTGCCCCAGCAGTCATCCTACAGTGAGTTACTTCTGCATAGTGTGGAAAGTGTAAAGGGCCTGATTCTCCTCTCACACCTGTGCGAATTTGTTTAAAACCAGTGTGAGAGGAGAGGCAGGCCACAGGAGACTCTGCACGTTCTTGTGACCTCAAACTAAATTCTGCTCTCAGTTATGCCAGAGTAAATCTATTGACTCCAATGGAGGTATTCCAGATTTTCTTAGGAGTGAGAACAGAATTTGGTCTGAGGTTTTCAGAGTAACCTCTTTACTCATGGGGAGTTATTTTGGAATGTTGCTTTCCAAGGTCTGTACTCTCTGCAGGGAGCCCCTTCTTGTCATTTATGAAGGCTCAAGTAGAAGTTCCGGATTCTACTTTCTTCTTTGTTCCTCAGCACAGATAAAACATTCTAACACTCTTCCAGTCTGTGCTTCCTTTTGGACATACTGCTGTTTTAATATTGGTGTGTCTAGCAGCACCAGTAAATCATAGACACGGCACACAATTTTTCCTGGATAATGAAGTTAAAAAGGCCATCTTGACATCCGTTCATTTAATGGTTTCTGTAGATCAGTTACCCCAAGAAAAGTGAGTTCCCCATAGTGCTGCTGGGCACAATTAATCATTTATGGCAGAAGCCAAGAGGAACACAAGTCAGTTATTTAATTTATTTCTATTAGTGCCACCAAATGCTAGTTAATTGCATGGCAATAAGGTGACATTGCTTTAAAGATGAACTAGAAAGCAATAAATAATTGTTTAAAATGGTGTTTGGGATGTACAAAAAGAACCTCAAAATGTTTGCTTCCACTTCTTAGAAACAAGTCCTGATTCTTGGAGGACTTTTGCAGTCCTTGGGGCACCTCGAACATCACAGAGGGAGACCAAAACCAGAGCTGCAGCTTTCTAATCCTAAAACTCCACATCCTCGCTGCCTCAATTGGGGATTGGGAGAGCAGCAACCTCCAGCTGTGTTTCACATTCCATGTCTTCCAAAGATTGCCCAAGTCCTCCAGAAAAAAGAGCAAGATCATTACCTGATGTTTCTAATATAGAATACAAACAGGGAAAAAATGAAGGGGGAGAGGAGGGGGACTGAGGCCTTTTTTATTATTATTCGTCACACACAGCAAGATCACCTTTACAGTTAATTCTACACAGCTCTAGGGATAGTAGGGAAGAGAAAACATGGGTTTCTTGAGCTCTAGCTGGCAAGCCAGGCACCTGACATTGGTGGAAATTGTAAGGATTTGCCCATCAGCTCTCTTCTCCTTCAGTCCCCAGTCTCTCCAAGCTAAAGTTGCCATGAGACTGCTTCCTTGAGGAGATCGCCCACCCATCTGTATTCTGCATTCAATGTTCCAGGATGCAAATCAGCCTCTTTTTCCTTAGTCTTTGGATTCTCCTGTAAATATCAACTCAAGTAGAAATTCCAGTTGAAAACTTTCAACTGGTTCCAGTTGGCCAACTAGGTTTTGGAACAAAGCAATGGCTCTGCTGGTTGTGGGGGCCACTGATCCTTGAAAAACCAGTACAAAGCAACAGAATCCAAAGAAAAACATTAGGAATTAACAGAGACCAGCGGAAGGACTCTAATGAAGATGACCTGAATGTCAGCTAGAGAGGGCTTCAACATGATTCAATAACATGGTCCAGGCACCTCCATCCAGGCAATCCTGAGCACAGCACAGCTGAGAGACCGTTGTGCTGTAATATAGTTCCCCACACGGTCAGTCAGTCTCTATGGACAGGCCCTAAAGCTACCCTGGAGAATTTTACTTCAGGTAATGTGTCCCTTTGCTCACAGACTTTCCTCAGAGACCTTTGGGCAGATTTTCAGAAGAGCTCAACTCCCATTTAGATGGCTAAAGAAACTGGCCAGATTTTCGCAAGTGCCAAACAGCTCCCGCTCAGAACAATGGGAGCTGCTGTGTGCTGAGCACGTTTGGAAATCTGGTCCATTGTGAATTAACCCTCTTAGGCCACGTCTACACTAGAGACCGTACATAGACACAGCTGTACCGAGGCAGCTACGCAGTGGTACGATGGCTCGTAGCCGCTCTATGCCAATGGGAGAGAGCTCTCCCATCAGCATCATAAAACTACCTCCACGAGCAGCGGCAGCTCTGTCGGACGGAGATGCTCTCTTACCGACATAACACTGTCCACACCGGTACTTCTGTTGGGTAACTTATGTGGCTCAGGGATTGTTTTTTTCAAATCCCAGAGCAACATAAGTTCTACCGACAAAAGTGGTAGTGTAGACATGGCCTTAATTCTTACTCCTTTTGTAGCTGCTTCATAGATTATAATGCCAGAAGAGACAATTCTGATCATTTTAGTCTCACCTCCAGTGTAACACAGGCCATAGGACCTTCCTGAATTAATTTCTACTTTAAACTAGAGCAGATCTTTTAGAAAAAACACTCAGTCTTGATTTAAAAATTTCCAGTGATGAAGAATCCACCACGATCCTTGGTAAATTGTTCCAATGGTTAATTACCCTCACCATTAAAATTATGCAGCTTCCTTCTAGTCTGAATTTGTCTAGCTTCAACTTCCAGCCATTGGATCTTGTTATCTTTTTGTGCTAAACTGTGGAGCCCTCTATGATCACATTTCTGTTCCTCATGTAGGTACTTACAGACTGTGCTCATCACTCCTTAACCTTCTCTTTGTTAAACTAAACAGAGTGAGCTCCCAGAGTCATTCACGATAGGGTATGTTTTTCAATTCTTTAAGTATTCTTGTGATTCTTCTCTAAACCCCCTCCAGTTCATCAGCATCCTTCTTGACTTGTATAAACTGGAGAGGGTTTGGAGAAGAGGCATAAGAATGATTAAAGGTTTGGAAAACATGCCTAGTACTGAAACACTCAAACAACCTTGAATTATCGTATGTGCAACTCCTGTGTCCACTTCACTTTTCCTTCACCAATACTGTAACCCTGTCAGGGTGCGACGCATTAGTGGCTGGTCTAGGTGCTTGGTCTCCCAGAAAAAGTCAGAAAATGTCCTCAAGACTCAAGGTTGAGGGCACCCAGGACACACTGGCTCTTTCCCAAATATCCCCTCAGGATTAGGTTACGCAGCTAACTCTGACGGAAAGTCCTTTTCCTGTGGAAATTTGAACAGCAGCACTCATCTCTGGCTGCTCTTCTGCTCCCAGAAATCTCACTGGAGCAGACTGAAGGGCAAACTATCAACATTGAATAATTTCTTCCCTCAATTGTTACATCTTGGAAAGGCTTAGGGAGCCGTGCACTCACCTAACCAGGAAACGCTGGTGACAAGAGGAAGAGTTCAGAGGATGATATTCCTGATAAACTGAGGGTGAGAAAATATAAGCATTGTGGAAAGCAGCTGTAACCAAGGCGGCATACACTGGTTGGTGAAGGTAGAGCTGATTATATGCTTCAGAGTGGAAGCAGCTCAAGACAGTAGCCAATGTATCCGCTTTCTAATTCAATGGGCAGTTGGTGAAGCAAAAGGAAAAAGAAACAACAAACTGAAAATCCATGAAATTGCAGACCGAGGGACAAGAGTGTGACCAATTCAGATTTCTTTTTTCAAGATTAGAAGATCTAAGAGAGGCCGGAGTGAACTAAGTAAACAATGTGATACTTTTCCTTGAGCCAAGAAATCATTTAGGGCCTGAATCCTGTAGTTCCAAGTTGGGCAAAACTCCTGTTGACATTAATGGGAGTTTTTTTCTGAATAAGTATTTGAGGATTAGACCCTTTAAAAATCCTAATCCTCGGGCCACATAGGTTGGTCTTCTTCAAGGATTCTGGGATCTTCATATTTTGCAGAAAGCATGTTTTTTCATGTTGCAGAGTTGCCACTGGAGGTGGAAGATTACAGTCAAATCCCTGGTGCAGGGTAACATTTGCCGACCTATTGTGGCTAACTGAAGGCTCAGCCCTGCAGAACTTACTCATGCTAACCTCCTATTGAAGAAGTCAGTGAGGGTGGTGGTACAGGGCTCATACTTATGAGTTTTTGTCATGTGATGTGGGGCCATTTCTGGGAACAGTAACTCCAAGTAGACCTAGAAATGCCCACTGTTAAAAGAAATGTTAAATATGGAAGAATTAATAGCATTACAGCATCCAAGGGTCAGTTTGGCAAATACACTTTCCTCCCTTTATAAATATTTTGTATTGACTTTCACGTAGTTACATAATTTATCTAAAGAGGGAAACACTTCATAGCATAGTCATAGGGCTCAAATCCCATGGAATACATGACACTCCTAGGCCTTATAAAGAACAAAATGGTCTGATATGGCACCCACAACATCACTGCGAGCTTTGTCACTGACTTCAGTGGAAACAGGTCAAAGCCTTAGACTGCAGGCTCTTTGGGGCAGGGAACAGGCTTTATTTATACAGAGCCCAAACTTGCAAGGCACTGAATAACCTTCAATTCCCACTAAATGTGGTGGGTGTTGAGGACACCCAGCACCCACCTAGGGCTGCCAACTCTCTATGCGCACAAAACCGAACACCCTTGCTCTCCCCCCTGCCCCACCCCTCCTGAGGCCCTGCCCCCTGCTCACTCCAGACCCTCTCCTTCTGTCGCTCACTCTCCCCACCCTCATTCACTCACTCATTTTCACTGGGCTGGGGCAGAGGCTTGGGGTGCGGGAGGAGGTGCAGCCTCCGGGGTGGGACCAGAAATGAGGGGTTCAGGGTGCAGGAGGGGGCTCTGGGCTGAGGCAGTGGGTTGGGATGTGGAAGTGGGTGAGTGCTCTGGCTGGGGGTGCAGACTCTGGGGTGGGGCTGAGGGGTTCAGAGTGTGGGAGGGGGCTCTGGGCTGGTGCAAGGGGTTTGGGTACGGGGGGGTGAGGGCTCCAGCTGGGGGTGCAGGCTCTGGGGTGGGGATGAGGGGCTTGGGGTGCAGGAGGGGACTCTGGGCTTGGTGGGTGGAGGGTGGAAGGGGGATCAGGGCTGGGTTAGGGGTTCAGGCTCCGGGTGGCACTTATCTCAAGCAGCTCCCGAAAGCAGCAACATGTCCCCCTTCCAGCTCCTATGCGGAGGCGCAGTCAGGTGGCTCTGCGCACTGCCTCATCTGCAGGCGCCGCCCTCACAGCTCCCACTGGCCATGGTTCCCAGCCAATGGGAGCTCTGGAGCTGGTGCTTGGGACAGAGGCAGCGAGTGGAGCCCCCTGGCTGCCCCTGTGCCTAGGAGCAGGAGTGGGGGAGATGCTGCTGCTTCCAGGAGCCGCGGGGAGCCACAGCAGGCAAGAAGCCTGCCGTAGCCCCACTGCGCCACCGACCGGACTTTTAATGGCTTGGTCAGCAGTGCTGACTGGAGCTCCCAAGGTCCCTTTTTGACCGGGCGTTCCGACTGAAAACTGGACACCTGGCAACCCTACACCCAGCAGGATCGAGCCCATGAGTTTGCAAAGTGTTGTGTAAATAGACAGAACTACAGAAAAGCTTTATACAAAGAAGCTTAACATGAAGCAGAGCCTCAGAATAACTATGTGCTCTATGAAACTTTATTTGCATACATTTAAAAAACAAAAGCCACAAAAGGAGTTGCAGTTGCTCAGCATTGCTCAGAATTTAGCCCTGAGGCTGTATAGCCTGATCAGAATCTCCAAGTAATTTAAATAAATGCCTTTAGCACCAGTGAAGTAAAGAGCATTCATTGAAGGGCTGAGCCAGCTAAGTGGATATGAAACATTAGGATTTCCTTTGAACATTAAGCATGAAGATTTAAGTCACAGCAGCTTCTCAAATTAGCCACCACATCCTTGGGAAGAAATTGGTAGTCGCAGGACCCACTACCTTCACACAGCAGAAATGGCATGGATAAGTTACAAGTGTAAGATCAGAATGGATAATACCCAAACATTTGGTTCAGCCCCAGGCAGGAGGGATCCAGGGAGATTAGTCCATTTTAACAGATTGCCCCTCTGTCACTTTTTCCACTCTTTCAATCCTGAGCAAAATGATCCTCTTTAACCTTTGGCTGGCTGATTCCATATCCGGGAAAGATGAAAGTTCTATTATAAACAATATGACGCTTTCTGGGAAACTGAGGTATAGCATCAGTTCCATAAAGTCTAACCTAATACTGGTTAACACCTTTCTCCTGCTCTGAACCACTGGGATAAGGTCAGGCAGAGGAGAACATTATATTGGGACCTGATTTCATGTTTGTTTCCTTTAATATGTGCTCTTGATCCATCATGTCCAGATGCATCACAGCTAAAGTAGAGTAACATTCATGTCTTCTTTCCACTGCGGCACACTCCCTCACGCTCCATCCTCCCTACCCCCCCCCAGTGCACTCCTCCCTACCACCCAACCTCCCTGCACCCCAGCCCTGACACACTACCCTCCACTCCACACCTCCTCTACTCCCAGCCTCAGGTACAGCAGGCTCCCCTCTGCCCCACCCTGCCCCCACAGCTATGGCCACAATCTCCTCAAGCTTTCAGAAGTGTAGGTTATAGTTCCAAATATTGTAGGTCCTATTTACAGTGGGCCCTGCCTGGCCTGACTTCAGGAGGATTGCATGAGTGCAAGTGAGGGCAGCATTTGGCTAGTGTGTCCTGCTTTAAAAAGAACCTAGTACATTAACCATGACTGGAAATGGGCTTGAGGACTCTTTACTGACAGATATTCAGTATAATCATTTGGACGTATCTTTCTACTAACAAAGGAATTTTTTGAAGTGGTTTTAACTATGATGTATGACCTTGGGAAAATCATTTAAGGCCATTTTCAGAGGTGCTGAGTACCTCCAGCTTCCATTGACATCAACTATCTACCTGTCTGTCTTACGAATTCATTGGGCTGCCCATCAAACTACTATTGGAGTGTCTTCCGCAGAAGATTAAATTGGCAATAGCGAAGTCCCTTGTGAACTTCAACTGGAGATGCAGGTGCTCAGTAATTCTGAAATTCAGACCCTTAACCTCTCTATGCATCATTTCACCCATCTGTAAAATAGAGATAATAATGCTTACCTATGTTACAGTGGTGTTGTAAGGATTAATTAATGTAATCTTTGTATAGCACTGTAAGATCCTCAGATAACAATTGCTTCCGAAGTGCACAGCATACATTACAATGGTCTTCTTGTTATGCCTATGTTGCTGTTCCCTGTTTCCTGGGCCGTGCTGAGAGAATCTTGCATCTTTTCTCTCATGAACTAGTAACTTATCAGGCTCCTCTCCACCTGCCTGTGTCCTCATGGTGATAACTCCTAATCTCCCCTCCAGTGAAGTCTCTGATGTATTTGCTTTGTATGTCTATGAACATAAATATTCTAATAGTTTCCTTATGGTGTAGTGGTTTCAAGGTACCTCTGTTTGCAAGTCCGAGCTCAGGACCAGGGCAATGGAATATGGCATCTGAGAACCTTCTGCTGTTTTCAGCTAATTAGTTTTTTTTTTTTTGTTCTTTGGCATTTATCTCCAATCACCTTCTACTCCTGAGCTGGCGAGTCAGGGAGAGGGTTATTTTCAGAAAGGGAAATAAATTCAGTTAGTAAAATCAAATAGCTCAGTGTGTTGGTCTGCCCAGCAACAGCCATCTTGTTTGCAGCTTTCTACTCCCCACACTGGACTGTTTTCGAGGCTCAGTTAGCTAGATGCAAAAGCATTTCTTGGTAGCAGTACATTTCCTATACATCTTTTTAGTGACAGGTCCAAGAACAGAACTGAGGACACACACTTGCTAGTGCTGTAATTTATTGAGAAAAAATTCCAGACACAAACATTCCTGAATTCCAGAGTTCAAAACTCAGGTCCTACATCAAATTCTACTGATTTCCAAGGTATTTGGGTTTGGCTCATTGTAGAGGTAAATTCAATATGGAAATTCAGATCCATATTTATGACTTGGATCTGGGATTTTGGTTAAGATTCATCACATATTTTTAGTTAATTGAGTTTTAGAGACCAGGAGAATGAAGTCATCTCTTTCATAGAACAGGTAAAGCACAAGCAGTGATTAGGCAAACCTCCCACACAACCCTGCTAATATGCCTCACCCCTGATGTGAAAGGACCTCTTCCTGCGTTGAGATAGGAGTTCAGTCTCCATGACCCATATGGTCCATAGCCTTGCAGTAAAAAACATCAACTATGGTGGGAGTTTTTGTGGATTGAGACCCACCAACTCATTTCACATAAGCCACTGAACAGTCAGCAAGTGTTAACAATTTTTGGTCACCTCATCCAAGGATGGATATAGAACCGTGATCAGATTCTTTGTTTTGCTACTGATCCCCTGAGCCATCCAAGCCCCTTGAACTGATCCAGGTTAGAATCCAATTTTCTCATGATGTTCAGAGCCAGTTTCTGAGGAAGGAGATTCTAGGTTGGTGAAGATGTAGAACTGTCCATAATTCTACAGCATCAGACTCCACAACTGATTGCAAAATCATTAGATCCCCAGCTTTTCACAGTTCTAAACTCTAATATTACCCACTGGACAGAGACTGTTAAACTCGGGCATCCAGCATATGCAAGTAAAAAGCTATGCTGAACTGCACTCTCCAACATGTAATTTAACCCCACGGTAAGGTGTTTTTTCCACTGACCCAATGAAAAGATTCAACATCTATTTCCTCAGTCCCTGCAAATAACTGCAATCTGGCACTTTACACCCCTGCACTGAGTTCTCTCTAGGCTGCCATCAGATAACAACCATCCATGTACTTCAACTTTACCATTCAGGTTAACACTTGACCAGTGCCTCCTGCTTGCTACAACACACACACACACACAACTCCTCAGCTCCTGGTGGCAATGGGAAGCTAGGGAGAAAAGCATAAGGGGATCAGACTCCAATTGGTGGGAAGAAAATCTGACACTTGGTTTCTGAAGTGCCAGCAATGCAACTTTGTGGGGAGTCAGGAAAGTGTATTCTTTTTATAGTCTGTTTCCATGGTGCATTGAAGATCCCCTGGCAAATTCTGCAGCTGCAGAACATTGGAAAATTCCATGGCCTGGGTATAATCATGTGGCAGTCTACCCCCTCCATTCCCAAATCAAAATCCAGAGGCATAATATTGTCACCAAACAGCTGAGCCTCTTCCCAGATGGAGACAAGAAGGAAGTGACTGGAGCTGATTCTCCAGGAAGACGCCGAACTCCTCAAGAAAAGAGAACACCTGAGCAACAGAAGCAAAGCCTAGGGATCAGTCCCGATCTGCTAAAGCCCTTAAGCAGTTTGGAAGGTGGCAGAGAAATACATTCCTCTTCGTCATGGATATTTTTATATTAATTTCACTTAAAACCACCATATGTCTAAAGAACATGAAGATAGTAATGAACAATAACTGCACTGAATACATTTCTGTTCGTCTCCTCCGTTCCCTTTCGGCAAAAACCCTGCATGGATTTTTAGAGACAGACTTTCAAAAAGAAAATGTTGTGTGCACGCAACCCACACACAGCAACACTCTCTGCAATTGTGCAATTCCCAACCTGCACGTGCACACAAGCTAGACATGTTCAAAACTGTTCCTGTGAAAATCTGGCCATCACTACTTTGAGATGCCAGGCATCAGCCATTCACTCTACTCTTTCAGTCTGGACAGAAATCTGCTCTGGTGCCGCTCAGCACCTCTTGGAATAAGACAGACTCTGTTAGTCAGGAAGAGAGCAACTCACCTGCTCCTGTGAATTCATGACCCGCAGCTTCATCTGCTTCAGATAGGTGGAGGTGAGAGGCATGTTGTAGTCAATGATTCCAGAGACCAAAGAGGAGGGTGGCTCATTTTCTGAAGTAAAAAACAAAAGGAAAGCTCCTTTTAGACGTGAGATCCTGGCAGAACAGACCTGACGCTGTACTACCATCAGCATTATTTAATATCTGAATTGCAGTAACCCTCCAAAGCTCCCATTCAGTATTTGGGCCCACTGTGCTACATGCTGCATAAAGGCCCACCCTGCCGGGAATTCCCTTTCATTGCAAAGGAACCATCCTATGTGGAAACGGTTACACATAATGGAACATTTTTAGTTTGGGTGACTAAACACTAAACGCAGAATGAAACATCTAACCCTGCCAGAAGGCTCAAAACCATCTCTGACCAAAAGGAACACAGAGAGAGTTTCACAAACAACCAGATTTTTCCAGCCAGTTGTAGTGCTGCGAAGCTGCACCCATTGTGATGGGGACTCTTTCATTTTGGGGTGAATGTTAAGACAGTTTTGGAAGTACCTCCCTCTTGTGATGGAGATTGTGTTTCAGGGAGATAATTAAAATAACCTTTTTATTTATTTATTTTCTTAACCTGTCCCTATTGACAGCTTTCTATACATCCACATGAAGACTCAGTGATCACCAGGAAGACAGATTCAGACTAGTCAACCAAACTGTATTTCCAGCCAGAGTCCACTGTAAAGCAAACTCTTCATTATTTTCTAGACCTTATGTCATCTCTCCCTTGTCTGCTAGGCCATAGGCACCGACTTCCTGAGTTCCCAGGGGTGCTTGACCCCCTGCTCAGTCCCAGGTCCCGCCCCCGCTCCTCCTCCTCTAGGGAACTAGCCCCAAATGTGAGAAATCGACAAAACTTCAGCAGCCACCTGATCCGAGAGCAGCCAGTGGGCCATAGTGGAGCAGCCACTGTCCCAAAGTCCATTTTTTATAAAATACTGTATCTTCATTTTCTTTCTTTTGTATGGCTGGATGTTGCCCTTCTCTTTCCCTGGCTTTGGCCAATAGATTAATTAACACTTCCTTGCCTGCATGTCACAAGCACACAAAATAACCCACTATCCTACGTGGGATAATGTTAACTAGTGAAACAAAAACTGCTAAGAACCCAGTGCAGAAGGGCGCCTACGAACTGGTCGCAGGAAAGGGGAGAAAGCTCCCAGGGACACATATCATGTCTTTGCCAAATGGAACTAAAACCGATTCAGAGCATCATAAGGTTCAAATAAATAAATCAGCGGCATAAAAGCTGTGCTCAGCTCAGGTAGTCTCAAGCAGCATTAATGAAACAGTGAAAACTATGACCACAGTGGGGTCTATGTGGTAATATGATTAGGCACCTGACTGGAGTTCCTGCAAAATACTGTCTCCTAGCACTTGGTGAGCGAACTTAGAAGCTGTCACTTGCTCCAGAGCATGAGCTGGACCTGGCAAAAGACATTTAGAACGAGCACCCAGCAAGGCTGAGCTTGTAGCCTCTCAATGTCATGGCAAGACCTGATTGTAGAAGAAAAGACAGTATCTCAGAGGACGGGTGGAAAAGAGCAGTGACTTCTTCAGGGAAGAAGGAAACACTGCACTTGTATCTGTGTGTGTGGCCATAGAATCTTGGTGGACCCTATGGCTAGTGGTTTTTGTCTTCCCAAGAGCAGTCCCGTGTTTTAAATCCAGTTTTAAGAAAAGCGGACTCGTGCATAGAGTGAGTGAAGCATGCATTATAGGTTTGCAGCAGCTATGGAGCTGGTGTGATGGGGTACAGTCCCCACGCCGTTGAATGAGGCCAGGTAGGCCCAATCAGCCAATTAAGGCCGCTAATTAGAAGGAAGCTCACCTGTGATGGAACGGGGGTGTCTATAAAGCCATGAGGCTGGCAACAGTGTGAGGCAGCAGTGAGGAAGCCTGCAGTCTCTCTCCCTGAGGCAGGGGAGCTAGGAAGGGTTTACTTAGTAGGCCTAAGGGAGAGGGGTCTGACTAGGAAGGCTGATGGAAAAAGAAGCTTCAAGGAGCATGGTAGGAAGTCATTCAGGGGCAAGAGCAATAAGGCTGGTGAAGTCCCTGACCAACTGCTTGCTATAGGGCCCTGGACTGGAACCCAGAGCAGAGGGTGGGCCTGGGTTCTCCTACCATCCACTGCAGAGTGCTATTGCTGGGGGCAGTGAATAGGAAGACTGCTGGAGTCACTGTGGGCATGACACAGGGCAGTGAGAATGAGGACTGCCTCATGCTGCTGGTGCAGAAGGACTCTGAAAGACTCCCCAGGAAGGGGAAATCATGGTGTGACTCAGAGTATTGCAACTTCGTGAGCGAGAGGAGAGCTGCAAGGGTGGAAGACCAGGAAGGGGGCACTGAACCGGGTGGAGCTAATCCCAGAACTGCCAGAAGGGGGTGCCACCCAACAGTGAGTAGAGCACCCTGTGACAAAAAGAGTGCTGTCATATTTGGGCCAGACCTCTTTTCCCACTGCCCCAAGCATGAGGGAGGGTAGGTCTGTGTGAGATGAAAAGAGAAAAATCTCTCCCTCTAGGATGCTTCATATCCACTGCTGAAACCCTCAGGCTGAAGTAGCCTTTGCTGCTCTTGCATTTCTGCTCTGCAGGGATCAATGGTTAGTGGATCTGAACATACCTGGGCTTGTCTTCCACCCCTGCTCATATCCCAGCCTACATGGCGATGCATAAGGAGCTGGGCTGTGTAGTGTCCAGAGGGTGGGGACTCCCTGTGCTTTGGAAGAATCCCAGCTATGATGGCATGAGTAAGAGCAATGGGATGAAATTCTTACTAACAGAAAATGGAGGCTATCAGGAGGGGACAGAAAGGTCTATTACTCCCCAGGAGATGTGGTGCAAGTTCCATCACCCTGGGACCTTGGAAACTAGTCTGGACAAAGCCTTCCTGCATTGTAAGGGGGAAAGACTAAGTGGCATTAAGGGTCTTTTCATCCTCTAGTGTCTATGATTATACCTTCCATAGCACTACTACTATATGGGGGGGGGGGGTCAGTATGTTGCTTTGCTTTGGTCTTCTATCATATCTCTATATGAAAACAAAAAATAGCTTCTAACTTTCTGTGAAAAGTCACCATACAAATATTGGGGTGTTTCTGTCATTATGACACTCTT